>NC_091259.1:37386893-37689924 GCF_042477335.2 Ovis canadensis | reverse complement strand
ATTGTGGGATTTTAGATTTACAGAAAAGCAGAAAAGATGGTACAAGGCATTCCCCCATATACCCCTCATTCAATGGTTTCCCTTAATAGTACCATCTTATATTCCTGTGGTACATCTGTCAAAACTAAGAAACTATCAGTACAGTGCTATTAACTAAACCCTAGACTTTATCCAGGGTTTACCAGTTACTTTTCCCATTAATGTTCTTATCTATCCAGGGATCTAGTCTAGGGTACTACCTTATATTTATCCACACATCTCCTTAGTCTCCCCTGGTCTGTAATAGCTCTTCAGTCATTCCTTATTTTTCACGATCTTAAACTGTTTTGAGGAGTTACCAGTTACGTATTTTGTAGAATGTGTCTCAGTTTCTATTTAGCCGATGTTTTTCTCATGCTTTGACTGGGGTTATCAGCCTTATGGTCACAATACCACAGAGGTGCCTATCTCATCACCTAATACTGGAGGGTACATGAAGTCCCAGGACATCACTGGTGATATTAACTTTGATCACCTGAGTTAAGGCACTAAGGATTTGCCATGCTTCTCCACTCACTACTGGAAAAGATTTACTATTTTTTCCCACAGATACATTCCTTCTTTCCTAACTCATGTAAAGCAGGTCACTTATACTCATCACTATTTTTAAATGACTAATGTGATATTCTCATTAAAGCACACACTATAAAAACATAGTATTTATAAGTTAATATCTTTGGTTTTTAGTGCATTTGGAAAAGACAAAAACAGCTTAAAACTCATTGAAACATTTAGCAAATGTTCACTAAGTTACATTAACTTAAGGTACTATCATCATTATTTCCTAAAGAGGTCAAGAATATAATCAGACTTCCCTATCTTTCAAAATAACCTCTGAATTTACTCAACCCACATTCTGAAAGATAACTATGTAAGTTACATACACTGGAGCATCTGTCTGCAGCTAAAAGCAAATTAACCCTGAGAACTGATTACTGTTTCTCTGTGTGCATGCTTAGTCGCTCAGCTGTGTCTGACTTTTTGTGATCCCGTGGACTGCAGCCCATCAGGTCCCCCATCCATGGGATTTCTTAGGAAAGAATACTAGAGCGGGGAGCCATTCCCTTCTCCAAGGGCTCTTTCTGGAGAAGATGCCCTCGAAGGATTGAACTTTCATCTCTTGCACTGCAGGCGGATTCTTTACGGTCTGAGCCACCAGGGAAGCCCACTATTTCTCTACATCAATGACTTAAAAGAATATACAAATACATCAGTAACATAATACCGAAATCTCCAAAACTTCTCACACCCCTCAACAAGTGACAAAAACTACCAAGCACCTTCAGAAGTTTTATCCCGTGAACTTAAAAAAAAAAAACTTTAAAATATACAAATACACAGACAAATTATATACTGAGGAAGAGACAGCTCTAATAGAATCTAATCAAATACGTAAAAAGCATATCAAATTGTCATTAATTATTTAACTCCTGAGTATATGATTTATCAGACATCCATTTCCATTTCAAATACATGGCTTCCCAGAACAAACACAGAGCAACTTTGCTCAAAAGTTGGGAAAGAAGAAATTTTCTATATCTAACTGAATCTCCTCTATGTGGAGGCATCAAAATCAGAGAATCTTTATCACTGCCATTTTCTGCAATGTATTTTCCATGAAAAATAATTCTCCTCAAGTTCAAGAATCTATGTCTGTACAACTCTGGTGTTAGTATTTTAGTTAGTAGTATTTAATTAGCAGCATTTTAATATGTTTTGTTTAAATTTTAAACAAAATTTAATATGGTTTTATTAAAAAGCTATAGTTAAAGACAATGTCAGATAACACAGCAAAGAAGGTCCTCCTGGCCCTGACCAGTTATCAAAGCAAACTCACACATTTAGGCAGACTTTGCTGAGGACTAGAGTAAAGTAAAGTAGACTGAAGTGTCAAAAGAGCATGGGTGGGAGAACCATTAATTAAAACTAGTATGTTTTAGGAGGCTTCTTAAAGAATAGATGGGATTCCAAAAGACAATGTGGGAGGGCAAGGGATTCCACGTCAAGGTAATGACCAAGGCAAAGGCTCAGCAGAAAAAAGTTCAGGGACCAGCAAATAGATGGACATGGGCTTCCCAGTAGCTCAGGGGTAAAGAATCCATCTGCAGGGCAGGAGACACAGGTTCGATCCCTGGGCCAGGAAGATCCCCTGGAGAAGGAAATGGCAACCCACACCATAATCTTGCCTGGAAAATTCCATGGACTAAGGAGCCTGGTAGGCTACAGTCCATGGGGTCGCAAAGAGTCAAGACACCACTGAGCGACTGAGCATGGGCTAGAATGTAGAATCATGGCAGCATGTGATAAAACTGAGTAACACAGGCAGGACTCAAAATGTAGAGATTTAATTACCAGGATGAGAGAGATTACAGATGCAGCAGGAAGTCATTAAGGGTTTGGAACTGAGGGGTGACATCGAATCTGTTTCAAGGCCATAAATGACAGCAGTATGCAAGATGAAACAGAGAGGAAATGACAAAAGCAGCAAGCTCAATCAGGATAGTACTGCAGCAGAAAGGTAATGGGAGCCCAAAAAAATGGGCAGTAAAATAAGACAGATTTGAGAGAGACTGCAAAAGTAAAATCAAGAAAATGAGATGATTAGTAGGAGGGAAGAAATGATGAAACTGAGCCTGCGCAGCTGAGAGTAGGGTCTTAAAAATAATGTTAATAAAGCTAATACTTTTTTAAAAAACTTTTTGTTTTTTTATTGGGGTATAGCCGATGAACAGGCTTCCCTTGTGGCTCAGCTGGTAAAGAATCCCCCTGCAATGCGGGAGACCTGGGTTCGATCCCTGGGTTGGAAAGATCTCCTGGAGAAGGGAACGGCTACCCATTCCAGTATTCAGGTCTGGAGAAGTCCATGGACTTCTGGAGAAGTCCATTGGGTTGCAAAGAGTCAGAGGACTGAGCGACCTTCACTTTCTTTCATAGCCAGTGAACAATGTTGTGGTAGATTCATGTGAACTGCAAAGGGCCTCAGCCATACATATACAATAAAGCTAATATTTTTAAAGGGTTTACTGTGTGTCAGGCATTTTATATTTTTTATTACTTAATTAATTTTCACACACAATCCTCTAAGACAGATTCTGCTCTTACCCCCATTTTATAGATGAAAGAAACCTTGGTTGAAAGAAATTAATCCAAGAGTCAGTCTCGTAACTAATGCCTGTCACCACACTATATAGTCCTAACCGAGGGAACTTAGAAGAGGAAGCTGGTTTGCTAATGAAGAGGAAACATTCAGTATTCAGACATGTTGAGTGTGAGATGGCTGAAAGATATTACTATGGCCTGTCTAGCAGGTAATTTGGGAAGGAGGTAGCAAGTAGAGAAATAGATCTGTGAATATCTCTATAAGGCTGTGGACGCTGTTGAGAATGACCTATCTGCTAATTCACTCACATGGGATAATCAAAATGAAATGGAGCTTTTATCAAATCAACATACTGCACACCTTAAACTTACATAACGCTGTATGTCAGTCACATCTCAATAAACTTCTAAAAGTTTAAAAGAAACTGAAACACCGTTTTGAAAAGATTTGGAATTTCTCCCTTTGGAAGTATGGGGGTATGTAGGATGGAGTCAGAAAAGGACAGAGGTGGCAGGCTTCTCTTATTAAAAAAAATATATGTATGTGTGTGTATACACACACACACACACACACACATATCACCCTAAATACTTGCTCCAAAGAAATTAAAATACATATCCACACAAAGACTTGGACATGAATGTTCCTGTTAGCTGCATTTATAGTAGCCAAAAACTGGAGACAACTAAAATGTACATCAATAGATAACAAATTGTGGTAAACCCATATAACAGAATTCTACTTAGCAAACAGAGGAATAAGCTACTCATATGCAACGTGTGCATGTGTGTATATATATGTAATTATTTTATCGATCCAGTGACTTTTTATTTCCACCACAGTTCAGTTACTATCTTAGTACAAACAACGACCATCACTCCCAGATTACTGCATCTGACCCCTGACTGGTCATCTTGCTCTTTCTGCATTGCTTGGCAACGAGCTTAACTAGGACCAGGGGCTCCTCCTAACATCTTCCCAAGGAACCGCCACCTCCAAAGTCTCTAGTTACCAGGCAACTGGTTCTCAGCAACTCCTATAAAGAGGTGGCACCAAACATACTTTTTACCTCACATATCACATTGACCCCCATAAACAGAGTGCAGGGATACAATGCAGGAAGTTGAGCCCCTTTCCTGGAGCTCACTCCCAAGACACAGCCAACTGTACTTGAGCACTTCTCTCCACAAGACACCAAGAAAATAGATGTCTCTATACAGGCTCATCCTTCCATTTATGAATTCAAGCCTGATGTTCACCTAGAATGCACTGAGAGCAAGATTTCAAAAATGCTTGCTGGGACTTCTGGGGCAGCCCAGTGGTTAAGACTCTATGCACCAATGCAGGGGGGACTGTTTCAATCCTTGGTTGGGGAACCAAGATCTCACATGCCATACTGCATGGCCAAAAAGCAAAAGTTAAATTAAAAAAAAAAATACTTGCTGAAGACAGCAAAAGAGACACAGATGTAAAGAACAGACTTTTGGATTATGTGGGAGAAGGCGTGGGAGGGAAGATTTGAGAGAATAGCACTGAAACATGTATATTACCATATGTAAAACAGATGACCAGTGCAAATTTGATGCGTGAAGCAGGGCACCCAAAGCTGGTGCTCTGGGACAACCCAGAGGAATGGGGTGGGGAGGGAGGTGGGTTCAGGACTGGGGGACACATGTGCACCAGTGGCTGATGCATGTCGATGTATGGCAAAAACCACACAATACTGTAAAGTAGTTAGCCTCCAATTAAAGTAAATTAATTTTAAAAAATACTTGCTGAATGAATACTTGCATAAAGAAAATTTTAGTAGCCTTTGAATCATGCCATTTCTTTTTTTAAAAGTAATGACAAATATACTATACATGACATAAAATTTATTATTACTATTTTGAAGTGTATATGTACGACATTTCTCTCAACATTTTCCCCCTCCCATAATTTTTCAATGAGCGTATATCTCTAAGTTTTAAAAAACCAAATACCTAGGTCCTGTGGTATTAAGCAGTGCCTTAATCACTCATCAAATCTATGCAACCTTAATCTAGTAATAAAAAATAAAATAGGTAATATTCAGTCATATACAGGCCTAAAGAGCCCTTCACAATGTTTCATGTCAAGGGAACTTAGCTTGGGGCTTCCCTGGTGGCTCAGTGGTAACGAATCCACCTGCCAATACAGGAGAGACAGGTTCAATCCCTGGTCTGGCAAGACCCCACACACCACAGAGCAACAAATAAGTCCATGTGCCACAACTACCGAACCTATGCTCAGAGACCGGGTGCCATAACTACTGAAGCCCGAGTGCCCTAGAGCCTGAGTTCTGCAATAAGTGAAGCCACTGCATTAAGTCCACACACACTGCAACTAAGAGCAGCGTCCGCTCATTGCAACTAGAGAAAAGCCCGCGGAGCAACGAAGACCCAGCACAGCCGTAAACACATACATAAATAAAATTATTTTTCAGAAAACAGAGAACTCAGTTCAAACTCACTGTTAACAGAAATAATGATGAAAGATTTCCTTTCCTAAAAAGCCACTAAAAAGCGGCTTTTTAGTCATGCCCTTTTAAGCTAGATCAGAAGAATAGAAGAAAAGGGATCGCTACAATCTGGCTCAATGTTACAGGGTACATAAAACATTCAACTAATTATTTTAAATGTAAATAAGAAAAATATCATAAGAATAAGAATGAAACAAGTTAAGAAATAGTAACTCTGAATACTTCAGTTCAATTCAATCGCTCAGTCGTGTCCGACTCTTTGCAACCCCATGAATCGCAGCACGCCAGGCCTCCTTGTCCATCACCAACTCCTGGAGTTCACTCAGACTCGCGTCCATCAAGTCGGTGATGCCATCCAGCCATCTCATCCTCTGTCATCCCCTTCTCCTCCTGCCCCTAATCCCTCCCAGCATCAGAGTCTTTGCCAATGAGTCAACTCTTCGCATGAGGTGACCAAAGTACTGGAGTTTCAGCTTTAGCATCATTCCTTCCAAAGAAATCCCAGGGCTGATCTTCAGAATGGACTGGTTGGATCTCCTTGCAGTCAAGGGACTCTCAAGAGTCTTCTCCAACACCACAGTTCAAAAGCATCAATTCTTCAGCGCTCAGCCTTCTTCACAGTGCAACTCTCACATCCATATATGACCACAGGAAAAACCATAGCCTTGACTAGACGGACCTTAGTCGGCAAAGTAATGTCTCTGCTTTTGAATATGCTATCTAGGTTGGTCATAACTTTTCTTCCAAGGAGTAGGCATCTTTTAATTTCATGGCTGCAATCACCATCTGCAGTGATTTTGGAGCCCCCCAAAATAAAGTCTGCCACTGTTTCCTGTTTCCACTGTTTCCCCATCTATTTCCCTTAAATCATTTAGATATATTTTATTAGATGCTAAGCAGGATGAGTGTTTTGCATGTAAAAGGAGTAGGGGAAGGGTTTAAACAAAGAGAAAAGAAAAATGCTAATGGGAGTTTTTTATTCCATTTCTTTAACAAATTTAATATATAGGGTTTTAAGCTTTCTGAACAAAACATACACTTCAGGTTCAATAAACAGCAAGTAAAACTATATATATATATATATATATATATATATATATATATATATATATATATGTTCCCAGGATTCAAGTTTACTGTTTCTAACATTTTCACACTACTAGGTATCTCTAGCAAGCATTTGCTGCTTTGTATACTATAGTCCGGAAAAAGACATTCTCGCAGCCAGCCTTTGAGCTTGTTCTTTAAGATGTCCTAATTTAAATGCAGTTGTAGACTTCACAAGTATTATGGTTTTAGAGCAAGTCTTGGTTGGCACTATTAGAGCAAAGTGATTACAAAAGGCTTTCGCACATTCTACTCAACATTCACTGCCTACTTCTCTATACTGCTCTGGTCTTATAAAGTCATCACTGATTCTTTGAGGGGAGGCAAAGGCCAGGGTACCTTCATATTCCCTCTCTATCTGCATAATCAAGCCTATGTTCTGTTAGAAATATTCTGAGTGAAATTCTCTTGCTATGTGAATACCTAATCCTGCAGTAAATCACAATATTGAATATTTGCCTGTTCAAAAGACAGGTCTATTAAAACGTTTTAACTTCCCCAAGTTTATGTAGTTTACCATTTCATATACTACTTGAAATATGGCCTCCAAGGGATCGTTTCTGTAATATGAAATGAAACACACAATCATTATTCCTTTAAATTCAAACCAAGAAAACCAAAGTAATTGTTAATAAACACTTGGGAGACTAGCTTAAATTTAAAAGGCCCTGGCACTTAATAACTTCATACACTTGGGTGACGTAGTCTAACCTTCTGAGCTTTGGTTTCCACATCTATAAAGTGAAAAGGCAAAGGTCATGCTCTTTTTGTTCAACATAAAAGAGAGAGTGCCCAATTGATAAGTGTGGTGAGATAGGGAGTCAGTAAAGATTAGACCACATTTGAACTTTTCAGGCATACAGCAATCACATGATAAATGTTAATGATACTTGAATCTGGAAAACTCAAACTCCAAATTAAATTTTAGACTGAGACTTACTTTCACCCAAGGTGGAATTTGCAGAGACTGGATATGCCCTCTCTGAAAGAACTAAAAAACTGGACAGAATATATAAAATAATGGTTTCCAGACTGTGGACATCATGCAACAGAGGACTGTGATCCCTAAGAGAGGGGAAACAAATGGAGGTGAACCCTTATGATTGATTACACTTACTGCCTAGAGTTTCCAGGTCTCAGTACTGGGAGGGGGGACCCAGGCAGAACCTGACCGTCTCTTTAGTTAAGAAAACAGAACTGAGTCTGGGGAAACCACGGCAGCTGAAGTTCTCAGTACAGAATACAAGAAAGGAGAGACATGCATAGAGAGCACAAGCTCAGGAAATCCACAGCTGAGCTCCAATAAGCAAAGGGCAACCTGAGGTTAGGGACGACCCATATGAAAGGAGTACAGGAACATGCCCCAGTTCTCACATAGGAGGTGGCAGGAGGAATCTTGTAATTCAGAGAGCACATGTAGTTCTGGCATGCAGCTAGATTAAAAGCTATTCATCTATCTGGAGAAAACTCTTAAATTTGAAGATACATGCCCCCAGTGTTCATAACAACACTGTTAACAATAACCAAGACATGGAAGCAATCTAAACGTCCACTGACAGGTGTATGGATGAAGAAGATGTGGTATGCATGTGTATGTGTGTATACGTGTATACACACACACAAAAAAACGGAATATTACTCAGCAAAAAAAAAGAATGAAATAATGCCTTTTGTAGCAACATGATGGACCTACAGACTATTATATATCTTCCGTCACCCTGTTTGTTTGAATATATACACTGAGCACACCATGAGCCGAGCTGGGCTGAATGAGTTACAAGCTGCAATCAAGATAGGTGGCAGAAACATCAACAACCTCAGATATGCAGATGATACCATTCTAATGGCAGAAAGTGAAGAGGAACTAAACAGCTTCTTGATGAGGGTGAAGGAGGAGAGTGCAAGAGCCAGCTTAAAACTAAATATTAAAAAAACCTAAGATCACGGCATCCGGCCCCACTGTGCTATGCTTAGTTTCTCAGTTGTGTCCGACTCTTTGTGACTTGCGTTTCTCCAGGCAAGAATACTGGAGTAGGTTGCCAAGCCCTCCTCCAGGAGATCTTTCCAACCCAGAGATCAAACACAAGTCTCTCGCATTGCAGGCGGATTCTTGACCATCTGAGTCACCAGGGAAGCCCAAGAATACTGGAGTGGGTAGCCTATCCCTCCTCCAGGGGACCTTCCCGATCCAGTAATTGAACTGGGATCTCCTGCATTGCAGGCAAATTCTTTACCAGCTGAGCTACCAGGCCCTATTACTTCATGGCAAATAGAAGTAGTGACAGATTTCCTCTTCTTGAGCTCTAAAATCACTGCAGATAGTGACTGCAGCCATGAAATCAATGATTGCTTCTTGGCAAGAAAGCTATGACAAACCTACACAGTATGTTGAAAAGCAGAGACATTACTCTGCCAACCATATAGTCAAGGCTATGTTCTTCCCAGTGGTCACATATGGCCAAGAGAGCTGGACCATAAAGAAAGCAGAGTGCCAAAGAATTAATGCCTTCAAACTGTGGTGCTAGAGAAGACTCCTGAAAGTCCCCTGGACAGCAAGGAGGTCAACCCAGTCAATCTTAAGGCAAATCAACCCTGAATACTCATTGGAAGGACTGACGTTGAAGCTGAAGCTCCAGGTATTCTGGTCATCTGATGTGAACAGCTAACACACTGAAAAAGTCCCTGATGCTAGGAAAGATTGAGGGCAGAAGAAAAAGAGGTTGTCAGAGGATGAGATGGCTGGGTGGCATCAGCGATACGACGGACGTGAACTTGGGCAAACTTCAGGAGATGGTGAGGGACAAGGAAGCCTGGCATGCTGCAGTCCATGGAGCTGCAAAGAGTCGGACACAACTGGACAACTGAACAACACATTTATATCTGTGTATATACACACACACAAAATGGAATATTACTCAGCTAAAAAAAGAACAAAATAATGTCATTTGCAGCAATATGATAGACCTAGAGACTATTAAGTGAAGTCAAGCAAATATCATATATCACTTATGATACAAATGAATTTATTTACAAAACAAAAATAGACTCAGAGACATAGGAAAAAAACTCATGGTTACCAAAGGAGATAATGGAGGAGCACAGGTAAATTAGAAGGCTGGGATTAACATACACACACTGCTATACATAAAAGAAATGACAAGGACTTACGGTATAGCACAAGGAACTATACTCAGTATCTAAAATGGAAAAGAATCTGAAATCTCTCTCTATATATATATATATATAATTATACCTGATATATGCCTTAAATTAATACAACATTGTACAAAATTAACTATACTTCAATTTTTGAAAGGTTAATATTTTTTTCTAAAGTTATTCTGGCCTTGCCTAACAAAGTTTAAAATTGGAGAAGGAAATGGCAACCCACTCCAGTGTTCTTGCCTGGAGAATCCCAGGGACGGGGGAGCCTGACGGGCTGCTATCTATGGGGTCCCACAGAGTCGGACACGACTGAAGTGACTTAGCAGCAGCAGCAGCAACAAGGTTTAAAAGGATCAAACTATTCAGCTATATCCCAAAATACAGCTCAAGAATATTTATAAGGATACAGAAGTATAGAGCACCTACCATAGTAAAATTAACAATGTCTAGCATCCAATCAAAAATCAGCAAACATGAAATGAAGCAATAAGCAAGTAAGGATAAGAACAAATCAACAGAATTAAATCCATGAGTGACACCAATGACAGAACAGACAAGAATATCGAAATAATTATTTAAACTATATTTGTACAAAAAGGCAGAGAAATTCTTGTACATGTTGAAGATAAAGGACATAAAAAAGATCTAAACCTACCTTCTGGACATGTAAACTAAAATGGAAGGGATTCTCAGCAGATTAACTACTGCAGAAGAAAAGATTAATTAACTCAAAAGCACAGTGATAGAAAATCCTCAAAATAAAACACTGGGAAAAAATGAAGAACAGAGTACCAGTGGCCTATGGGATGACATCAAGTAGCCAAATATACATATAAATGGAGCCCCCTAAGGGGGAAAAAAAATTTTTTTTCTGAAGAAATTAGATAAAGATTTTCTAAAACTATGAATTTTAGACTAAAATAGTACAAAGAACAAATTATGACAATGTCATATCTCTTTCCCAAGTCCAAGAAAGACACTTCTATTCCACGTTTCTAATCCAACCTTTACCCACTGAACTCCTCAAAACAACAATCTAAGCAGCTACACCCTAGCTATAGGACCAGCAATTATTAAAACCTATTTACCAGCCTTGATATTCTGTTTCCTTGAAATGTATAATGGTTCAAACATAAAAGAGGGTTAAGATTAGCCTGCCTTGCTCCAGGATTATGAGACAGTACTGGAACAGTATAACATCAAGTCACTCTAAGAGACTAAAAGAAACTATATCAAAATAACAGCAGCATGAATCACTATCTTTTTCCTTGCACTACTTTTCAGTTCTCTATAACGTGGCTGTAGCACTTTTAAAACTTGTATATCAATATAGTAGTTCTCAAAGTGTGCTATGCAATCCCTAGGGGTCTTTGAGACCCTTTCAGAGAGTTTGCAACATCAAAACTATTTCCATACTACTACTTAAGACGTGACATGATTCATCTTTTCCACTGGGTTGACACTTGCACCGAAGACACAGTCAATGGTGAGTTGTGTCTTGCTGGTGTCCTGGCAGAATCAAGGCAGGAGCCCTGAACTGCACACGGAGGCACCGTATTCATCACCATGATTTGCAGTAAAATAAAAAAAAGTGCTAACTGTACGTCAGAATATCCTTGATGAAACAGGAAACACCATTAACTTCTTTAGATTTTGAATATTGAGAATATTTTTAAAAATATGTCTGACCAAATGAGAAGTACCCCAGAAGCATTCTCGCTGTAATGACAATTGTCCTCACAAAAAGCATTCGTGCCATGTTTAGTTAGTTGAAGAAGCTGCTTTTTTTGAGGACTATCTTCTTTTGCAAGCCATTTTTAAACGTACAATTCTGTAGCATTAAGTACATCCACAATGTTGTATAACTATCACCATTACCCATGTCCAGAATTTTTCATCATTCCAAACAGAAATGTTAGCAATAACTACCTACTCTCCCTCTGCCCAGCCTCCTGGTAACCTCGTTTCTAACTTTCTGTCTCTAAGAATTTGCCTAGTCTAGATACCTCATATAAGCAGAATCTTACAATATTTGTCTCTTTGTATCTATTTCACTTAGTACGATGCTTTTAAGTTTCAGCCATGTTGTAGCATGTATCAGAATTTCATTTCTTTTTATAGCTGGATAATATTCCATCACATGAGTACATCACTTATTGCTTGTCCATTCATCTACTGAGGGACACCTGTGTTGTTTCTACCTTTTGGCTATCAGGAAGAATGCTGCTATGAACACAGGTGCACAAATATCTAAGTCCCTGCTTTTGATTCTTTGGGGGTAGATACCTAGCGGAATCAGTAAAGCATATGGCAATTCCACTTCAACTTTCTGAGGAACCACCAAATTCTTTACAAAGTGATTGCACTATTTTACATCTCCACCAGAAATGGAAAAGGATTCCAATGTCTCTTCACCAACTTTTGTTAGTTTCGCTTTCCTCATAATAGCCACTCTAAAGAGTGTGAAGTGGTTATATTGTGGTTTTTATTTACATTTTCTTAATGACATGGAGGATCTTTTCATGCACCTACTGGCCAACTACATAACTTCTTGGGAGAAGTGTCTATTCAAATCTTTTACTCATTTTTGAACTGGGTTTGTGCGTGTGTGTTTCTATTGAGTTGCAGGAGTTCTTGACATACTCTGGATTTAAATCCCTTATCTAATATAGACTTTGCAAATATTTTCTCCCAGTTGGTGGTTGTCTTTTCATTCTCTTGTTAGTGTCCTTTGATGGATAAAATTTTTATATTTTGATAAAATCCAACCGATCAAATTTTTTTTTTTGTCTGTGCTTTTGGTGTTGTAACTCAAGAAATCACTGCCCAATCCAACATCATGAAGATCTTCACCTGTCTTAAGGGTTTAGTATTTAGCGCTTTAATTTTGGTCTTTGATCATTTAAAGCTAATTTTTATATGCAATATAAAGTGAAAGTCTAACTTCATCCTTTTAATTGTGGTTATCCAGTTTTGCTAACACCATTCGTTGAAAAGACTTGGCATCCTTGTTGAAAATTAATTGGCCATATGTATGAAGGTGTATTTCTGGGCTCTCTGTTTTATTCCATTTGTCTATATGTCTATCCCTATGCCAGTACCACATCATCTTGATTACTGTAGCTTTGTAGTAAAAGTTTTGAAATCAAGAAATGTGAATCTTCCACCTTTGCCCTTTTTCTAAATTGTTTTGGCTTTTTAAAGTTCCTTAAGATTCTTAATGAATTTTAGGATTAGCCTGTCAATTTTTACCAAAATGGCAGCTGGAATTTTAACAGGAATTGCACAGGACCTTTAGATCAATGTGGGTAGTACTACCATCTTAGCAATACTGACTCACTCCTAATCTATGAACATGACATGTCTATTTATTGGGGTCTTCTTTAATTTCTTTCAGCAGCATTTTTTTTTGTTTTCAGTGTACAAATCTTTCACCTCTTTGGTTAAATTTATTCCTAAGTACTTTACTCTTTCTGATACTATTATATGAAATTGTTTTTTCTTAGTTTCATCTTTGGATTGTTCATTGCTGCTGTGTAGAAAGAATATAATTCAGTTTTGTGTTTGATCTTGAATCCTGTAACTTTGCAGATATCATTTATTGATTCTGGTAGTAGTGGGTTTTTTTTTATGGATTCCTTAAGATTTTCTACAAACAAGATCATGTCACGAGCAAACAGAGATAGTGTTACCTCTTCCTTTTCCATGTGGGTGCTTTTAATTTCTTTTATTTTGCCTAATCACTCTGGCTAGAACTTCATATGCTGAACAGAAATCATGTTGAATAGAAGCAGTGAAACCAGACGTCCTTGTCTTATTTTTCGTTTGAAAAAAATAATTATTTATTTGGCTGTGCCAGGTCTTAATTGTGGTATGTGGGATCTAGTCCCCTGACCAGGGATTGAACTTGGGCCCCCTGCATTGGGAACATGGAGTCTTAGCCACTGCACCACCAGGGAAATCCCTTCTGATGTCAGTGGAAAGCTTTCAGTCTTTCACCACTGAGTATAATGTTAGCTGTGGGATTTTCACATATGGCATAGAACACCATTTTTGCTTCAAAGAATGACTAATAGATAAAGTATGGTTACTCAGACTCGGCTATTTAGCAGTTTCTCCAAAATAAGCAAAGTGACTTGTCACTTCAAGGAAAACAAGTGATTGCCCATCCTCCACTATGAGCTTAACAGCTTCCAAATGAAACTTTTCTAATGATGTTTAACTAATGAATGTGATTATACAGTCATGTGTCAACACTTGGAAAATCTACATAACCTAGTGAACCAATATTTTCCAAGTGATTAAGGGATGACACTATAAAACCATGCACGGGTAAAAGATTCATTCCAAATGCAAGACAGACCAATGAATTTTGATGTAACCAAGTACAAAATGTTGTCTGAGGCAGTTTAAGGGGTTTGTGAAAATGGAAAGATACTTATTTTTTTAAATATTTCCCAAGGAGTTCCCTTAGAACTAGTGGTCAGTTTCCTTGGTTGCCTACTGGTTAGAATTCCAGGCTTTCCCTGCTGTGGCACAGGTTCAGTAAGCTGCTCAGGGCACTAAGATCCCACGAGCCACATGATGTGGCCAAAAAAGGGAAAAAAAATTTTTTTTCTATTAAAACGTTTTCAGGTTTAAAAAACTATTTTATGTTAATATGTAATGGGCTTATTATTAAACGTTATTTTAAATATTTTCATTTTCTTGGTTTTAATAGTGAATATGATAAATATTGATAGATATATAATCCACATACATGAAAGTTCTTTGAGGAGAAAACTATATCAATTAACAACAGCTCTATACGACAATGCAGATATTTGTTTTAAAACAAACAGTACTTTAGGCACTAATATTCAGCCAAACACCTACACTAGAATTTCTTAAGATCTTATTATCAATATTAACAATTAACCACAGTAATTTATGATTAACTGGTCTGTAAGTGCTGTCATATTATAGCTGCACAGGATGGTGTTAACTAAATGTGACTCTTCACCTTCAATAAACTTCACCCTGTACATTTGAGCCCAGTTCTCTAGCCTCTCGAGCTGAGAACTTGGGACTCTGACTAGGTTCACTGAACTCAACTGAACCTACCAATCATCTTACTACAAGAAATGGGAAGTTCAGGATTGTCCTTGTAAATCCAAGTCGTCACCTAAGAAGTATCACGTCTTTTTCTTCTTTCAAAAAATAATTTGGTTGATTATATATTAGTTGGAGAAAATTGAGAAAAGATATAAATAGACAGAAAACTAAAATTACCTCTAATTCCAATACCTAGAAATAACTACTGTTGATATTTTGGTATCATTCCTTCCATGTTTTTTCTATATTTCTTAAATACATTTTACAAAAATGTGATCTTATTAGTTACAGATACAATTCTGTAGCCTCTTTTCCTTTATAAAAATATTATAGTCATCATGTTGTACATTATATCCACAGGACTTATTCACCTTATAATTAGAAATATGTACCTTTTGACATTTTTACTATTTCTTTAATATATTGCCTATCAAAAATCTTTATTGACAGAAACTTTTATGTCTACATAGCACACCTTATCTTCTCTTGTGTATGTAATTTATCTTATGTTGGACATTTAGGTTGTCTCCAGTTCTTCCCTTTTATATACAGCATCTAAATGAATAGCTTCGTAACTGCATTTTAACCCAAACTGCTTCTCTGTTCTTTCTGATAAATCACCCTCCAGAAAGGCTAAACCAGTTTCATTCTACCACAACCAGGTAGGAGTACTCACATTCCTGTACCCCCTCCTTTGAAACATTAGTTATAAGTAGATTTTCCTTTTTTTGTCTTTTGCCAATTTTATAGGCCAAAAGGAAATTTTTTACGACTAACAAATTGATAGAAGGGCTTCCCTCGTAGCTCAGGCAGCAAAGAATCTGCCTGCAATCCACTTCTTTCATGGATTACTTATTTCCTTGGCTAGTTTTGTATTTAGAGAGAATTTGAGGAGGGGAAGGAAGGATATTTCTTTTTTTTTTTAACTGAAGTATAGTTTATTTACAATGTATTAATTTCTGCCATATAGCAAAGAGATTCAGTTATACACATATATACATTCTTTTTTATATTCTCTTCCATTACAGTTTATCACAGGATATTAAATATATTAAATATAGTTCCCCATGCTACATAGTAGGACCTTGCTATTTATCCATTCTATATATACTAGTTTGCATCTGCTGACTCCCAAATCTCACCCACCTCCCTTCCTTCGGCAACCACAAGTATGTTCTCTATACCTGTGAGTGTCTGTTTCGTAGATAAATTCACTTGCATCGTATTTTAGATTCTACATGTAAGTGATATCATACAGCATTTGTCTTTATCTGACTGACTTCACTTAACATGATAACCTCTGGGTCCATCCGTGTTGCTGCAAATGGCATTATTTCATCCTTCTTTTATGGCCAAGTGCTATTCCATGATGTGTATGTACATCTGTGTGTGTGTGTATTCCACATCTTCTCTATCCATTTATCTGTTCAAAGATATTCAGGTTGTTTCTATGTCTTGGCTATTGTGAACAGTGCTGTTATGAACATAGTGGTGCATTTATTTTTTTGAATTATTGTTTTCTCTGGGTAAATACCCAGGAATAGAATTGCTGGATCATACGGCAATTCTATTTTTAGTTGCCTTTTTTTTTGTTTGAGGAATATCCATACTATTTTCCACAGTGGCTGCACCAATTTACAGTTCTACCAACAGCATAGCAGGGTTCCATTTTAGAGAGAATTCTTTTGTTTTTGATTTTTACTGTATTGGCTATTTTAATCTATTCTCTACTTTCTTCCTTAGTTGTGCCCCCTCTTAAGTCTCCTTTGATGATTTCTCTCCCCAACCAGATGTCCTGACTTTAAATACTATTCTGAATATTACCAAAATTCTCTCTCTATTCCAGATCTCTCCTTCTAAACTCCAAACTCTAATATACGCAATTGCCTGTTTGATGTATCACCTTAGATGGCTCATGAAAATATTTCAAACTTAAAGTTGTCCAAAATGGAACTCTTAATTTCCCTTACTCTCAACTTACTTTTCCCATCTCTACTCTGAATTCTCCATTTTAGTAAATGCTGCCACCAGTTGGCAGAGTTAATGACCACAAACCTACAAAGCATCCTTGATTCTTCCCTGCCCATTCTTCTCACCATTCTCTTGTCCAATCCATTAGCAATTCTTATTGGGTCTAGCTCCACTCTATTTTCCTTCCTTTCAGCTTTCTCATCCTTAATCTAAGTTATCTCATCTGGTCTATAGCAGTAACCTTTTAACCTATTCCCTCTACTTTCATCACTGCTACCTCCACAAGCCTAATCCATTTCCGACACAACAGCTAATACTAGCACTGTAAAATAAAAATCAGATCATGACTTTCCCTTGTTATTTATACCTTTCCATGGCTTCCCATTACATCATCCACGTGCTCAAACCAGAAACCTAATCCAATGCATTTACAAGTCATGTTATGCAAGCTTTAAAACACCTCAAGTTCTGCCCAAACTCCTCAACACAGATCTAAGACACCATTATCTACCAATAGGATTTGCCATACTTGTTGACACCTATTTTCAGGCTACTAGGGAAAAACCACAGCAGTAACAAATTCTGCCATTTCTTTGTGAATCACCACTCTTCCACTGGAGGATAACCCGGAAACCAAACGAATACTGGTTCAGTGGTTATATTTTTGAAGCAAATGTAAAGAGACAGAACATAAGGTTATAATTTTGTTGTTCAATCATTAAGTCATGTACAACTCTTCGCAATAAGCATCGTGAGAAAAGGGACTATCTTCTGTTTATTGCTCTATCAGTGCTCCTAGAGCAGTGTCTACCACAGAGAAAATACTCATTACTATTTTTTCTTTAATGAATGGTTAGCACATAAGCTTTTATCTATTTCTGAATTCTTCCTGGCTGAATATAACAAAACCAAATTTTGATAATTTCAGCTTTAACCACCTCTAAAAAGATAATATACATGCAACAGAAAAGTTTAATCTAACTTCCAAAATGAATACAATAAGACAATGACAATACTGTAGGATAATTTTTAAATTAACTGCACCATATAATCCCACTCAGCTTCTACTATAACATCCTGCACACTAAGGAAAACAGGTGCAAAAACCAGAATTAAAGATAAAAGGCAAGAAAGCAGCTTATGGTTTTCACTTAATTCATTTTCTACAAAGTCTAAGAAGAATGAGGGCAAATCTGTCTTCAGAGAAGTTAATTCATCTAATATCCTCTCTAAAATAAAAACAGGAAGTAACTGTATTGTATACTGAGATACTTATGTACACTCTTCTACAGAATATTTAAGGGATAAGCTCCTTAACATCCAGTCTGGGAACAAATTCCCTCATGTACAGGGGTTGAGGCAACAGATATGTTCCCCAAGCCATAGCAGGTTTGTTTAGAAGTGACACTTTGCCCATGTTTGATTAATCATAGAACTAAGTTTTTCTTTTAGAGTTGATTGGTCCATAGATAATCAATTGGTCTATACCAAGCCTAAAACAAAAGGGGGATCAAGACACAGATGCTCTGCTATGGTGGAAACCTGTAAGATGTAAATCTTGGGTTTAGCAGAGGCCAGCTGTTGCTCAGTCACTGAGTTGTGTCTCATTCTTTGTGACCCCATGGACTGTAGCGTGCCAGGCTTTCTGTCCATGGGATTTCCCAGGCAAGAATACTGGAGTGGGTTGTCATTTTCTTCTCCAGGGGACCTCCCAGCCCAGGGATCAAACCCACATCTCCTGCATCGGCAGTGGATTCTTTTACCACTGAGTCACCGGGGAAGCCTCTGGCAGAGACCAGATTTCCCCACAATTCAGATATTAATCTGCATTGAGAGAATGCAGGTAGTGTCCTGGCAGGATTCTCAACCCTGATTTCAGTTACTCCTTGGGCTTGCCTGCATTCTTGTCCTTAACACAACTCAAGATACTCACTTTTTCTAGAATTTCAAGAGCCCAGAAATTTTCCTTTCCCAAGAAGAAAAACCAGGAGCAAATCATAAAAGGCCTATTAACATTTTTTTGTGATTAAAAAATAAAAACATTAAAGAAATAGAAACTTTCTCAACCTGATAAAGGGCATCTATGAAAATTCCACAGTTAACATCATACCCAGTGATGAAAGGCTGAAAGCTTTCCTCCTAATATCAGGAACAAGACAAGGATGTCTATTCTCACTACTTCTATTCAGCATAATTTCTATCCAACACATGAGGTTCTAGCTAAAGTGATTCGGCAAGAAAAAGAAATTAAAAACATCCCCATGGAAAAGGAAGAGGTAAACCATCTCTATTTGTACATGACATGATCTTGTTTGTAGAAAATCCTAAAGAATCCATTAAAAAAAAAAAAAACCTACTACTACCAGAACCAATAAATGATTTCTGCAAAGTTACAGGATTCAAAATCATACACAAAACTTCACAAAACTGAACCATATTCTTTCTACACAGCAGCAACGAACAATCCAAAGATGAAACTAAGAAAAAACAATTTCATATAATAGCATCTGAAAGAGTAAAGTACTTAGGAATAAATTTAACCAAAGAGGTAAATGATTTGTACATAGAAAACAAAATGCTGCTGAAAGAAATTAAAGACCCCAAAATAAATGGGAAGTCATCCCACATTCATAGATTGCGAAGACTTAGTATTGTTGGGATAGCAGTAATTCCTGCACTGATCTAAAGGTCCTGTGCAATTTCTATTAAAATTCCAGCTGCCCTTTTGGTAGAAATTGGCAGGCTAATCCTAAAATTCATAAGAATCTCAAGGGACTTCAAAAAGCCAAAACAATTTAGAAAAAGGACGAAATTGGAAGATTTACACTTTCTGATTTTAAAACTTTACTACAAAGGTACAGTAATTAAGATGAGGTGGTACTGGCATAAAGATATATATACAGAAAGCTAAAGTCAGCTGCTCAGTTGTGTTTGACTCTTTGCAACCCCATAGACTGGAGCCCACCAGGCTCCTTTACCCATGGAATTCTCCAGGCAAGAATACTGGAGTTGGTTGGCATGCCCTTCTCCAGGGGATCTTCCCAACCCAGGGACTGAACCCAGGTCTCCTACATCGCAGACAGATTCTTTACTGTCTGAGCCACCAGGGAAGGCATAATGATAGACATATAGACCAATGAAATAAAATAGAGAGCCCAGAAATACAACTTCACACACATGGTCAATTAACTTTCAACACGGATGCCAACTTCATTCAGTGAGAAAAGGACAGTCTTTTCAACAAATAGTGCTGGAAAAACTGGATGACCACAATCAAAAGAATTAAGTTGGACCCTTACCTTACACCATAAACAAAAATTAACACAAAATGATCATAACTGTAATCTTCATGATCTTGGATTAGGTACTGGTTTCTTTGCTATGAAGCTTCCCTGGTGGCTCAGACAGTAAAGAATCTGCCTGCAATGCAGGAGATCTGGGTTTGATCCCTACATTAGGAAGACCCCCTGGAGAAGGGAATGGCAATCCACTCCAGTATTCTTACCTGAAGAATTCCATGAACAGAGGTATAGTCCATGGGGTCACAAAGAGTCGGACACAATTGGGCAACTAACACTGTCACTTTCGCTGTTAGCTATGAAATCAAAAGCACAGGAACCAAAGAAAAAAATTACTGCACTTCATCAAAATTAAAAACTTTGATGCTTCAGGGACATCCCTGGTGGTCCAATGGCTAAGACTCTGCACTCCCAATCCAGGGGGCCCAGGTTCAATCCCGGGTCAGAGTACTAGATCCCACACGCCACAGCTAAGAGCCTGTGTGTGGCAACTAAGACCCGGTGCAACCGAATAAATAAATAAAACACTTCTCTGCTTCAAATGACACTATCAAGAAAGAGAGAAGACGACCCACAGAAGGGGAATAAAGTTTTATAAATCATGTATCTGGTAAGAATCTGGGCTTCCCTGAGAGCTCAGTTGGTAAAGAATTTGCCTGCAATGCAGGAGACCTCAGTTTGATTCCTGGGTCAGGAAGATCCCCTGGAGAAGGGAAAGGCTACCCGCTCCAGTATTCTTGGGCTTCTCTTGTGGCTCAGCTGGTAAAGAATCTGCCTGCAATGCAGGAGACCTGGGTTCAATCCCTGAGTTGGGAAGATCCCCTGAAGAAGGGAAAGGCTACCAAATTATACTACCAAGAAAGTGAAAAGATGATCCACAGAATAGGAATAAAGTTTTACAAATCATATATCTGATAAGAATCTAGTATCCAGAATATGTAAAGAACTCTTACAACTCAACAATAAAAAGACAAGTTGTTCTTCAGTCCTTAAGCCGTGTCTGACTCTTTGCAATCCCACTGACTGCAGCACACCAGGCTCCCCTATCCTCCACTATCTCCCAGAGTTTGCTCACAAATTCATGTGCACTGAGTCAGTGATGCTAGCTAACCATCTCATCCTCTGATGCCCCCTTCTTCTTTTGCCTTCAATCTTTCCCAGCATCAGGGTCTTTTCCAAACAGTAAGCTCTTTGCATCAGGTGGCCAAAGTACTGAAGATTCAGCATCAGTCCTTCCAATGAATATTCAGGGTTGATTTCCTTTAGGATTGACTAGTTTGATCTCCCTGCTGTTCAAGGGACTCTCGAGAGTTTTCTCCAGCAACACAGTTCAAAAGCATCAATTCTTCGGCACTAAGCCTTCTTTATGATCCAACTCTCATATCATTACCTGACTACTGGAAAACTATAGCTTTGACTAGATGGACCCTTGGAGAAGGCAATGGCAACCCACTCCACTGCTCTTATCTGGGAAATCTCATGGACAGAAGAGCCTGGTAGGCTACAGCCTGGTAGGCTAAGGAGTCGGACACGACTGAGCAACTTCACTTTCACTTTTCACTTCATGCACTGGAGAAGGAAATGGCAAACCACTCCAGTATGCTTGCCTGGAGAATCCCTGGGACAGGAGCCTGGTGGGCAGCCATCACGGGGTCACACAGAGTCGGACACGACTGACGTGACTTAGCAGCAGCAGCAGTAAATGGACCTTTGTCGGCAAAGTGATGTCTGCTTTTTAATATTCTGTCTAGGTTTGTCATAGCGTTCCTTCCAAGGAGCAAGTGTCTTTTAATTTCATGGCTGCAGTCACCATCTGCAGTGATTTTAAAGCCCAAGAAATAAAATCTGTCACTGCTTCCACTTTTTCCCCTTCTACATGACATGAAGTGATAGAACCGGATGCCAAGTAACCCAGGTCAAAAAAACAAGCAGAGGATTCAAATAGACATTTTTCCAGAGAACATACACAAGCAGAGAATAAACATAAAAAGATTGCTCATTTTATTACTTATTAGGGAAACGAAAATCAAAACAATGAGTATCTACTTCATACCCAGTAAGATGGCTATAACAAAAAAAATAAAAGTATCGGTGAGAAGTTGGAACCCTTATACATTGCTTGGGAAATGTAAAATGGTGCAGCTGCAGTGGAAAACAATTTGGTGGTTCCTCAAAATGTTAAATACAGAATTACCATATGACTCAGCAATTCCACTCCTAGATATATATCCAATAGAACTGAAAACATATAGTCTCGCAAAAAATTGCACATAAATGTTCATAGCAGCATTATTAGTAATAAAAGCATCCAAATGTCTGTAATCAAAATGTTAATACAATATCGATAAAATATAATTACAATACAATATAAATACCCTGGTAGCACAGTGGAAAAGAATCCGCCTACCAATGCAGGAGACACAGAAAACAAGGGTTCGATCCCCAGGTCAGGAAGACCCTTGGGGAAGAAAATGGCAACCCACTCCAGTAACCTTGCCTAGGAAATCCCACGGACAGAGGCGCCTGGAGGACTATGGCCCATGGAGTCGCACAGAGTTGGACAGGACTTAGCGCACACACACACACACACACAAATACAATATAAAAATAATTTTGCCATAAAAAGGAATGAAGTAATGATCTATGCTATAAGATGGATGAATGGGAAAACATGCTAAGTCAAAGACGCTAGACAAAAAAGGCCATATGTAAATGAAATGTCTATTACAGGCAATGCACAGAGACAGAAAGTAAATATTATTGGTCATCAAGGGCTGGGGAGAAGCAGGAGAAGGGAATGGGGAGTGACTGCTAATGAAAATGAGGCTGCTTTCTGGGGAGATAAAAATGTTCTGGAATTAAGTGGTAGTGACGGTTGCACAACTTTGTGAACACACTAAAAACTACTAAATTATATACTTTAAAAGGGTGAATTTTATGGTATATGAATTCTATCTCAATTTTTAAAATTGCATAGGAAAAAAGCCTCTTAACAACCAAAATACAGATCACAAAGATCATAAAGCCATATATTTTCCTTTACTAAAAAAAATTGTATTCTCACCTCAAAATTTATTTATTCCCACTTTATATATAATTTGTACAAGCCTGGTTGTATGGACAAAGCCTATAGTGGATTAAAAGCTTTATATTAGGGGAAATGAAATTGATACCAACAAACATATTGACAGTAAGATTTTTTTGAAAAAGCAAAAGAACTTACAAGCATCTTGTGAAGCCATGTAGTAAGAGAAAACTGGTTTATGCGTTTCACTGCATGTATGTGTGCCTGCTAGGTCGCTTCAGTCATGTCTGACTCTTTGTACCCCTACGAACTATAGCCCGCCAGGCTCCTCTGTCCATGGGATTCTCCAGGCAAGAATATTGGAGTGGGTTGCCATGCCCTTATCCAGGGGATCTTCCCCATCTAGGGATTGAACACTTGTTTCTTATATCTCCTTCACTAGCAGGTGAGTTCTTTATCACTAGCACCATTTGGGAAGTCCCATTAGGTTATGCTTACTAATAACAAACAGCCTGACACAACAATCTATGTTTATAGTAATAAAAGTAATGAAGATGATTAATATAATAAGAGCTAACCCACTCATTATTTTCCATACGCCAATCACTGTTTTAAGTATCAAACATTTACTTATCAAATTCCCAACAAGAAAATTCACTGTTCTAAGTACCAACATTTACTTATCAAATTCCCCACAAGAAAAGTTATATTATCTCATTTCACAGATGAGGAAACCAAGGAATCACACTGCTGCTGCTGTCACCTCAGTCGTGTCCAACTCTGTGCGACCCCACAGACGGCAGCCCACCAGGCTCCCCCGTCCGAGATTCTCCAGGCAAGAACACTGGAGTGGGTTGCCATTTTCTTCTCCAATGCATGAAAGTGAAAAGTGAAAGTGAAGTCGCTCACTAAGTAAGCGGAAAAGTTAAGATGCAAACTAAGGCAGTTGGCTTCAGAGTTAATCCTCTTCTTAACCAGTAGACTATCCTGCCTCTCAGTGATGAACTATCAGTGATGAACTATCAGTCATAAAAATTAAAAAAAATAAAATGTCAATGTTCAGTGTGCTCCAAAAAGATTGAAAAATCTACAATTTTTGTTTCATCATTTTAAAAAAGCTGCAGTCCATGAGGTCACAAATAGTTGCACATGACTTAGCAACTGAACAACAATTCAAAAAATAAATAAATAAAACCTTTTCTATAGCAGCATGTTATCAACAGGAGAAATTCTAGAGGTCAAAAAACAGCTCTTTACAATCTGACTCCAACCTGTATTTCCAGCTTATCTATCTCCCCTAGTTCTAGCCAAACCAGACTGCTCACGTTCTTTAAACAGAGCCTGCATTTTCACGCCACTGTGTTAAAGGCCTTTGCTTCACTTCTCTGCCTAGAAAATTCCTTCGAAAGATCCTTCAAAATCTAGCTCAAATAATACTTTCTCTGTGCCACATTCCGTGATGCCACTAGGCAAAACTGTTCACACAACATTTTGTATATATTTTTATTAAAGCATTTATCACATCAGAATTAAATGCTTAACTCTTCTTTTCACCTCCTAGAATTAGAACCTAGTACACTGTGGATGATAAATAAAATTACTCTTAAGTTACAGTACTTAATAAAGTCCAAAATTACTTTTATTTTAATTTAGCAATACAAAATGACTGATTAGTCAATGTCTAAGTAGTCATGGTTTTAACAAAAGCCATAAAATTTAAATAATTTGAGTAGACAAAGGTCATTTTCATATAAATTAGATGTTATAAAAGTTCCTACAAATAGAATTCAGTCACCAGAAATCTTCTTAAGAAGAAAATTCTAATACTCTGGACCAAACCTGAGTCATTTGTCACAGTAAAGTTAACATGAGTAATGATGTGGGTAAAATTTTAAGTGAGAGATGAAAGTTCCCAGAATCTAAGCCAACAGAATCAAAGGCTACAAGGATACCATTTAGTAAATTACTCCTTGGCACACTGACTGAATGCCCTCAGAAATTACTGTCCCTCCCAATTCAAGTCACTCCTCAAGAGTAAGTTACTCCCTATAAAGTTCTAACAGAATTTATATCTTATTACTTGTTCCAGGTAAGTTAATATTTAATTCCGATTGGACAAAACACAACTATACCATACATGCAATCAAACTATTTCTCTCCCCATACGTAATTTACAACAACCAAGCCAATAACATACGGAACCGCCAATACAGTTTTTAGCATATAATAACTATAGAAGAATATTTAATGGTTCCTCAAATATTTATTGCACTAACTGCATTTTGCCAATTCTATTTGAAAAGTATTCTACTCTTCTCTATTTGAAAATCTACTTTACCTATAAAGGAAATGTCATTTCACTTAGGTTTAGTTTTTTTTAAAGTTATCCAAACTACTAGCTAATTTTTTTCTATTACCCCCAACTTATAACTTTACTTAATATGCTACCAGCTCAGGCAAATGAGGCAAATGAGGCTCAGGCAATGGAGCTTGTGGTAAAGAACACGCCTTCCAATGCAGGAGACGTATGTAAGAGACACGGGTTTGATCCCTAGGTGGGGGAAGATCCCCTGGAGAAGAGCATGGCAACCCACTCCAGTATTCTTGCCTGGAGAATCCCATGGACAGAGGAGCCTGGCAGGCCACAGTTCATGGTCCAAATCTGACCCCTTACTATTTACTGTCAACTCCAACTACTTTCTTTCAAACTCTCACCTATCCACAAACTTCCGGATCTCTAAAAAACCGCCTGTCTCCAGCTCATCTTCCTGACTGTAAGTCACTCACTTTTCAGAGGTAAATAAATGATCAGAGCTAGGGATGGATCACTACCCTCCAAGGCAACCTTTAACACAAAACACAGCTTTAAGTCAAAATGTAATCTTTGCGTTCTATTTCTGTTGACATTAAATTAAAACCAACTCAACTATTTCCATGTGTTACCCATTTGGGCAGTCACAGACCTGGATAAATATTTGTGTAGTATTCTCCATTACCTAGGCTGAGAATTCTCCTCATACATTCTTTCTTTCCCCTCCTTGAAGAGGCTTATGGTCTGCTTAGTTTTCTTCATCAAATTCTCCATGAACACCCTAAAATACTCATTTTCTCCAAGTGTCTCCATCTTCCCCTCATATCTTGACAAGATAGTGCGGAGATGCTGGTAGGTATCTGGCAGCAGGTCTAAGATATAAGGTGGGCTATTCTTTAGCGCCAGCTTTGGGTTCTGACACAACCGCACCACCTGCAACAAATGGAAAAGAAGGACTATTACTTGGAGGATCTTACGGGCAACTTCCTTTTTTAATTTAAAAAAGTTATAAAATATGTGCTCTTTTGCAAAAATACGAAAAATGCACGAGAATATAATGATCCATAAACACCCCCCCCAATCACTTTTAGCAGTCCCCCGAAAGGGTGGGTTCTTAAAACTGTATTTAACAGTTCAGATAACACACAGAAGACTAAACAATTGGGGTGGGGGAGACACCCACACACATGCCTAAAAAATGCTAGACGAAGTACAGCAAGTTTCTTTGAAATGCATGGCTCATCCCACAACAGAACAAAGAAATTTTCCAGGGGCACAAATAAAGAACATGGCTGCCCTGGGAGGAAGACCTTGGAAATAAATGTAGGAGCCTAGAGCTTTGACGGCCACTGGGGGACAGGAGCACAGACTCTTGGACCCAGCAGAGTTGAAACCAACTCTTTCAAGACACTGTTTCTTCCCATTTAAATGCAAGACTCTCAGAATGTTTGCCTGGTAATTTATTTTACCTTCTTTTAAACTTTTTTGAGTTCTTAGCTTTAAGTAGGTCTCTTTTAAAAAACATATAGTCAGATTTTTTTAATCCAATGTAACAATCTTTGTCTTTTTGACTGGTGACTTTAGTATATTTTATATTTGTTATAATGGTTAATAATTTGTATTCATTCTTATTCTTATTTAGCACTTTCCATTTACATAGATTTTTCTGTGTCTGAAAAAAACATAAATTAGCGGAACAATAACGTCTATTTCAGTAAAGAAACAGACCCACACATATATAGACCCTTGACTTATCACAATGGAGTGACGATCTTTCCAAAAACAGTAGTGGTACAATCACATAGGAAAAAAAGAAAGTCAAACTAAACCCTCACCTTATACTATATAATAAACAAAACAAATCAAGGACTTCCCTGGTGGTCCAGTGGTTAAGACTCTATACTCCCAATGTAGGGGACACAGGTTTGATCCCTGGCCAGGGAACTAAGATCCCATGTGCTATACAGCATGGCCAAAAATTAAGATGAATAAAATAAAAAGAATCCACTCTTCAAAAAAAGGACAAAACAAAACCAAAAACCTAGATGGGTTCTAGACCCAAATGTGAAAGGCAGCTTTAGAAGATAGGAAAACTATCTTTCATTACCTCATGATGGAGAAAATATTCTGAAACAGGACCATAAATACACTAGCAATAAAGGAAAATATTAAACTCTACTATACTCTCAAAGAATTTCTAGATACCATGAAAGAGTAAAAACGCATGTACAGAAACAGAGAAGATATTTATAATATGTATATATTAAGACATATATATATATATATATATCCAGAATATATAAAGAGCATCTACAAATCAGTAAGGCAGATACAACCTAATACAAAATGAACAAAAGACTTGAACAAGAACACAACAAAAGAAGATATCCAAATAACCACTAAACATATGAAATGGTCCTTGATCTTATTAATCATTTTAATTTCATTAAAATGAAAATCATACGCTCACAACTACCACTACACACACCAAACTGGTAATGTTAAATCACTGGAAAGGAGCAAGGACCTTCAAATACTACTGGTGGGAATCTAAGCTAATAAAACCACCCTGAAAAACAGTTCAGCACTATATTGTCAGGCTAAAAGATTCATATGCTCTACCAACCTGCAGATCTCCACCTGGAAAGGTATACTAGGATACACATACAAAAATATTTAACAACTAACAACTACCAACAACCCAAATGTCCATCAGCAGTAGAGTGGATAAACTGTAGTATATTTATTAGCAATAATACACTACGACATTGGAGAAGGAGATAGCAACCCACTCCAGTATTCTTGCCCGGACAAGGACAGAAGAGCCTGGCAGGCTACAGTCCATGGTGTCGCAAGAGTTGGACACGACTTAGTGACTACACCACCACCACCACACTACCACATGGATGCTCCTCTCAAAACAGATCTAAAGAAACCAGAAAACAAAATATACTTAACACCATTACTCATATATGACTACACTACTATTACAAAGATATCCCTAATTAAATTGTTGAGATATGCATACATGGGTGGTAAAAATATAAGTAACAGAAAAAAATAAAATTTATCTTATTTGCAGCTGATATAACTGTCCATGATTAAAATAAAGGAGAACTGACAAAGCATTAGAAACAAACAGTCTAACAGGTTACTGGATTCAAAACCAATAAACCAAAACAGCATTCATAAATATTTTATAAATAAGTTTAAAACATGATTTTAATTGTTGTCATTTTAAATGGCTTAAATAAAATTTTAAGGCTCCTAGGAATACATCTAACAATTTACAAGACTTTTATGAAGAAAATTATTAACCTTTACTGAAGACCGTAAAAACAGAAATTAAGGAAGAATTGTATCATGTTTAAGGAAATGTCACTTCTCCCCCGAGTTAGTATATAAATGCAGGGCACTTCCTATCAAAACCCCAAAGAGCTTTTTCGCAGAACTTAACAAGTTGATCCCAAACTCACATGGAATAAAAAGAAATGAAAACCAGTCAAGCCTATTTTGAAGTAGGAGGTATTTACCCAATGGGCTATCAAGACTCTTTCATATCTTACAATTAAAATAATGTGATATCGGCCAAAGACATATAAATGACCAAATGAATAAGAAGAGAGACCAAACAGAGACACACACGTATAGAAATTCAGTATCAGAAGCGGCATTACAAATAAGACCAAGAGGAGTTCCCTGGTGATCCAGTGGTTAGGACTCTGCACTTCTACTTCTGGGGCGGGTCCTCTCCCTGGTCAGGGTACTAAGATCCTGCATGCCCTGAGGCATGGCGAAAAAAACAGCAAACCCACAAACCAATTAAAGAGAAAAACTACTGGAAAACTGGTTATCCATATGGAAAAAATATATCCCTTACACATTGCATAAGAAGTAAATTTCCGGTGAATTAAAGATTTTGTGCAGAGAAAAAGCTTTGAAGATTTTCGGAAAAAAATTTGGAAAATATTTGTTGAACTTTATGATCTCAAAAGGGAAGTATTAGTTAAGACACAAAAACAAATCATAACCATAAACAAAACAAAAGACAACCCACAGAATGGGAGAAAATGTTCTCAAACAAAGCAACTGACAAGGGATTAATCTCCAAAATATACAAACCAGCTCATTCAGTTCAATTTCAAAAAACAAACAACCTAATCAAAAAATAAAAGGAAGATCTCAATAGACACATCTTCAAAGGAGACACAGAAATGGCCAAACACATGAAAAGATGCTCAACATCATTAATTAGTAGAAAAATGCAAATCAAACCTACAGTTAGGGGTCACCTTACATCGGTCAGACTGCTCTGCTGCTAAGACGCATCAGTCGTGTCCGACTCTGTGCGACCCCATGGATGACAGCCCACCAGGCTCCCCCGTCCCTGGGATTCTCCAAGAACACTAGGGTGGGTTGCCATTTCCTTCTCCAATGCATGAAAGTGAAAAGTGAAAGTGAAGTCGCTCAGTCGTGTCCCACTCTTCGAGACCCCATGGACTATAGCCTACCAGGCTCCTCCGTCCACGGGATTTCCTAGCCATCATCAAAAAGTTTACAAATAGGGGGCTAGTGGTTAGGATTCTGGGCTTTCAACTGCATGGCCTGGGTTCAATCCCTGATCAGGGAACTGAGATCCTGCAAGCCGAGCTGTGCACCAAAAAAAAGAAAAGGATTCTTACATTTAAGGCATGATTTTGTTGTGCAGAATATAACTGGCTTCCTTTTAATCCATCCTGACAATCTTTGGTTTTAACTAATTTGACCTGTTTACACTTCAATTATGAAACTTATTATTGCAGGTCAAATACTGCCAATTTCATATGGTTCACTTAATAAGTTCTGACAGTATAGTAAGTAACAAAATAATTTACTGTTTCCAATGTGTCTCTCTTGTTTCACATTCCTTTACCTTCCCTTTCTCTAGCCCTTATTTAGTTTACACGTTTATTGTCCCATTTTTCACCATTAGCTTGTCAAATATATATTCTTCTGCTACTCTTTAAATGAACACCTTAGCAATTATAAAATGCACTGATTCATGAAAACTTGTATCAAGTAGTACTTTTACACTTCCCAGACAATGCAAGGGACATGGAGCACTCGCTCCATTTACTCTTTTCAAGTCATGTGCTATTACTATCATACATTTTAACCCCAAATAGCATATCAAGTTCATAAGTCATTACTATTTATTATTTTATACAGACAACATTCATTCATATTTACCCACATAACCACCCTTCATCCTCTTCATTGCATCTCAAATCATTTTCCTTCAGCCTCAAGAACACCCTATGCCCTTTAGTGTATAGGCTATGGGCTGTAAATTCTCCTCAGCTACAGGCATACCTCGGAGATACCACCATTTCCAGACCAAACCACTGCAATGAAGGGAGTACTGCTATAAAGCAACTCACACAAAATTTCTGGTTCCCCAGTGCACATAAGCTATCTTTATATTATACTGCAGTCTATTAAGTGTCCAACAGTAATGTGTCTTTTAAAATAATATACATACCTTAATTTTAAAATATTACTAAAAAATTGCTAATCTTCAACTGACAACACAGAGCTGCCACGAACCTTCAATTTATAAAACATGTATTATCTGTTAGGTGCAATAAAATGAGGCATGCCTTCTGGATACCACTGCTCCTGTTGAAAAGTCTTGCTGTCGGTCTCACTGCTGCACCTTTGAATATAAAATGTCTTTTATTCTGTGGTCGCTTATAAGATTTCTCTTTTCTTCGGGCTTTACTAATAATGTGCCTCAGTGCAGTTTACTCTGGATTTTTCCTGGTGTTGAGAACACTTTATGACTTCATTTTCACCAGTTTTGGAAAATTCTCAACCAATTTCCCATCAAATACAGCTTCTGCCTCATTCTCTCTATTCTCTTTCTCAATTTCAAGTACTTGTTCATGAGAACTTTACTCAGTATTCCATACGTCTCTCACACTCTCCATCCTTTTGTCTCTCAAAGCTTCAGTCTAGATTTTTTTCCGACTTATCTTCCACTTCACTAGTTTTTCCTTCAGCTTTATGCTGTTAAACCCAACCACTGAGTTCTTTAACAATCAGTTCTTAACAATCAGTTCTTCTGGTTTTTTTTTTAGTTTATTTTTTTAATTTTAAAATCTTTAATTCTTACATGTGTTCCCAAACATGAACCCCCCCTCCCACCTCCCTCCCCATAACATCTCTGTGGGTCATCCCCGTGCACCAGCCCCAAGCATGCTGTATCCTGCGTCAGACATAGACTGGCGATTCAATTCTTACATGATAGTATACATGTTAGAATGCCATTCTCCCAAATCATCCCACCCTCTCCCTCTCCCTCTGAGTCCAAAAGTCCGTTATACACAGCTGTGTCTTTTTTCCTGTCTTGCATACAGGGTCGTCATTGCCATCTTTCTAAATTCCATATATATGTGTTAGTATACTGTATTGGTGTTTTTCTTTCTGGAGTTCTTCTGTTTTTCAGTTCTAGAATTTCTATTTCATTATCTACCATTTCAGATCTCTGACAAAATTATCAATTTTACTTTCAATTCTTCTAAGACATTTATCATAGATATAAACCCATGACTGACAGCTCAAATATCTGTATCCCTTGTATGTTTCTATTATCAATCTTTCCTGTTCATTGTAGTTTACCTTTTCATAAGCCTTCCTAATTTTTATTGAGGACTGAACACTATATATAAAAAATTATAGCGATAATCTGAGGCTATGGATGATATTATCCAGAAAGGATTTGCTTTTGCTTCTAGCAAACAGATTAGCTAGGGACATGAGGAATTCCAGGTTGTCTTAATCTAACCCAAAATTGAGATTAAAAAGCTGGGTTTCAGTCTTCAGTTCCCTGTAAAGACAGAAGTAAATAACTCCTATAATTCAGGCCCTCAGGGACTCAACCCCCAAATCCAGAGTGTTTCCCTCCACTGTGGCAGGCCCTAATTCCAGTTTTTTGTCCTCCATGACATGAGCATTTTGAAAATTCTATTTGGCCTCTTCACCTATTGCTTTTAGAATCAACAATGACCTCATGGGCAAGGCAGCCTCAAAAATCAGGCTTACCTTTCAGAGCCTTCCTTATCTTCCAGATCCTGGCCTCTAATTCCTCATTGCCTTTATAGCTCTTTGACCTCTTCTAGCTTCTCTAGTTGCCAGCAGCATTATTTGGTTCCAAACAACCTAGTCTAACATTGGTAGAAGAAGAAATCTGACTTCCAATGCTTTAATTCATATTTTAAAATGCCTATTTTCTTGTGTCACCAAAAGCTTATATAAACTTTTTAAAGACATCTAAATGATTGTACTCTATGGACATACTGCATCTTAAACCATCCCCTCCACTTTAACATTAATATTGTTTTTAAGTCTTCGCTATTACAAATATGACTGTGATGAACAACTTTGGAATCACTAGGTCCATCTAGAACAATTGCAAAATTCCAATTTAGTTGCTAATTGTTCTTCAAATGATGTAAGAGCATATGAAAAATTTTAAACTAAATGTTTTATCCTCTGTACATCATTTCCTATACTCTTGAAACAGAGCCCTATATAAGCCTAGCAAATAAAGACAAGCTGAATCAACAAAAATATCTGATTTATGAATATTTTAACAGTGTTTTAGGAAGCGGCTCATCCTATTAAGGGTTTCAAGCCAAAAGGGAACAACACAGCCAAGAAACAGGACTCTACCTCAGAAGACAATATACTTGAAATGCAACAGAGTTATGAACTCATACTAATTTTTAAAAAGTAGTCTTTGATTTATAAGTATTACATTCCAAAATCTCATTTGTAAGGCAGGTATTTATGACTGAGAATATACATTTATAATAAAAATTAAAATGGTAGGTTCTTAAATTGGTGCACGGAAGGAGTTAGGGGAGAGTGACATTGAGACTAAGAGACCAAGACTGAAGGTTTTATCTTCAGAGACTACGGAATGTGTTTCACATGGATAAAGAGCCAAAAAGAGAAGATAAATTAAATGGGGTCTACAACCCAGCTAGGAACACTAAACACCTAATACCACAGAAAGAAGGGACACCTTCTTCCCCTAAAACAGGAAGAAAGGGAGTGAGGACAGGTTGAAACAGACACAAATATTTAAGAAGATTGCACCTGGTTTTGATTTTTCTCAATGTACCCATTCAACAAATATGTCAGGCACTGGGACATAGAAGTGAAAATACAATAATCCTGAATCTGAGTGGAATCAAGCAATAAACAACAAAAGGAAATCAATAAGAAAAATATCAACTTCTTTGCATATAATTAAAATAGAATAATAAGAAAATACTGAGTGACACTGTAGCATGGTGAGTAGGGAAGGCTTCTCTAAGATGAACTTAGGCTCAGTTAAAATTGCAGGAAGGAGCCAGTCACGTAGAATCAGCAGAAGAGTAGGTCAAACAGAGAGAACAACTAATCCAACAGCCCTAGAGCGGGAACAGGTTTGGATCTGAGGAACAGAAAGGTCAGTGAGACTAAAATGTAAAGAGCAAGGTAAAGAGGGTCATTAAGAGAGAGATGTGGAGCATGAGGGAATTAAAAAGCAGACAGTAAGAGAAAGCCTAAAATATACGTGTTTATGTGTTGAATTGAAATGTTTTAATACAACAAGATTACACCAAATAGCCGCATCAGAATGTCCTATTTCTGTCTTTTACTTTCAGTAAATTTCTTAACCTCTGAGTCTCAGTTTTTACCTGTAAGACAATAATACCCATCTCATAATAAGTGTTTATGAAGGGACTGCACAATTTCAAAAAAAAAAGCAGACATTTAAGGCTCGTCCCCTCCCCATTTCCATACAACCTGACCAGGGTTATCTGCAGGTTACACAGGAATTATCTATTGAAGACAGGTTAGACCTCACATAACCTTTTGATAACTCCCAGAAACTGACCCCATTATTCCTACCATCCTGGCCATGCTGCAGGTAGCCTTCCAAACGTGTATGGTCTCAGACTACTTCGTAACCAAAAGATAGAGAAAAGGCAGCAAGCCTCCCAAGAACAGGGTGACCAACAACCTGCAAAAGCTACAGTATCCACTCCTTCAAAGGTTCAAATCAAGCAGAGGTCCCTCCAAATTTATTATATCCAAGGCCACACACCCCTAACCCATATATTCTCCCTGCTGCTGCTAAGTCACTTCAGTCCTGTCCGACTCTGTGTGACCCCATAGACAGCAGCCCACCAGGCTCCTCTGTCCCTGGGATTCTCCAGGCGAGAACACTGGAATGGGTTGCCATTTCCTTCTCCAATGCATGAAAGTGAAAAGTGAAAGTGAAGTCGCTCAGTTGTGCCGGACTTTTCAAGACCCCATGGACTGTAGCCTACCAGGCTCCTCTGTCCATGGGATTCTCCAGGCAAGAGTACCAGAGTGGGTTGCCATTGTCTTCTCCTATATTCTCCCTATTTCAAAGCAAATGTATTAAGAATTCAAGCTAAAATGCAGTATTTGCCTAATACCTCTGGGAAAAAAGGTATACTTCCTTCCACTAACAAAACTAAACTAAAATTGTTCTGCCCAACCTATAGTAAGCAAACAATAAATGCTGTTAATGACAATGAACTGAAAAACCATATTACCCCTCACAACAAACAGATTTAAAATATCATGAGGTCTAAAATGTCTCCTAAACACTTGATTAGTTCACATTTTTGAACCACCACCATCCCATGGTACATCCCATGAATGTTACCAGTCCCTCCTTAGAATGTGACCTCATAAAGATTGTTTGTAGATTAAATATCTGCTTTTCTCAAGATATTTCAAAGATAAATCATCACATGACCAGGAAAATCAGCACTCCACTGACAATTCTGAGTCTTTAGCACTAACACAGACCATAAGGAAAGTATATAGGTTGAGTAACTTTTTTGGTATTAAAATCTCCAGAAAAAAAAATTCCCTAAATATTTAGAGCTTCTAGGGGAAAAGTTTCCCAAAGCCTTTGTGAATAATTCAACTCAATAGTTAACAAACATCAAAAGCCAAAAGAACCTGCCTTTACTACTTAGGGATACAAGGTGGCTCAGACGTTAAAGGCGTCTGCCTACAATGTGGAAGACCTGGGTTTAATCCCTGGGTCAAGAAGATCCCCCTGGAGAAGGAAATGGCAACCCACTCCAGTACTCTTGCCTAGAAAATCCCATGGATAGACGGAGGAGCCTGGTAGGCTACAGTCCATGGGGTCGCAAAGAATTTTAAACACTTAGTTTTCATTAACCTCTAAAGTACAAATGAGCATTCTGAGCTTTAAAACTTCACCAAAAAAATTTCTGAAAGATATTTTCCTTGTCTATTCTCCATTTGCCTAATTTTATTTTGCTTTACAAGTCCTAGAATAGCAAAAATGGCTTCCTTTTGTTTACTTCTGCCTGTACATTTACAGCATCACTCAGAACAATGTCAAAAAGAAACGCACTCAGCTCCGGGAAACCAACAATATACTTGTACAGCTGCCATATACTCCATTCATAATAGCTTCCTCACTGGCCTAACACCTCCCTTTGCTTCTGCCAAGGGCTCAACAGTCAACAAAAAAAAATTTGGAAAGTGCTATGATTACAATAAAGAGGAATAAATTATGGTTGGAAATTGCCTAATTCTACTCTGAACACAGAATCTTCTACAACACTAAGGAATGAAATTTCTAGTTAGGCAGAAAACTATAAGCTTATAGTTTTAGTATAACTTATAGACTATGAATGATTAAGTATTTTTATCTCTGTAACCTTATCCATGGAAGCATTTTTCACTTCAAACTTTTTCGTATGATAAAAAGCATGATTAAAATAACCACTATGCTTCAAAAGCAAGTATTCAGTATGGTGAACTATACATAAAACACAGAAAATTTGATTTCAGTTTTAAAGAATCAGTTGCTCAAGAGAACAGGAAGTACACCAGAAAGGACTAGGAGCCAAGAGACCTGGGTCCTAGTCTGGTGACTGACATTAACTGGCTATGTGACCTTGAGCAGGTTACTCATCTTTCTAGGACTCTCTCCTTCTACAAATTAAGTTAGATCAATTAATTTCTTAAAGTCTTCTTAAAGCTTCAAATTTTAGAAACTAATCAACTTAGAAACTTAAAAGAGATTTTAAGTTTTACAAGTGTAACTACACAGTGAAGTATTTAAGTGAAAACAACTCCTGACTTTTTTCAAAGAGTAATCAGAAACCCCTATTTTTTAAGAGAAACATATCATCACTAGTAATAGCCCTAAGGAAAAAAAGGCTTTTACTCAAATTACTATTCTCCATTATTGATTTATCAAAACCCATCCAGGGACCTGAACTATAACTACTACCCAGTTCAGTTCAGTTCAGTTCAGTCGTTAAGTCGTGTCCGACTCTTTGCAACCGCATGAATCGCAGCACGCCAGGCCTCCCTGTCCATCACCAACTCCCGGAGTTCACTCAAACTCATGTCCATCGAGTCGGTGATGCCATCCAGCCATCTCATCCTCTGTCGTCCCCTTCTCCTCCTGCCCCCAAGCCCTCCCAGCATCAGAGTCTTTTCCAATGAGTCAACTCTTTGCATGAGATGGCCAAAGTATTGGAGTTTCAGCTTTAGCATCAGTCCTTCCAAAGAACACCCAGGACTGATCTCCTTCAGAATGGACTGGTTGGATCTCCTTGCAGTCCAAGGGACTCACAAGAGTCTTCTCCAACACCACAGTTCAAAAGCATCAATTCTTCAGCAGTCAGCTTTCTTCACAGTCCAATTTTCACATCCATACATGACCACTGGAAAAACCATAGCCTTGACTAGATGGACCTTTGTTGGCAAAGTAATGTCTCTGCTTTTGAATATGCTATCTAGATTGGTCATAAGTTTCCTTCCAAGGAGTAAGAGTCTTTTAATTTCATGGCTGCAATCACCATCTGCAGTGATTTTGGAGCCCCCAAAAAATAAAGTCTGCCACTGTTTCCACTGTTTCCCCATTTATTTCCCATGAAGTGATGGGACCAGATGCCATGATCTTAGTTTTCTGAATGTTGAGCTTTAAGCCAACTTTTTCACTCTCCTCTTTCACTTTCATCAAGAGGCTTTTTAGTTCCTCTTCACTTTCTGCCCAACACTTCTCAAATCTATTTCTGCTTTATTGACTATGCCAAAGCCTTTGACTGTGTGGATCACAATAAACTGTGGAAAATTCTGAAAGAGATGGGAATACCAAACCACCTGACCTGCCTCTTGAGAAACCTGTATGCAGGTCAGGCAGCAACAGTTAGAACTGGACATGGAACAACAGACTGGTTCCAAATAGGAAAAGGAGTATGTCAAGGCTGTATACTGTCACTCTGCTTATTTAACTTATGTGCAGAGTACATCATGCAAAATGCCCAGTTAGATGAAGCACAAGCTGGAATCAAGATTGCTGGGAGAAATATCAATAACCCAAATATGCAGATGATACCACCCTTATGGCAGAAAGTGAAGAAGAACTAAAGAGCCTCTTGATGAAAGTGAAAGAGGAGAGTGGAAAAGTTGGCTTAAAGCTCAACATTCAGAAAACGAAGATCATGGCATCTGGTCCCATCACTTCATGGCAAATAAATGGGGAAACAGTGGAAACAGTGGCAGACTTTATTTTGGGCAGCTCCAAAATCACCGCATATGGTGACTGTAGCCATGAAATTAAAAGACTCTTACTCCTTGGAAGGAAACTTATGACCAACCTAGACAGCATATTCAAAAGCAGAGATATTCCTTTGCCAACAAAGGTCTGTGTAGTCAAGGCTATGGTTTTTCCAGTGGTCATGTATGGATGTGAAAGTTGGACTGTGAAGAAAGCTGAATGCCAAAGAATTGATACTTTTGAACTGTGGTGTTGGAGAAGACTCTTGAGAGTCCCTTGGACTGCAAGGAGATCCAACCAGTCCATCTTAAAGGAGACCAGTCCTGGGTGTTCATTGGAAGGACTGATGCTAAGGCTGAAACTCCAATACTTTGGCCACCCCATACAAAGAGCTGACTCATTGGAAAAGACCCTGATGCTGGGAGGGCTTGGGGGCAGGAGAAGGGGACGACAGAGGATGGGATGGCTGGATGGCATCACTGACTCAATGCACATGAGTTTGGGTGAACTCCGGGAGTTGGTGATGGACAGGGAGGCCTGGCGTGCTACGATTCATGGGGTCTCAAAGAGTCGGACAAGATTGAGCGATTGAACTGAACTTCTCAAATACCACCCAACACTATTTATTAAAAACACTCTGCCACTTACAACTAATTACCAATCTCATTATTTTCATTTATCACATTAATCACAGGACAAAAATACAGTCAATAGGAAATTAAACAACTGACATGTGCTTACAGCTTAACTGTGCAGTTTTTATATATGGATTCTGTCTTTAAAAGGAAAAAATAATTCTCTTCCCAGACTTATCAATGCAACTTCAAAACCAAATACTTAGCATGAACTAGAGATTAAATTATTTTAGCATCATTTTTGGATGTCAGACCCTAATGAGAGCACAACTGTGAATCAGGGTATTGCAGAGTTTCCAATTTGGTCTAAAGCACCTCCCCAGTTCCAATTCCCTTTCTGGTCTCAAGGATTAGGTAAAGATGTGCCTGATGGTTCCCATGGTGTGGGGTATAGGGAGCAGGGCTGGGATTCCTCAGCCGGTATAAGTTCAGTTATATCTCTAGTTTGTAAATGTGAGCACTGGCTCATTCTTAATTCCCTAGCACCCAGCAAGAAGTTCAATGAAAATGTGATGTGGAAAGGTGCCAACACAATTTTCACCTAAAGAAACTAGGAATCAGCTACCATATTTAAATCAACAAACTAGACAAGGATTGCGGATAAAAGCAGATTTTTTGGAAGGCAATGTGCCAATACATACTTTTCAAAGTTTAATGTATGATTCCCTTGACCCAGTACATTTCATTTCTAGAAGTTTATCCTGAAGAACACCTAGAAACTGCTTAATAGATTGTCACTGTAACACCGTTTCTAATATTAAAAATCAGAAACAACCTAGAAGACTATGATTTATAACATATCCATATTAAAAAATCTTAAATAAAACTTAAAAAAAGAATTCAAGGAGACCTACATGTTGTATCAACGTAGATAATCTTTTCATTCTAGAAGCACTTTTGTTTAAAAATCCCACTTTTGCTTAACAATGTATTTTATATGTATTAAAAACATTATATATACCACTTATCAAATTTAAGAACATAATATCTTAAACATAAATAAGATACTCCACTTTTTTTTTAATAAAATTTGTCAAACTTATCTAAAATAAAAGTAACTGTAGAAGGGGCCTTGCTTCTTGAAGTATGATCCATGTCAGCAATACAGTTTCAGGCCCCACCTCAGACCTATTCAGACAAGATCCACAGATCTGAATTTATGTTAAAGTCTGAGAAGCACTGGTTTATAAAACTCACTTAACAGAGTCTGAACACCAGCTCAAGATCCACATTAAAAAACAAAACTATGAATTGGGTGGCTTATCTTACTTAATTTCTCTGAATCTTGTTTCGATCTCATAAGACACATTATTTTGAAATTTTTACCGTATCAGCAGATGTGAAATTGTAAACTGCTCCACAATATAAGGAATTAGTAGCTGTCAGTCTTTGCGACTAAATGCTAAGAAGGCAACAACTTGTTCAGAGCCCTTTAGAAAAAGGAACTGGAGGGATGGACCCCAAATAGTAGACAGTGGTTACCTCTAGAGAGAATAGTAGTTTAGGGGTAGGGGACTAAAGGGAGACTTACATTTTGTTCTATATATTTTATGATCCATGAATTGTTTCTCATAAAGAGTGCTGTATTTGTATACTGCTATTCAGATAGGTCTAAGAAGTGAAAGTCACTCAGTCGTGTCCAACTCTTTGTGACCCATGGACTGTAGCCCTCCAGGTTCCTCTGTCCATGGATTTCTCCAGGCAAGAATACTAGAGTTGGTTGCCATTTCCTTCTCCAGGGGATCTTTCCAACGCACAGATCTAACCCAGGTCTCCCGTATCGTGGGCAGACTCTTTACTGACTGAGCCACCAGGGAAGCCCAGGGCTAAGCAAGGAGGCAGGAATTAGGATCCCATCCCCCTCACTGAAGGAGCAGCGGGTTGGCCTCATTTTAAGATTTCCTCATGGCTGATCCCAGAGCCACAGGGAAGGTCAGGGGTGGCTGTGAGGAGGCGCCCGAGGTAGTGGACACTGCTGAGTAAGACATGCCACCCGTCCCAGAAGTTGCAGAGGGGAGACCCCGAGTCACTGCTGATTAAGGAGCTTCTATAGTGGTGACATTCCATCTCCTAGGGCTTGACTCCCCATGGGTGTGCACCATGAATGCCATCACCCCTTTCCCCTCCTCCTTTTGGAAGCTGCTGCAGGAAGGAACATTGTGGGGACAGAGCTGAGGCTGGCTTCCAGTGCTCCTGGTTGACTACTCCCACCTATTTCCTTCCAGCACAAAATGTGCTAATCATGAAAATATTTCACAATGACTTGCTTGTTATAATTCCCCTCTTCCAACAAACCTAATGGAGATCAGAATTAATAACTTCATTGGGAAATGTGAATGAAATTTAGGCCCAGTTTTCAAACAAATACTTAGACCATTTTTCTTTTTATTTATTTATTTTTTTCATTTTTCTTTTAATACTTAGTTCATTTTTCTTTGAATGCTCTAGGCTAGTCATTAGTGGACATTCTCATATGGTTCACTGTAACATGAACTCCACTGAAAGTAGACTTGGGGAACCAACTTGCCCATGTGTATACAGCTAACAACGTATGAAAAACAGGTTTCATTATAGCAAGAGTCACCAAAAACTTCAATCAAAGCCACAAAATAAACAGAGCAGATTATCTTCTTCCCCAGACTGAACCCTTCAAAATTTCTATCATGAATCACATGAAATGCTCAGTGAGCTCACATTTCACAAGAATTAAGAGAGAATATTACATCCATTGGGGGAATTCTTAACAGGTTTGAAAACAACACCATCTTTTTTTACAATGACTATGTATCACTTTTATAACCAAAAGAAGGTAAAAACTACTTTTAGCAAACGTTATTTTAATTCAACACTCAAAAAATAAAAAATTCCCTACCTTATCCCCCTAATTAATCACACAGAAAATAAGGGAGCATGTTTCAATCTCATTTTACTTTATTAAAATGTCTGCACTTCATTCAGCAAGTATAATACTATATATCAGACACAGGAACTGAAGTTAAGACAAAGCCTTGATCTTGAAGAGATCTAGTGGAGGAAGAGACAGATGAAATAAAAAGTGATAAATGCTACCACAGATAACATGAATTAAGTATCGTAGAAAAATAACATGTAGAAGCCGCCACAATAACCATGCAAAGTAACCAGTACACATAATTTGAAAAGACACAAATCTTTAACTTAAAAGTAGATACTTCTTTTAATGGTACTAGTTAAACATCATGTTAATATCATTTAAGAAAATATCTACTTTGTGTGTGAATGGAGGTGTGAGAGTATGCATGAGGATTGCTGTTGTATACCTACACAGGTCACTTTCTGAAAAATGACTTTCATTATCAAGACTGTTGTATACCTGAGAACTTACTGTATGGAGGAAATAACTAAGCCTTGTTCAGTTGCTAAGCCGTGTCTGACTCTTTGTGACCCCATGAACTGCAGCATGCCAGACCTCCCTGTCTATCACTGTCTCCCCGAGTCTGCTCAAACTCATGTCCACTGAGTCGGTGATACCATCCAACCATCTCATCCTCTGTCTTCCCCCTCTCCTGCCCTCAATCTTTCCCAGGATCACAGTCTTTTTTCCAATGAGTCAGCTCTTCATATCAGGTGGCCAAAGTATTGGGAGTTTCAGCATCAGCAACAGTCCTTCCAATGAATATTCAGGGTTGATTTCCTTTAGGATTGACTGGTTTGATCTCCATGCTGTCCAAGGGACTCTCCAGACTCTTCTCCAACACCACAGTTCAAAAAAGCATCAATTCTTTGGTGCTCAGCCTTCTTTATGGTCCAACTCTCACATCCATACTTTGACTACTGGAAAAACTTTGACTGTACAGACATTTGTTGGCAAAGTGATGTCTCTGCTTTTTAACAGGCTGTCTAGTTTTGTCATAGCTTTCCTTCCAAGGTACAAGCCCCAACTAAGCCTTAGGAGGTGGGTAATCCTGGATTCTAAGTCAAGCTCCCTATTAACTAAGTAACATAACCTCTTCAAAGCTAAGTACCCAAAAAAGAGGAATGATACTGCCAAAGAACTAGTGAAAGAAATTAATGTAATTAATAATGATTACCACTTGCATACCTCTTCCTTTCAGTTTTCCTTTGGGGACACACAAAGCAATTTCATTTAACAAATATTTACAAATGCACTTACTATTGTGTAAGACCTCGTGATTAGAGACTGCAGGAGATAAAGAGATTACAGCTGTTGTCCTCGTGATATTTACATCTTGAGAGGTTAGGATAGAGAAGAAATATGTGCATTTTTTTTTTAATCTTTTGGCCAAACTGCGTGGCATGTGGGATCTTAGCTCCCCAACGAGGGACTGAACTCATGCCCCCTGCACTTGCAGTGCAGAGTCTTAACCACTGGACCACCAGCGAAGTCCCTGTACGTGATGTTTAAACTTAAGAGATCCCGTATCGCACTGAACATCCTTACTTAGTCACTTATCACTATAATGGAATCTCCTGGAATGCAAGAATTTACACGTAGTGCTATCCTTGGGATTTAGTGAGCATGCAAACATAGGGGAAAGGTAAAAAGGAAGGGAGAAAGCAATCCAATGAAACATACGGATTCATAAATTCTGTTACGTGCATTTTACTTCCAAAATACAAGAAGTTACTTAAGGTGATTTTTTTTACAGCAAGCCAGAAAAGGTAAGTAGTAGGAGGATTATCTTTTTAAAAAGCTTTTTCAAATCCATGATTTAAAGGAAAGCATTTTTCCAATAAATCATATTCCATTAAATAAATCAATACCTCGAGGTTTTACTAACATAAGCTAATTTAAAATAAAAACATAGCAGGGACCTAAAATACTGCCGGCATGATGCTCTACTTCAGTGGTGGACAAACTAAAACGTGATGGATTTTTCTGTACACCTGCAAGATAAGAATGGCTTTTACATTTTGAAAGAATTGTAAAAACAACAGCAGCCAAGAATATAGAACCGCATAGGTGGCCAGCAATGCTTAAAGTATTTACTACCTGTTCCATGACAGAAAGTTCGTCAACTCCCACTCTATCTCCCAATGGAATTTTGAGTCTCTCACTAAACTCAATACTTGATATTTCCACATTTACATTTAAGGCAATTATATGATTGCTTTCTCTACCCCCTAGCCAGCTGTCTACTTCCTTACTAGCCACTTTCTTCACATACGGGTAGCTTCACAAATATCAATTACAATATACTGGGATGGCAAGGAAAAAAAGAAAAAAAAACTATAGAGACTGAACCACATCTTCTGTTTAATAACAAGCATCCTAGCACAAGCATTTTTCCAACAATGAGTTCAAGTTTTGCAATGGAATAGTAAATCGAACCTACACTGACCAGAACCCATGACTTAGGCCAACTTCTCCATCCATGTATATCAAATACGGAGGAGAGGAGACAGTTTCCAGTACTAAATCAATAAGCTGATTAATAATAGGCTGGAATAATATTCACCTAGCTTTAATGACAAGGTTAAAACAGGTAAGAGATGGTGACTTAGAGCTAAGTTCAATAAATGAGTGGGACATTTGTGGATTTAACACGAAGTTCTTCATCACTTGTATTATACAACATGAAGTCAAGAAGGGTTAGTGATACATTAAGACTGTCAACAATAAAGTGAAAAAAGAGAACATTTATGCTCAAAACATCAAGAGTAAAAAAGCACACTCTAACAACATTACAGGAGTATTCAGAAAATCTGGAAAGCAGAATAAATCTACCGGATTAACACATTAGAAAGAAGAACGAAGCTTTCATTTCAGCACAACCAGTAACATGTGATACAGGGCACAGACTACTAAAAATCATCTTTCAAAACAATCAACACAAGAATAAAACCACCGCTCTTCCTACACTAGAATGGAAAAGGTAGAAACCTACTTTCCTTCAACTATCAAAACCTGAAAAGCCTTTGACTCAAAACAGAGGTCTTTATTCTTCCCAAATAATTAAACATTCTGCAGAAGAAATCATACTACACACTCTTTAAAAAGATGGGAGTTAAGGCTTAAGGGGTGGGGACAACCATTTTAAGGACTACATTACAGAGACTCTCGAGTTTGACAAAAAGTTTTATTTTTAAGGAGAGGTCTCTAATCAATACAATCTTGATACATTGCAGGTTGATACCTGTGTCTCAAATGAGAAACTAATTAGAAATGCAAATTTCAGGAGAAACTTTTTAAGTCAACTCTAAATCCCCAAAATGCAAACCTACAATCTTCAGATTTTGAATATATTCAAAGTATCAATTGATATTTTTAAATTGATATTTTAAAGTATCAATCCACTTAAAATTCCCTTAACTGCCTACCTTTCTGTAATGGTTTTACTGCAATTTCTAAGAATGAAATTAGCATTGTAACAGTAATTACAATACCAATTACTTAACATGAGAAAAACCAGCCCTGAAAAAGTAGCTTCTGAAGCCACTGGTATGCACTACAGGAGCGCTAATTCACACAGGACTTATTAAGTATTTCTACAGCACATTTATATCTGCCAAGTGCTTCATAATCACTTTTATTAGCTGTTTCTAGTCCAAAGCAATCCATGAAAAACTTTACAGAAGAGGAACCTAGGCTCAGAGAGGAACCAAAGAAAACCAATTTTACTGTGGAGGAAATAACACCATTCTCTTACAATATACGCCTGATCCTTCTAACCATCTTTCATCTACAGAATGAATTTTGCAAAAATCAGTTATTGATAAATGTTGAAAAACAGAAAGGAAAAACTGAATGCTCTGGAACAAACCGTTAGGCTTGGGACTAACTACTATCTTTCATTATACAGACATACTCTAAGGAAGTAAAATTCTGTTAAATGCCAAGCTTAAAGTGAAGTTATTTTTTACACTTGCTAAAAAAAAAAAAAAAGTAAAGCAGCTCATCTAACAATTTTAAAGTCAGGTTCTGCAATAAGGAGTCGGGATAATTAACAAAAAAAGTAGAACCCAACAAAAAGCACTGTGTATGAGGAGGAAGTTCTGAAAGGAGTCAGAATCTGCTGCTTAACCCACTCGGTCAACGTATCTCTCCGAAGATAAAGGTTATAACCAGAACTTGTGGTTTAATCAGTGCATATCTCAGCACCAGCAATGGATCCCATCCAATGTTTTGGAAGAGAAAAACTTGAGCCAGCGCTAGATGTGGAGGAAAGTTCGTTCCTCGGCCCATTTAAATATTCCCATTTCTTTTATCTCTGTCACATCTTAATGAGAAGAAGGGAAGGAAAAAAAAAAATTGTACGCTCACCCAGAGCAGTCTGCCCGCGGAGTTGTCAGGACCCCAGGTCTCTCCACGAGAGCCCGTAAAACCGAATTCCCTAATTAGAGCCCGTCCAGCTCAGTCCCAGCCGGTAAATCAAGCGCTCTTCCTCACCGCCCCCTCCCTCCTATCTCCCGGGGCCAATTCCGTGACCCACATCCCTACATCCTGCGCAGAGCCCCAAACTCTGCAGCCCCACTAGACTTCCGCCCCGGTGGCTCCCCAGTTAACCTCCCCCAGCCCCCACCCCATCTTTGTCTCGCAACCCCAAACACACCACCTCAACGTTCCCCCCGACTCCCAACCGCAGCCCTTCCCCCTCCGCCGACCCCCGTCCTCCTGATCTCCTCCCTACCCCCACAGCCCCCAGCCCTCGGCCCCGTCACCCCGGCTCCTCGCCTCCCCAGCCTTGCACGACCCGTCCCCTCCCCCAGCTTCCTCCGTCCCTTCCTTCCCCTCCCTCAGCCCCTCCGCCCACGCCCACCCCTGCTCCCGCGGGTGCTCCGCGGGGCCTTTCACCTTGTCCATGAGCTTCCAGCACTTCTCCACCATCTTCTTGTCCACGGTCCCCGGCGGGTGGGGGCTGAGGTGGTGGTGGTGGTGGTGGTGCGGCTGGAAGGCGTCCTTCATGAGCCCGATCAGGCCGCCGGAGCCCCCGGAGCCGCCGCCGCCCCCGGCCCCAGAGCTCTTTTTCACGTTGCCGGCCATGGCCCGGGAGAGGGTCAGGGCCCAGCCGCGTCCGCCGGCTCCGCTCGGCTGCGAGTGAGGGAAGGAGGGCGTGAAGGAGGGGCCTCTCCCGGCCGCCGCCGCCGCCGCCGCCGCAGCCGCCGCCGGCCGTCCGGCGGAGGGAGGGGCGGCCGCGGGGAGGGGAGTGGGCGGCGCCGGGCGCGCGAGTCCGCGCGGGCGCGCCCCCTCACAGAGCGCGAGCCCGGGGGGAGCGCGCGGGGCTCGGAGAAGCGAGCGGCCGCGTCTGGACTGAGGAGCGGCCTCTCCTGCGCCTCCCCCTTCCCGAGTCACCGCGCCCGGAAAGCCGCCGCCAAGTTTCCGCGCCGCCTCCCCCGTCCCTGCCCCCGGGGGGCGGGCCCAGGCCGAACCGTCCCCCTTCGCCCCCTGCTGGAAGAGTTGGGGAAAGGGAGGGGCGGGGCTAACGTGGAGTCTGCGCACTAGGCAGAAGCCGGCCCTCCATGTTCCTTCTGGGTTGTGGGTTGTCAGCCCTGGAGGAGGTCGTTGGGCTATTTAAGTTAAGACGGGTAGAGCTAGGAAGTTCCACTGGTTAATCAGAATGAGAACAAAGGCCTCGACCAGTTCTCCCACAAAGTGATTGTAACCTCTTCTGAGTTACTGATTCTGAGTGGTTTTTTTCAGAGGGTTACCCACATGAACCTCTACTTTAATAGAAGAAATTGATGCCTGAGTTGTGAGTCAACCTTCAGTTTCATGTATATTTCAGGCTTGTGGTGAGGGGTCATTTGAATTCTTTTTTTATTTTTATTTCTATTTTTAATTGAAGTATATTTGATTTACAATGTTGTGTTTCAGGTGTACAGCAAAGTGATTCAGTTTTATATGTACCTATTAATATATTTCAGATTCTTTTCACTTACAGTTATTACAAAATATTAAGTATAGTTCCCTGTGATACAGAGTAGGTCTTTGTTGGTTGTCTAGTTTATACTGAGTCTTCTTAAAAGGGAGTCTACTGCACTATTTTACCTATAATGATTCTTGGAAAGGATTTTAGAAGAAAGGAGATTTGGGAATTTGATGAGAGTCAAATTTAGAATGGCATCTGAGCTTAAACTTTTTCTAAACTTCTGGCTTTGTGAAAGCTCCTTTCTACATTATGAAAAGAGTGTGTGTTTTAGGGGGGGAGTGTGCGTGCTCAGTCATTCAGTTGTGTCTGACGCTTTGTGGCCCCATGGACTGTAGCCCATCAGGCTCCTCTGCCCATGGATTTTCCAAGCAAGAATACTGGACTGGGTTGCCATGCCCTCCTCCAGGGGATCTTCCCCATCCAGGGATCAAACCCACATCTCCTGCATTGGCAGGCAGATTCTTTACCACTACTACCACCTGAGAAGCCTTAAGAAAACATCTGCATGCATGCTAAGTCGCTTCAGTCCTGATGCCCTCCTCCAGGGGATCTTCCCAACTGAGGACTGAACCCACATCTCTCATGTCTCCTGCATTGGCAGATGGGTTCTTTACCACTCACACCACCTGGGAATCCCCAATTGTTAAAAAAAAAAAAAAATTAAGACGTGCCATGGAAAGAATCTCGATGTTGTCTTTACCCCACACCTGACAAATTAGGAAACTGAACTTTGTTTGCTTCTCCTAACATTGTGGAAGAAAAAGGGAAGTTTTTTCCCCCACTCCCTCATGTTTTAAACTCCTAGTTAAGTCAGGACCAGGAATGGGAATGCTGCAGATCATTGCATCCTGATTAGACCTCAGAAAGGCTAGCGCCATCAGGCCATGAGTTCTTCTTCCAGGCCCTTTGACCTATTTGAAAAAAAAAAACACTTCCCCCTTTTTTTGCCTTAAGATTCCCTTGCTTAGCACCTTGTTCTGCAGGTGGGTAGGCCAGTTATCAGGCCCTGACCACAGAAACCTTGAGCTTTGAGCCCTGGCCTGAGGAGGCCATGCCCCTCCCAGGAACAGCAATGCAGTTCCCAGTCACTTCCACTTTTCTAGTCTCAAAGTTCCGTTGGAAGAACTTTGAAAAAACAGAACTTCCCTCCTGAAGAAGGAAGTGCCCTGCCCTAATTTGCTAATTCTGAGCCTCAGCTTTGGGAGTTTGCAGCCCCTGGTGTGTCAATAAGTACTCAGTTCCGCCTTAGATTCCCCACCTAGCTCTTCTACAGAGCTCTTGACTGATTAGGGAATTAAGCTTATCAAATGATCCTAGAAGAGAGGGGTGAAAAAAGATCTCTGAACTCAAAGACTCTTCAGCCAGACATTCTTGTTTGTAACTCAGTGGCCTGTATCTACAATTGATTGTGGAGTCAGAATTATCATTTCCTATCGGTAGAATCTCCATTAATCAGTACTTACCTAGAAAGAGTTAGAATGGCTAAAGAAAAAATACAGGCAAAGCTCTTATATAATTGTCAAAACTTCCCACCCCTGATGTGTCCACCCTTAGTTGTAGGCCCTCCTTTCCTCCCACTGCGTCCATAGAAACCTTTTCCTTACTGATTTCCCTGCCACTTTAAATCCATTCTGTCACCAGACCAGTGTTCCTAAAGTATACTTCTGACAACAAAAAGCAATAACTTTCAGCACTCCCCACTGCCTCCTTAATGAAGTTAATAGTTATGATCTAACTCCAAACTACCTTGCAGTTTTATACTATTCTAGTACATATATTCTATGCTGGGTGACTCACCAAGTCACGAAATACCACAATTCTTTTTTCATCACCGTTACTCAGAGCATTCCCTCTGCCTAAAGAGTGCAGTGAAGTCCAATCCATTTTTTATACTTAAATGTTGTCCTCCTCATCAGACACTCCAGCTAGAATAATTCTTCTCTCCTCTAAATTTCCATAACCATCTATTTCTCACCTATCACACATTAATTTGAGGGCTTCTCCAGTGGCTTAGCAGTAAAGAATCCATTTTCAACACAGGAGACTCAGGTTTGATCCCTGGGTCCGGAAGATCCCCTGGAGGAGGAAATCGCAACCCCCTCCAGTATTCTTGCTGGGAAAATCCCATAGACAGAGGAGCTTGGCTGGCTGTAGTCCAAGGGGTCGCAGAGTCAGACACGACTGGAGCAGCGGAGCACACATGCGGGTATGAACTTATGCTACACTGTCCTATCAACTTTGGTCTTCCACAGTACCTAGCACACTGTAGACATGCAAGGGGACGTTTTCCCCCTCATAGTCAAATCCTAGATTTAATAGAGTATAGTTCAGTTTAGTTCAGTCACTCAGCCGTGTCTGACTCTTTGCGACCCCATGGACTGCTGCACACCAGGCTTCCCTGTCCATCACCAACTTGTGGAGCTTACTCAAACTCATGTCCATTGAGTCAGTGATGGCATCCAACCATCTCATCCTCTGTCATCCCCTTTTCCTATGGCCTTCAGTCTTTCCCAGCATCAGGGTCTTTTCTAGTGAGTCAGTTCTTCACATCAGATGGCCAACGTATTGGAATTTCAGCTGCAGCATCAGTCCTTCCAATGAATATCAGGACTGATTTCCTTTAGGATGGATTGGTTGGATATCCTTGCAGTCCAAGGGACTCTCGAGTCTTCTCCAACACCACAATTCAGAAGCATCAATTCTTTAGTGCTCAGCTTTCTTTGTAGTCCAACTCTCACATCCATTCATGACTACTGGAAAAACCATAGCTTGGACTAGATGGACCTTTGTTGGCAAAATAATGTCTCTGCTTTTTAAAATACTGTCTACGTTGGTCATAGCTTTTCTTCCAAGGAGCAAGTGTCTTTTAATTTCATGGCTGCAGTCACCATCTGCAGTGATTTTGGAGCCCCAAAAAATAAAGTCTGTCACTGTTTCCATTGTTTCCCCATCTATTTGCCATGAACTGATAGGATGCCATGATCTTAGTTTTCTGAATGTTGATCTTTAAGCCAACTTTTTCACCCTCCTCTTTCACTTTCATCAGGAGGCTCTTTAGTTCTTTTTCACTTTCTGCCATAAGGGTGGTATCATCTGCATATCTGAGGTTATTGATATTTCTCCTGGCAATCTTGATTCCAGCTTGTGCTTCATCCAGCCCGGCATTTCGCATGGTATTCTCTGCATATAAGTTAAATAAGCGGGGTGACAATATACAACCTTGACGTACTCCTTTCCCAATTTGAAACTGGTCTGTTGTTCCACGTCCAGTTCTGTTGCTTCTTGACCTGCATACAGATTTCTCAGGGTGAGAAATTAACCCTTGGAGTTGCATATGAGCTTGTGGCTCATCTACACCATCTCTGGCTTGGTTTAAGGCTTCCAATTTGTATTACGTTCAGTATGGTCTGTATATTATAGAATGGGATGGTGTAATTTGCACTTTGCTCCTGCTGCAGCAAGCCATATTTCTTTTAATGCATGATGACCTGTGTCTCACATCTGAATAAAGTAGAGAGGGTGGCCTTCTCTCTGTGTCTCTTTAAAACCCCCAAATGGGATCCTATTTAAAGGAAGGCAGAATTCTGCTGAAATGATCTTTCCTCTTTTCACTTCTGAACTGAGGTTAATGAAAAAAAAAAAAAAAGAACGAAAGATTGACCTTTCTTTCCCAATTTTCACTTGGCTTGTTTTCAAAATGCACTAGAGATTGAATTGTGGAGCACAATGTCATTCTCATTCCTGGATGATTCTAGAGCTGGCTCAGTTTGTATCGCATCATGTGATCCGTGGCACTCTTCTTATTCCATTTCACCTTCACCCCAAACCACATCCTCATTCTGCACCTGAAAGTCAGTTGACTGAACGTATTTGAAAAGTAAATGCTCTTCTGAGACACGATATGTTGTTTATTCTCTGTAATCTCTTCCTCAGTATGTGACTCCCTGCCTCAGCCTAGCAGAGACATTAATCATTCTATGGAAAAGTCCCCAGCACAGAATTCTGGATGAGGGGAAAGACAGACAGAGACCTCTACTGCTTTCCTTGTCGGTGGGGTGGGGTGGTGTGGGGAGGGCAGGAGTAAATGAAAACATGCGTCAAGGTTAGAAGAAAACTCTTCTTCTGATTTGGGGCATGTGGGCAAGATTTTCTGACACTGAAATAGAGGAACAGTAAGCATCACGAAGAACAAGTCTGGCTCTTCCCTTTACTCTGTAAAATGTCCCTGGGGTCAGAGAGGTATCCTGCACCTGTGAAGGTGACAAATAAATATCCTCAGGCTCTGCCTGAATCTGCTACCACCTAGAAGAAGGATTTATGACCCCCACCGCACCCCTGGCCCCCAAGATCTCATGGCTGTTTCTTCAGATCTGTTCTTGATAACAGGCAATTGACCAAAACTGTTGAGGAAGACAGAGAAATATCTAAAGAAAGAGTCTGCAGTTCCCTAAATCCACAAGGGGGAAAGCCCTGAAGTTTCTGCTGTTTTCATTTTAGCCACTTTAGTGTTCACAAATCTGGGTGGCAGACAGACAGCAAAGGCTCCCAATAGCAAAAGGCTGGAGAGAGGGGTTTCGGGGAGGGAACAGCTAACCAGGGCAAGCCACTCAGCGTTCTCCCTTCCCCAGATTTATTTTTCCAACTATTCGTGACTCCAGCAAGATGCTAGGCAGCACCCCTAAATGAGGGGTGCCCCCAACATTGCTCCATAAATAATTTAAATAGAAAAATTCAGGAGACTTACTAGAAGGTCAAGAAAATCCACTAGAGGGAGCCCAAATCAACTCAATGCCACAGGGAACCAAGCTGGTTATTTTCTCAGCACCTGTCTGAAAATCAACCACAGACAGGAATAGGGAGAAAGAGGAAATATATTAAGTCACCATAAAAGAAGATAGTCCTGTAAATACCTGGTGAAAATCCAAGCCTTTCAAGATTTACAAAATCAAAGATTTAAAGATTTAGGAAACTGAGGCTGAGCAAGGAAAATGACTTACCCAAATTTACATATCTGGAGAAGGGTAAGGATGAGAACTCAAAAGCTCCTGTCTCTAACCAGTACCCTTTCTTCTTGATTTGCATCTATGTCAGGATAGAAGGGCATCGCAACCCACTCCAGTATTCTTATCTGGAGAATCCAATGGACAGAGGAGCCTGGAGGGCTACAGTCCATGGGGTCACAAGAGGTTGCAAGAGTCGAACACGACTGAGGTGACTTAGCACAGCACCTTGAGGTCCTAGGTCGAACTCTCCTCTGTGTCTCATTTATCTGAAATAGGAAACTCTCTCAACCACCATCTCCTGAATTTCTTTCCCTCATTCACCGTAGAATACCTCCCTGAAATCTTCAATTTTAAGCCTATTTAATAATGTCATTTTGTTGATGAGACTTTGGGAAATGTAAATCACCCCAAATGGCTACCATGAGTTCTTTTCCTCTGTATCAGCGCAATAGCATTATTTTGGATGTGTAAATCTATAATTTGTAAGTGTCCAAATTGCAGGCAGTGCTACATAGAAGTGAATCATATTTAATCAGTTCCAAAGCCCTCTCTCCTCAAACTACACTTAGGATCTGGGGACAAGAAGAGTATTGGCCCTCTGAGACCTTGGTATTTTAAGCATTGTATTTAGCCCCTTCTACCAGACACAATTATAACGACTGAGCAAGCATGCATGTACCTTCCTAACAGCTCCATGTTTCCCAGTTGCCTGGACAACGTGCAGCCTCCAGAAGCCCAACCTTCCAGTTCTCAGTCCCACCCCCAAATGAAATTTGCCACTCTGGATTGGGTCCCAGAACACAATCTCCTCCTCCGGCTCCTAGCTGGTTGGGCCTTTTCTCTGCCCCTCCTGGAAAGTGGGTCACGCCACAGGGAGATACAACAGAGACAAGTGAGGGTCTTGGAGGAAGGAAGAGGCAGGGTAAGGATGATGGGAAGAGAGAAGGGGCCAGGTACTGAGCTTTATTTTCTCTGAAAGAGGGTTGAGAGGAATGATTTCTGTACTTAGAGCTTGACTGGTAGAGAGAAATGGGTTCATCCTTCCCCCTGGCCCCAGCCTTGCCTAAGTTTCCAAGGAAACCAAGAACTGAAGCTTCTGGAAAGTGTAAGAGACAGACTTGGAGATGAGAGCACTAATTCTCCTGGGACTCCTGGTTCCGTCTAGGGAGTCAGGAGAGTGTCTCCATGTCCAGACCTAAATATGAGCCCCCTCCCTCCCTCCAGGACAGGAAGGAGATGCCACCTAAGACCAAAGAAAAAGGGACAAAAGCTGGGGCCCAGAAGAAGAAAAGAAATGCAGGTGCTGGTGAGTCAGACTGGGTGGAGGTGGGTGCCTCCCAGCCTCTCCTTGTTCTGGCTCAGAGACCTCCAGAGAGAATTCATCCCTCTGCGTGACAAGATGGAGCTGTCTTGGCCTTCCCCCTTTATATCCATATTCGGGTGCCATGGAGCTGGGAACATGGGAAAATCAGCACCCATGAATCCCTTCTGGCTGTGTGCCTTCCTTGTATATTCATTACAATCTTTCAAATACCTACTGTGAGCTGGGTAGTGAACTCATTAGGCTTTGCTATCAGAGATCCCTCATTTAATGGTCCTTGTATCTCCCACAAAAAAAAGAGAAGTCCAGGGTATGGGAGGAGGGTGGGAGGAGGGTAGGGAAGGCTGAGATCCTGACAAGCTGAGGGTCTGCTGTCTTGCCAGGGCAGATGTGGAGGCTGAATCCATGCACAGGCTGGCACTGCTGGAAAAGGAGGTGCTCCAAGACCGCTTGGGTAAGAAGGGTAGAAGTTCGGCAACAGAGACAGTGGGCATTTGTGTATCCCTGGGAGCTTAAAGTTTTGGAACAATGGCGGAGGGCTGAGCTGATCTCTAACCATCCCCTAATGGGAAAAGATTGTCAAGAGCTGGGGTCATGAGGACAGGGTGGGCCGTGAGGGTTGATAAAGAAAGCTAACTTTTATAGCTGGAACACAGAGGGAGTTTTTCCCTCTTAGTAACAGAGTCTGTAGGATTCTGAGGCGGGGAAGGGAAACAGAATGACGATGAGAGACTGGCAGGCTGCCGCCAGGTTTCTGAAGGTGGACAGAGTCCATCAAGGCCATGGGGGCTGATTGATTGAGTGGAGCCCCCAACCAGTGCAGAGGGCTGCTCTGGACTGTTCACAGCTCTGCAGAGGGATGAAGCCCGCCGAGCCAAGGCTTCGGAAGACCAGCTGAAGCAGAGGATCAAAGACCTGGAGGCTGAACTGGAGGGGGCCCGGAGCGAAGGGAAGGCCATATATGCAGGTGTGAGGTTGATCGAGCAGGTGGGCGGGAGACAGGGGCCCAGAAGAGGACAACTGGGAGGGCCCAAGGATGCTAGAAAGGGAGACAAGGAGGACTTCGAACCGCCATACCTAGCCTCAGCCCTCCCTGCACCCACAGGAATCCTGAGGGGGCCTTCTGTGGTCTTGGGCAGGAACCTTCCGTGACATGCAGTGCTTTGTGCTTGATGTCCCGTGGACTATGAAACGCAGCCCTAGCCTTTATCTCACTCCTCCCGTGGGAGTGGGTGGGAAGGAGGGCCTGAATTCACATACTGAGCTACCATAGCGGATGGGTGTCTTGTTTCCTAGCTCTGTCCCTACCTTCTCAGATCACCACAAGAATCCAGAAGACTTTTTTTTTTTAAGATTTTTTTTTTTAATGTGGACCATTTTTAAAGTCTTTATTGGATTTGTTACAATATTGCTTCTGTTTTATGCTTTGGTTTTTTGGCTCTGAGGAATATGGGATCTTAGCTTCCAGATCAGGGATCAAATCCGCGTCCCCTGCATTGGTAGGTGAAGTCTTAACCACTGGACTGCCAGGGAAGGCCCTCAACAGACCTTTATGCACTTGTCCACTGGACCAAGCAGAGCCCTCCCCACCCACAACTTCCTGTCCTTTCTCCACTGCTCTCTCCCCATCTGGGTCCCTGGCCACCCACGGCTCTGCCAGAGATGAGTCGTCAGTGCCGGAGCCTGCAGGAGGCGATGCAGAGTCGCACCAGGAAGCTGGAGGAAGAAGTGAAGGGCCTGCAGGAGCAGTTAGGTAGGCTTCCCAGGTGGCCCTAGTGGTAAAGAACCCGCCCGCCAATGCAGGAGACTTAAAAGATGTGGGCTCCATCCCTGGGTCGGGAAGATCCCTTGGAGGAGGGCATGGCAACTCACTCTGTAATCTTGCCTGAAGAATCCCATGGGCAGAGGAGCCTGGATAGCCCCATTCCATGGGGTCACAAAGAGTCAAGCACTAACCGAGTTAGCACGCACACACAGCACACCCTGCCCTCACAGCACTTTCTCTCAGAGGATCACACTGATGTAGTCCAGCCTGAAGGGGTGGAGTTAGAATGGTCTTTCTTTAGAAAACTGCAATTTAAGCTCTCATACTGTCTTCCCCCACTGACTCTTCTACTACTTGCAACAGAAGGTTCAGGATAGCAAAAAATACCCAATCTTAACCTTTTAGTTATAAATGAAGAAGACCTAACTTTCTCACTGCACCTCCCTCTCTCAATGGTCTCTCTAAAGACAGTTCTTACTCCCCACTGCCCACATGTCTCTCACGAGCAAAACACAGTCTCTCTTAGTTTGGCTGATGTTTAGAATGAAAGCAAGCTTGAATATAACTGTTTGAATTACTTACCTCCGTATCTTCAAGACCTAATGTGTGGTAGGTCCTGAATAACTATTTGCTAATAAATAAATGAGCTTCTAAATAAGCAACAAAGCAAAACAAAACAAAAAACAAACAAACAAACAGGAAGCTTTTGCTCTCTTCCATCTTGGTTAACAGGACAGAGTTGAAAAATTTTAGCATGGCACAGATTTTCCACAATTTTGCCCTCAAAGTTTTCTTATCTTAAAGTAGCTTTAGTTTAGCTTTAGATATCCAAGAGTTGCTGATCTTCCCACGAAGACCCTGAGTTCCTTTCCTAATCTTTGCCTTATCTCAAATGCAATCAGCATTTTTAAGCACCTCCTACATACGAGGTGCTTTCCCACACGTTATCACATTTTTTTTAATGTGTTTTTATTTATTTGTTTGTTTGGCTGCCCCCAGTCTTAGTTGGGAGCATGTGGGGTCTTTAGCTGGGGCATGTGAACTCTTAGTTGCAGCGTGGGGGATCTAGTTCCCCGACTAGAGCTCAAACCTGAGCCCCCTGCACTGGGAGCGCAGAGTCCTAGCCACTGGCACTGGGGATGTCCTCACATTATCACATTTAACTCTCAGAGCACACCTGTGAAGCACGTGTCATTTTCTCTATAAAGAGGAAGAAACTGAGTCTTAGAGATGTGTCAGATGTTACACAAGTAGTGAACGGCAACCTGATTTGGGAGCCAAATCTCTTGTCCCAAGCACCCCCACCCCTCTCCTGTGCCTTAACGGTATATGTCAGCTCTTTATAGGAACTAGGGGAGGTTGACGGCTCTGGGGAAGTCTGGAACAGTCCTGCTCATGTTGTGCTCTTTGGGTGGGAGACTGTTCAGAGGCAGAGTGTCACAATCCTGTCCTCCTTCATCCTCCTCCCTGGCACCATCTCCCCCAGAATTGTGCCAGAGGGAGGCTGAGGCTGCCCAGAGGGAGGCCAAGCAGGCCCTCGGAGAGCGGGACCAGACTCTGGCTCAGCTTCGGGCCCACGTGGCAGACATGGAGGCCAAGTATGAGGAAATCTTACATGTAAGCCCTATCCTCTGAAGACCAGCCATCCCAGGGCCCAGCCCTTCCCCATCCCCACAAATCCCAGCGAGTATGACAATGACAGACCAGGGGGAAGGGAAAGAAGCATCTTCACAGGGGATTCTGCTGTGTCTTAAGGGGATACAACCATGCCTACCCACTAAGAATAAGAGCTTGAAGAAAACACTGCCTGGGAAAGCTTACAGACCAGGCTGCGGGCACCCCTTACCCTACCCTCTTCCTTCCTGAGATTGAAGCTCGGTGTCCTCAGGACAGCCTGGACCGGCTCCTGGCCAAGCTGAGATCTGTGAAGCCTCAGTGGGACGGGGCTGTGCTGAGACTCCACGCCAGGCTCAAGGAGCAGCTCCGCCAGTTTGGACTCAACCCCCTGGATCTTTGAAGCTGTGAGTCTCTAGTCTCTGGGGCCCTCTGAGGCCCCAGCAATAAAGCTGTCTTGATGTAGACCTCAGCAGGACTGTGAGCTGTGTTTTTTTGGCAGAGAGGAGTGCCTCTCATGGGAATATCTCAGTTCTGGACTGACCCATTATCCTGAAGATGGAATAAGAAGAGAGAAATTTGACAAGGTCTCAACTTCTCTCCTAGGGAGTCTGGGTCCCACCCCTTGAGCCTTGAGCCCTTTTGGTCACCCTATCCCCACCAGCACCAACAAAGGCAGCCAGATTTGTGGATAAAGGCTATTTCTATAAATAGGCCCCACAATCCTCAGGTGCCCACAGAAGGAAGGTGCAGCTAGTCTCCAAATTCTTATAATATACCCAACATCCTGGAGTCATGCTTAGGGAAAGTTCCAGATGGCTTCAATCCTAGCCAGCCCCACAGCCCACCTGAAAATGGAATACTCTCTGCTTCTCCTTTATTTTACTACAACGTTCTCAGTTCTACTTCATTTCTGGTTAAATATGGAAGGGGGAGATTGTGAAAAGAATTCCCAGCATTGCCTTGTATTGAATTTATAATATCATTTAAAAAGTTTACTTAGTCTAATTAATTTTGTATAAAGTAGGAATAACCAAATATATTCTGTTTTGCCATCTCTTGGGAATAACAGAATGTATATTCACCATAATAGAAACAGCAGAAACAGTTCATTTTTACCCTCTGTAGATTCTTCCTTTCAGTAAGTTGTGTTTCATCCTTATAGACTGATCTTTCAGGTAGAACAGGTGGAGGTTTAGGTAGAAATGAGCATCAGGACTCTACTCACTACACACAGTTGTTTCCACTATGCACAACTGTGCACCTTTTAGCTATGGAGCTTAAAAGGCTTCCTGGGTAGCTTAGTAAAGAATTCACCTGCAATGCAGGAGACCTGAGTTCAATCCCTGGATTAAGAAGATCCCCTGGAGAAGGAAATAACAACCCACTCCAGTATTCTTGCCTGGAAAATCCCGTGGACAGAGAGGAGACTGGCAGGTTACAGTCCACGGAGTCCCAAGAGATTTGGACGCGACGGAGCAGCTAAACCACCACACCACCATGGTGCTTAAACTTTCTCCAAGAGAAATGAATATAACACATTTTAAAAGGGAGGAGGGGGTGATTTCCCACAACAAGTAATTCTCTGTAGACATTATTTAACTTTTGTGTTACAGTCTAACTCAATTGTGGCACTATCTACCTGGCCATAGCATCAGACCCCAGAGGTTAAGGGTTCAGTCCCACGAGACCGCCCTCAACCTCAAATACCAATCTTAAGTCCAGGTTGTCACTTGTGCTTTTGACTAACTGGCTATCAATCAGTGATAGCCACAACCCCCTCCCTAGGGTTCAATCATTTGCTAGAGTGATTGAATTCAGGGAAATGGTTTACTTACTAGATCACCATTTTATTACAAAGGACACAACTCAAGAACAGCCAGATGCAAGAAATACACGGGGTGGGGTATGAGCATGGAAGCTCCATACCCTCTCCAGGTGTGCCAACCCCCTGCCCCTCCATGTGTTCATCAACAAAGAAAGCTCTCTGAACCTGTGCTTCTGGGTTTCTATGGAGACTTCATTATGTAGGCATGATTAATCAATCCATTGATCACTGGTGATTAATTCAACCTCCAGCCCCTGTCCCCTCCCAGGAGACTGAGGGTGGGGGTGGCACTGAAAGTTCCAGCTTGCTAATCACATGGTCTGTTCCCCTGGAAACCAGTGCCCCATTCTTAGGTGCTTGCGGAAAGGTACTTCATTAACAAGGATAGCTGTAATTGAACAAGCCTTATTATGAATAACAGAAGACACCTTTATCACTCTTATTACTTAGGAAATCCCAAGGATTTTAGAAGCTCTCTGCCAGGAAAGGATAGGAAAACCTAATATATATTTCTTGTTATAAACCACAAAATCATACTGTTCATCTCAAGCAGATCTTCATCTCTGGGGCACAGCTCCCAAAGACCCCACATGACCTCCAGAATCAAATGGGAAGCTCCCTCATGGGCCCACCTGAGGGCTCTGGCCACACCCTCTTCCAGGAGGTGGAGCCATGGGAAGGGAGAGAGACCTTGAACAATCCTGTGACTGGAGGTATCAGGAGTCCTAAAGCTGCAGCTCCTGGTTTAAAGAGAGCATCTCAGCTCCCACCACCTCAGGCTGGAGGGTGAAGACAGGGAAGCTTGGGCAGATCATTGCCAAGCATGGGGTGCTACAGCAGATCTGAGGCCAGAACCCCATCCTAAGCAAAGAAAGAAGGCAAGAAGTCATTCAGGGAACAGAAGAGTTCCTTTTCCCTGTCCCCACCTGCACTGGAATGCCCAGGAATAGGGCTTCTTCTCTGGGGTCTTTCTGTTCCCACCTACCCTGGCCTAAAGTCCCAACCAGGGTCCCCCAAACTGCTTCACCTTGTAGCCTCCCGCTCTGCCCTCCTCTCTGACCACGCCCTCTCCTCTTCTGGCTGCTCACAGTTCATCCATCTCCACTTCCTCACCTCTCTGGACCCTGGGGGAATCCAGGCTTCCAAGCCCTGCTGAGATCTGGCCGCCAACTTCAGGCATAGGGGTGGCTTCGCCTCAGCCAGCTGCTGAAGTCTTTCCTGGTCATTCTCTCCACCCATGGGATACCCATTCACCTCCAGAATCACGTCTCCTGTTTGCAGCCCTGCCTGGGCAGCGGAGCCTCCTAGGGTCACCTGGTGGAATAGGTGGGGTCTAGAGGAGCCTGGAACACCACAGAAAAGTTTGCTGGGTATTCTGGGGCTCTGGGAGGGAAGCAGAAGAAGGCTCATCAAGAAGCAAAGGATTGAAAACATCCAAGGTGCCCGGGGCATCCGTCACCTGGGAGATGAAGAGACCAGGCCTGCTGGCCACACGGCTGAGTCGGAAGCCATAGCCACCGCCAGGCCCAGGGTACAGGAAGCACTGGCGGAAGCTGCACGGGACAGGAGCCACTGTTGTGTCGACAAGTGGGCTGTTGGTCTCAACAGCAGAGACTGAGCCACTACCCCGGGGAGAGTCAGGAGCCTCTGTGCTCTCCAAGAAGAGGAGCGGAGACAAGCGAACCTGGAAAAAGAGGAACAGGACAAGTCCGTGCTCCTCCCTAACCTGAGCCCTGCTCCATTCCAGCCCCATCTCTAGCCCCAGCCCCTCAGCTCGCACCATACTGAAGAAGCGGTCAGCCTTGGGGTCGACGACAATGAGGGAGACTCGGGAGCCCTGCGCCCGGATCTTGGACACTGTCTCCTCGTGGCCCAGCCCCTCCACGCTCTCCCCAGCCACAGCCACCAGCCGGTCCCCAGCCTGCATCCCGGCCTTCTCCGCTGGCAGTCCTGGGTCCACCTCCCAAAGGAACTGACCTGGGACGCAGACATCCTCATGGCTCCTTCCCCTCCTTGTCCCCCAGTGCCAGCCCAGGCCACTGTGTGCACATTGGGGGACTGACCCCGGGGTACACAGGAGGAGGAGGAGGCCCTGGGCTGGGGTTCAGCCAGGGCCACCACTTGTGTGCACTGAGCGGTGGATGCAGACACTGGTGTGCCCACCCCAAGGCCCGCCCTCCCACCGCTATCCCCAGGGCTCCCACTCACCGAGGCGACCGTCAAGGCCCTTCTCCTCCCGGAGCACGAACCCGAAGCCCTGGGGCCCTTTCTCGAGATGCAGACAGCGGGGCTTGGTGGGCAGTGCCCACCCCTCTGCCAGAGGAGCAGCCAGGGGCATTCCCAGCTGGCGACACTGTTCCTCCACCTCTGGCCCTGCCACCAGCAGGGTCACCTGCTTGCCACTCTGCCAAAGCTGTGGGGACCCAGCAGGGCATCAGCATCAACCAACTGGGGAGGGAGGGCAGAAGCAGGCACCCCCTCCCAGCCCTTCTTCCCAGGCCCTAGAATGAAGCCCTCGGGAGGGGAGGGGGGGTGGCGAGCACAGAGTGGAAAGGGAAGGATGGTGATGGAGGTACAAGATCAGACTGGGAGACTGAGAGCCTGCTTCCCGAGACAGGGACAAGCCCAGAGGGGTGAGGACAAGAGGAAGCAGCCATACCTTCCTGCTGAGTTGGTTATGTGTGAGCTTTTCCACACTGACCCCATTCACTTCTAGCAGCCGGGCCCCAGGGGGCACTCCTGCCCGCTCAGCTGCTCCTCCAGAGCTCAGCACTAACCAGAAAGGACCCCGATGTCCTGGAAGCCCAAAGAGTGACTTTCTGCCTGCTGTCCACCCACAACAGGGCTCAGAGCCCCCCTTCTGACCCCTCCCACGCTCTAAGCTCACCTTGGGCGACACTGAAGCCAAAGCCGCCCTCGTCTTTCACTACGTGGCACAGTCGAGGCCGGACCCTCTGGCCGAGAGGGGGACAAAGGCGGGTGGCGTTGTTCCCCCGCTGAGCTCGGGCCACCTCGTGCACATGCTGCGCCAAAACTGTCAGCAGCACCCGAGGCCCGCTGGCCCGGATCCGGCGTATCACCTGAACAGCAGGCACGCGGGGTGGGCTTGAGCCGGCCCCTCTTATGAAGGTCCCCTCCCTAGAAGCTACACTCTTCACCATGAGAACCAGCTCTCTGGAGGCCTTCACCCAGCCATTCTGACCTGGGACATCCCTAAATTCTGGGAGATGGGGGAGGTGACCCCCCACCCTCCCACCTCCCATGTGGGAGATACGTCACCCCCACATACCCAGGGAGGTGACCAAGAGGCTTCTGTCTCCCCCGGGTGCTACAGAATGTTCCCTCGTACTACCGGGATTCCAGCCCAACCTCACCATCAAATAATCTTCATGTTCCACGACGTGGTTGTTCACCCCCAGGATCCAGTCTCCTTCTCGAAGACCCTGGCGCTGGGCGGAAGAGCCTGGCTCCACCCTGCACACCACATGCCCAGCCCTGCCTGGTTGCTGCTGCAGGTGGAAGCCAAAAGTCCTGCCCTCCTCTTTATTCAGCAGGTAGAAGCGAGGCCGTTCCAGGCTCCAGAGATCTGGATGGGGAGGTGGGCAGCAGAAAATGCGGAGGAAAGGGGACATGACCCAAGTCACCTTGTGCCTGGTAGCCCCTGCCTATGTGATTGAACAGCGAACAGGCTTCTGCCCAGTTAGGTGTTGGGTAGTGGGGCTGAACACAGCCCAGGCAGAGTGGCTAGGACAGAAGGAAAAAGCCCAGCCCCCTTCCTCCTCCAGGTAGTCACTCCCCACCAAGGCTGTCATCAGAGGGAGACAGTGAGTGGTTTCCAAGGAGACAGGATGCTTTATGGTGCCCTGGTGGCTCTGGGGAAAGGAAGTGGTTGCCCCAAGGGGTTGGGGGAGGTTACCAGAAGGGTCGTAGTCTTCAGCCAGGGAGAGGACAGGATTATCAATGCCCAGCTTTGGGTTAAACTCAAACTTCCTGCAAGGAGGCAAGTCACGCAGATAGGAGAAAGCTGACATCCAGACTTGGGTCCCAGGCTCGCCTTGAGGTGCCAAAGGCAGCTGATGAGCCTCCCCAGCTTCAGTTCCCTCCTCTCCTTGCCCCAGTCTTTCACAGCACGGCACTTACAGGGCCAAGGAGGCTGTGTCCTGAAGATCTGCCAGGCAAAGAAGGGGTGAGGGGACGAGCGGCAGTCTCCCCACCGAGACTCCACTTCCATGATCGTTAACTGAAAGGACTTAGGGGAACCCCAAGTTCAGGACTTGCCCTGTGTTCTGCTCCCAAAGGGTCTTCCCTTCCCCTTCCTTCCACTCCCTGGCCCAGACCTGATATACACAGAAATCTGAGCATATCAGATTTCAGGGCGTGGACCAGAAAGGCAGACACATCCACCCACTCACCTCTCACCTCCTAACTTCCAGTCTGTTTTCAGGGCTCCAAGCCCCAATACCAAGTGTGTCCTAGTCCCAAACCCTTCCAATCCACGCTCTGCCCTGAAATCCCCTCCAGAGGGTTTCTCCCGGCCTCCTACCTGCAGCTGCCTCCATGGCTGGATCTGCGACCCAGCGCCCAGTGTAAGGACAAGGTCCATCGAAACCAGCTGATCCTCCCATCTACCCCCGCCCCCACGTCCCGCCTCCTTCAAGACACTGCCTTAGAAGCAGCTGGGTAATGGTTAAGGGGAGGAGAGCCCTGTCTTCTGGGGAAGTGTGTGTGTCCTTCCCGCCCCATTCCTGAGCCCCGACTTTCTCAGGAGGCTCTGCTGCTGTCCCAGGTCCCCCTCTGCGCAGAGAAAGGTCACTATAATTGCTGATCACTGTAATTCCAAGCCTGGGATAAGTGTATGACATGGGTGACAGAAGCCCTATGGCCCAATAAGGCCACCCCCCCCCATCTAGTTCATGTAACACCCCCTCCCCAGCCCTCACTGCCTCTGAACTCAGTGCCCAAGAAACATCTGCAATAGAAAGTGGCCAGTGGTTTAACCAGAATGACCAAGAACAGCACCCTTTCTTGAAAGCACCAGGCAAAATAGAGGCCACAGTAGTTGGAAGACACAGGTCTTTAATAGAAGCAAGTCAGTGCCCACGTCCCTAGGGGCCACCGAGCTTGGGTACCATTGGTGAAAGGGGGATGACGGTGAGGAGACAGCACCAGTGAGAGAGGAAAGTGGCTGCTGGCAACCTGGGTGTCCCCAGAAAACATAAAGGCAGGACGCAGAAACCCTCCAACACATCTGGACAGCAAGTCCGACATGAGAAGAGTGCCCCCTGGTGGCATGATCAGAGAGGCGCTTGGTGGTGCTGCTACAGGACAGGTGTATTCCCTGAATAGCTCAGCGGTAAAGAATCTGCCTGCAATGCAGGAGACACAGGAGACATGGGTCCAATCCCTGGGTTGGGAAGATCCCCTGGAGAAGGGCATGGCAACCTACTCCAGTATTCTTGCCTGGAGAATCCCATGGACAGAGGAGCCTGGTGGGCTACAGCCCAAAGGGTCGCAAGGACTCAGACACAACTGAAGAGACTTAGCATGCAGGTACACACGCTAAGGGACAATGTGGCCACCAAATGCCACATCTTTCAGCCCTTCTAGCCGAAGGGAGGTGAGGCATGTTCCACGATCCTGGAAACTCCAGACTCGGAACACTGGTTGGACATGCCCTAGGAGAGCAACTGGCACACCTGTGTGCACATTCCATCCATCCCCGGAAGGGATCTTTCTAGAAGTAGTAGTGGAAGCTAGGGAGTCACAGACAGAGAGGACTTGGGGCCAGGGGACACACACTGCTGCCACGGTCTCAGCTTCCAGGGCCGCCCAGCTGCTCCAGGAGGGCCCTGACCTCGCCCTCCACCCGCAGCAGCTGGGCCTTACGCCAGGGATTAAGGGTGGCTCCCCGGTTGTCTTCCAGATCCCTCAGCAGCAGCTCCAGGTGGCGCCGGACCCGGCTGCGATCCCAGCTGTTGAGGTTCCGCTGGACTTCACCCAGGATCACCGACCAGTACTCGGACACTGCTGTCCCCTCCGTCAGCGACACCACGACCCGGGCACCGCCCTCTGCAGTGCTCCCCAAGTCCCGCAGGGCCTGGCGGCACTCTGAGCTCAGCTCATTGAAGTAGAGACTAGCGGGAGAGAGCAGAGTAGATGCCACTCAGTGGGGCTCCGAGAAGGAAGGCGGAGGGCTGGTGGACAGAAAGCGAAGGGTCTCATAACTCATCCCCTAGCTGTGGAATGCGATGGGCAAAGTGTCTGCAATATGCCAGAGACAGAGGGCGGTGGCCACTGGGAGGCAGGGATGGCACTAGAATTCAGTGGGACCACAGTCGATAGGAACCAGGCCACCAGGACCCTAAGAGAAACAGTGGTGGAGAATCAGGGCAGGGGAAGGGCCCATCACGGATGGGGGGTGGGAAGATGGGACAGGGTGGGGGAGGGGCAGGAAAACTCACTGCAGCAGCTCCAAGGAAGGGTGCTTCCAGGCAGCCTTGGCTAAGGCCAGGGCAGCCGTGTCACCAGCGCCGTTGTAGGCCACGTTCAGCTCCTGGAGTTGTTGGTTTCGGTCCAGCTGGGCAGCCAGCAGCTCCAGGCCCTCATCCCCAAGGCCCGTGTGCAGTAGAGAGAGGTGTTTCAGGGAGGTATTTCCTGCCAGCCCCTCCAGCAGCAGAGCCACACCCGCCGCCATCAGCGGGTTGTTGGACAGCCTAGGGCCACGAGCAGTCTAAGGTTATGAGAGCTCCTAGCAGATGCCCTGTGCTGAGCACCGGGACTTGGGCCTAAAGGGTGCATCGCCTGGGGCAGAGACCAGCCTGGATGCAGAGAAATGCAGGCCAGGAAATGAGAAATAAGGGTAAGCTCACTGCAGAGGGGGAAGAGTGAGATGGAAGCTGGCTTCTCCCTCCCTTCCTCCTGCCTTCCATTCTCCTTGTGACACCCCCCTTCCCTTTCCCCTCTCCCCCTCCCCTTCTTCCTCCTTTTTTCACTCCCTTCCAATCCCTGCTTTGCCCTCTGTTCCCAACTGCCCCTCCTTCTTCCCACCCTATTCATCTCCCCTTACTCCAACCTAAAATCAGGAACCCAGGCATCTCGGTTGCTAGTCAACCAGCCAACACTTTGGGAGCATCTATTGAGTGCCCAGCATCAGGGTCAAACTCGTGAGGCAACAGGGAAAATCCTGGGAGGGAATCAGTGGTGCTGTTACCAGGCAACTGGACTGGGTGTTATTCCACTGGGCCCTCCCCAGGCTGATTTTAGCCACGTGAGAGGTGGCTACGACCCGTGGTACTTTCCCCCTGCCTGGCTGCTTGTACTAGACAGGGAGGATTGGGGAGAGGAGGGTGGGGGAGTAAGGAGGGTAGGTCAGGGTCTTGTTTATTACACCAGGCATTTGGGAAGTGGAGAGCCCACCCTTGACCATAGCTGGCCAGCAGGATGGAGCCCCCTGCACAGGCACTCACCGCAGGGTGGTCACTTGGCACTGGTCATGTAGCAGCAGGTCGCGGAGGTCCCTGCAGGCCTCAGGGCCCAGGCTGTTGAGTTGCAACCTAGAGCAGAAGGTGGCCAGAGGGGAGGTAAGAAACCAAGGAAGGAGTTCAGCCTGGAGCCCGCCCACCCACCAGGACCCTCCCTCATCATGCACCTCTTGTAGCCCACAGCTGCGTCCCCTTCCGTGGCTCTTGTCACCTCCACCCACACCAGACTCACCCCAACCCCTGGTCCTTCCTCACTCCCTTTGGTCTCCAGAGAACCTTTTCCTCTGCCCATGCAGGAGGGCAGGGCCTCACCCCAGCTTCCGGGCACGCAAGAAGACAGGCGTGAGCGTGCGCAACCCAGCAGGATCCAGCTGGCAGGAGGCCAAGTTCACCTCATCCAGGGCATGCCTTCCACTGCCCAGGACAGCTGCCACCACCGTGCACTTGAGGGGCGTCATGCGCACGCCTGCCAGGTTGAGCTGGCGCAGAGAGCCAAGCACCTCGGCAGAGAAGCGCTGATTCTGGAACTCATAGTGGAAGAAGAGGTGGTCCAGGAGCTCCGAGGGGGGCAGCACCTGCCGGCCCAGCTTGCCCAGCTTCTTCTTGATGGCCTGGGCGTTCTCCAGGGCATCCAGAGTCTTGATGGGGCAGCCAAGCTGAGCCAGCACTGCCCGGTTGTGGGCAGACAGAAGCCCGCCCATGAACATGGGAAAAAGCTCAAAGACTTCATCGTCTGGAGGCTCGTCTGGGTGGCGCCGCGGACCTTCGACGCCCAGGATACTAGCACCTATCTGGTCCAGGACATCGTCGTTGTAGTAGTCCTCCTCTCGGAACATCTCCAGCACCATGGCCTGGGCCACTGCCTCGCGGCTCTTACCCACCACACGCCCAAACACTCGTGGAACCACCTGGAAGGGAAGCAGTGCGGAGGACTGGGGGGCGGGTGCAGCCTCCTGCTTGCCTTTCAGCCTTCCTGCCTAAGCCTCACGGTCTCCTCTAAACCGGAGCGTGCTTTGTCAGCTCACGCCACCCGCCCCTCCTGCAGCACCTTCCATGGCTCCCCGCTGCCCATGTGCAATAGAAAACTGCATAATTTGGCCCCAACTGGACCTTTCCAGAGTCATCTCTCAGCACTTGTCTCACTTACTCCAGACATAAGGAAATTCTTTCTTTTTCCCTAACACCCCTTCTGTTTCAAAGTTCAAGGTTGGTGGAAAAGAATTAGCATATATTATGCATTGAGCTTGAAGAAATTAGCGTATACTATTCATCTAGCCTGGTCCCAGGCTGCTGCTGCTAAGTCACTTCAGTCGTGTCCGACTCTGTGCGACCCCAGAGACGGCAGCCCACCAGGCTCCCCCGTCCCTGGGATTCTCCAGGAAAGAACACTGGAGTGGGTTGCTAGGTGGTATAAATATATCACCATCTTCAACATCATCACTGTCATCACAGCAGCAATGACTGATGTCACTCCTACTACTTCAGACCCTTCATGACTTGACCTGATGAAATAAATTTCATATTTTAAGGTAAGACGAGAAAAATTTAAACAGAAACTTTTTCTCTGCCCATTTGGGCCTCCTCCCTTCCTTCTGGTACGCACTGTGCATCTCCATTCTACATTTAACTAGACTTCCCCAATGGCAAAAATACCTGCCACAAAGATCAGTTTCTTTTTCTGGTGTCAGTTATGTGGCTTCTTTGAAGATAACATTCCTTTTTCAATCTTCTAAGGGGTCACGATGATCTACCCTTCACCTTGTATATGCAAACATCTTAGGTGAACTTTATGTAAAATGCCAATATATCATTTTCCTTGAAGCTATTGATAGATGCAAAACAAGATTTCTCAGATGACCTGGGAGGATACTGGGCCTCACCTCATGGGAGATCTTAGCTTCAATACTTACTTATGATCTTATCAGTGCTATTAGGTCTATTACTTATTCAGTTCAGCTCAGTTCAGTCACTCAGTCGTGTCCGACTCTCTGCGACGCCATGAATTGCAGCACACCAGGCCTCCCTGTCCATCACCAACTCCCGGAGTCCACTCAAACTCATGTCCATAGAGTCGGTGATGCCATCCAGCCATCTCATCCTCTGTCATCCACTTCTCCTCCTGCCCCCAATCCCTCCCAGCATCAGAGTCTTTTCCAATGAGTCAACTCTTTGCATGAGATGGCCAAAGTATTGGAGTTTCAGCTTTAGCATCAGTCCTTCCAATGAAAACCCAAGACTGATCTCCTTTAGGATGGACTGGTTGGATCTCCTTGCAGTCCAAAGGACTCTCAAGAGTCTTCTCCAGCATCACAGTTCAAAAGCATCAATTCTTCAGCGCTCAGCTTTCTTCACAGTCCAACTCTCACATCCATATATGACCACTGGAAAAACCATAGCCTTGACTAGACAGACCTTTGTTGGCAAAGGAATATCTCTGCTTTTGAATATGCTATCTAGGTTGGTCATAACTTTTCTTCCAAGGAATAGCGTCTTTTAATTTCATGGCTGCAGTCACCATCTGCAGTGATTTAGGAGCCCCCCCCCAAAATAAAGTCTGCCACTGTTTCCACTGTTTCCCCATCTATTTCCCATGAAGTGATGGGACTGGATGCCATGATCTTCGTTTTCTGAATGTTGAGCTTTAAGCCAACTTTTTCACTCTCCTCTTTCACTTTCATCAAGAGGCTCTTTAGTTCCTCTTCACTTTCTGCCATAAGGGTGGTGTCATCTGCATATCTGGGGTTATTGATATTTCTCCCAGCAATCTTGATTCCAGCTTGTGTTTCTTCCAGTCCAGCGTTTCTCATGATGTACTCTGCATATAAGTTAAATAACCAGGGTGACAATATACAGCCTTGATGTACTCCTTTTCCTATTTGGAACCAGTCTGTTGTTCCATGTCCAGTTCTAACTGTTGCTTCCTGACCTGCATATAGGTTTCTCAAGAGGCAGGTCAGGTGGTCTGGTATTCCCATCTCTTGAAGAATTTTCCACAGTTTGTTGCGATCCACAGAGTCAAAGGCTTTGGCATAGTCAATAAAGCAGAAATAGATTTTTTTCTGGAACTCTCTTGCTTTTTCCATGATCCAGAGGATGTTGGCAATTTGATCTCTGGTTCCTCTGCCTTTTCTAAAAGCAGCTTGAACATCTGAAAGTTCATGGTTCATGTATTGCTGAAGACTGGCTTGGAGAATTTTGAGCATTACTTTACTAGAATGTGAGATGAGTGCAATTGTGTGGTAGTTTGAGCATTCTTTGGGATTGACTTTCTTGGGATTGGGATGAAAATTGACCTTTTCCAGTCCTGTGGCCACTGCTGAGTTTTCCAAATTTGCTGGCATTTGCCTATTTTATAAGACTGTTGTTCCCTGAATTACCATGTGACTAAGCTTCAGATAAAATTCATGATTAGGCAACTTGAAAGTGAAAGTTAATCACACAGTCTCATCTGACTCTTTGCAGTCCCATGGACTGCAGCCTGCCCGGTTCCTCTGTCCATGGAACTCTCCAGGCAAGAGTGATGGAGTGGGTTGCTCTTTCCTTCTTCAGGGGATCTTCCCTACCTGGCCGAGTCTCCTGCATTGCAGGCAGATTCATTACCAACTGAGCCACTAGGGAAGGCCAGGCAACTTGAAATACTGATCAAATATATAGTTCTATAAGATGAATGACTGTAAGTTGTAACTCTAGATATGGGATGAAGCAACAAGAGGGAATCATTTTCTGGATCATAACAGACTAGTAAGACAGGCAGGTCAGAAGATTTTGGCTACTGTTAACAAGGCCTAGTCCAGTAACAGCACACTGAGTGACCTATCAGTGAAATCCTTGCCTGACCTGGGAATGAGCAGTCCTAGTTCCCTGGAACAAACTGGTCACAAACTGCCTCCCAAACCTTGATCAAAATTAAGAGTGAAAGGAAAGGGATTGTAAAATAAAGAATGTTGCCCACCACACAGTTCTACAAAATCAAGTCATCAGCCACTGCAGTTGCTGGCCTATAATAACCTTGAAAGGAATTCAGGGCAAAGATCAGGATGAGGCAATTTGTGCTCTGGTTAAACTGACAGCGAAAGTGAAAGAGGAGAGTGAAAATGCTGACTTAAAACTCAGCATTCAAAAAATGAAGATCATAGCATGCAGTCCCATCACTTTGGGCAAATAGAAGGGGAAACAGTGGAAACAGTGACAGAGTTTATTTTCTTGGGCTCCAAAATTACTGCAGATGGTGACTGCAGCCATGAAATCAAAATTCGCTTGCTCCTTGGAAGAAAAGCTATGACCAACTTAGAATATTAAAAAGCAGAGACATTCCTTTGCTGACAAAGGTTCGTCTAGTCAAAGCTATGGTTTTTCCAGTAGTCATCTATGGATGTGAGAGTTGGACTATAAAGAAAGCTGAGCATGGAAGAATTGATGGTTTTGAACTGTGGTGTTGGAAAAGACTCTTGAGAGTCCCTTGGACTGCAAGGAGATCCAACCAGTCCATCCTGAAGGAAATCAGTCCTGAATATTCATTGGAAGGACTGATGCTAAAGCTGAAGCTCCAATACTTTGGCCACCTGATGCGAAGAACTGACTCACTGGAACAGACCCTGATGCTGGGTAACACTGAAGGCAGGAGGAGAAGGGGACGACAGAGGATCAGATGGTCGGATGGCATCACCTACTCGGTGGACATGAGTTTGAGCAAGCTCCAGGAGTTGGTGATGGACAGGGAAGCCTAGTGTACTGCAGTCCATGGGGTCGCAAAGAGTCAGACACTACTGGGTGACTGAACTGGACTGAAACTGACAGAACTGGTCGTTAGATATTTTCAGGAGTTTTTATGAACCTGGATTCTTGCATCTTTCCATACTTAGGAAAGCACTAAAACCATTAACTAAGATGTCTGTTCCTCATGCCTAGATGGGGCTTCCTAGTGGCTCAGTGGTAAAGAACCCATCTGCCAAGCAGGAGATGTGGGTTCAATCCCTAGGTTAGAAAGATCTCCTGGAGAAGCAAATGGCAACCCCCTCCACTATTCTTGTCTGGAGAATACCATGGACAGAAAAGCCTGATGGGCTACAGTCCATGAGGTCACAACACGACTGAGGCAACTAAACACACATAGACACACACACTCCCTTCAGCAAAACAGTATATGTACTGGTCTCCCTCTTTACCGCTGAAATAGTTCTTAGAACTCTCTGAGAGACTGTCTCCCAGGTTATAATCCTCAGATTGGCTTGAATTAAAATTTCCATTTCTTTCTTAGATATGTTACGGAACCATTGACTGAAGCGGCCCTCCTTGACCAGAGCGATGATGACCACTTGCATGAGTTATCTCACGGTAGGAGGTCCCAAAGAGGAACATGGTGCTGCTGCCAAAAACTAACCTGGAAAATCTGGGAGGGGCCAAAAGGAGGGAGGAGATGCCAGCCCCATAATACTGTCCTACTAACCTCCCAGAATCCTGCACACTGGAATCCATCTTGGCTAAGAGATGCACACGCCATTTGGAAGGACCCTGAGTCAGACTAAATATGGGCCAAGATGATTGACCAAAGACAGCCCAGAAATTAATCTCATCACCATAACACCTGCGACTGTGCGTCACAGTGCAGAGCAGTTCTGCTTCTCTCCACCCCCTTTCCCACTGCTCTCTGCCTGGACCTCCGTTCCCAATAAAGCCTCTTGCTTTGTCAGTATGTGTCTCCCCAGACAATTCATTTCCAAGAGTTAGACAAGAGCCCACTCTCAGGCCCTGGAAAGGGTCCTCCCTCCTGCAACAGATGGACGATTGATTAATTTTTCATTGACAGGCCCCTGCCAACCACAGCGCCTTCATCACAGCCTCTCACTCACTCTGCTCTTGTCCTCTCTGCTTCTCTCTCTCTCTCTTTTCTGTCTTTTTGACAGTGCTAAGATTTTTTCTCCCTCAAAGCTACATCCTCTTCCTGGAGTGTTTTCCCCCCAGTGCTTCTCCTGGTTAATCCTCCAGGGATCAGATTAAATGCCCTTCCTACAGAGCTGCTTTCCTTATCCCCTTAAATCAGGTCCCCACCTTACACACTTCCACAGCACCTGGAACTTGGCTTTCCAGGCACTTCCCAAGATTTTTAATCATATGGCTATGCTGACATGTTTGTGTTGAGACTGCATGATCAAAAAAGACAAAAACCTGGGGTTCTGTTAGGTTTCTTCCTTGGAATCTAACACGTTGTCTAGCACACAGCAGGCACTCAAATATCTGTCAAAAAAAATGAATGTTTGGGAGGTTGGTGACATCACCTCCCATGTTTGCAATGGTTCTGAGAAGGACAGACCTCCAGCCAGAGCCACAAGGTTGTTGTGTGGCACCTCTTCTACTGATATGCTGCAGTCCATGGGGTTGCAGAGAGTCAGGCACAACTGAACAACTGAACAATAACCTCTAATGCCTGCCTTTTGTGTTTTTTCACTTGTTACAGGCAAGGTTCTCACCATGGAGGTAGAGTGTCCCTCCCCCAACCATCATCTGAACACAAGATACGAAAACAGTCACTCTGGGAAGCTGAATCAATAGGCTTATATAGACACAGATGGGACCCAACCTCTGCTAGGCAACCCTCCCTCCAAGAAGGGCTGGGGGTGTGGTGCCCCCTCAAGTAATTGAGCGGCTTTCTGAATCCCGTCAGGAGACCACAACCTCACTGCGATCCAGATGAAGCAAGTACATCCTCAAAGGGGTGGAGCAGCCTCAGCAATGGCCATTACCTTCCTGCCTGGGTTGATGCTGTGAGAAGGGATGGGCTGCCTGAGCCTGTTTATGTTTAACAGCAAAAAAAATTTTTAAGCTGTTTATTTATTTTTATTATGCTGCATTGGGTCTTACTCTCGGCATGTAAAACCTTAGTTGCATCATGTAGGATCTAGTTCCCTGACTAAGGATCAAACCTGGACCCCCTGAATTGGGAGGGTGGAGTCTTAGCCGCTGGACCACCAGGGAAGTCCCTAACAAACAATTAAATAGCACTTACTATGTGCCAGGATCTGCAGATGAAGACATTTAATCCTCATATTGGGCCAATGATACAGATACTTTATTTTTCCAGTTTGGAGTAGGAAATGGCAACCCACTCCATTATTCTTGACTGAAAAATTCTATGGACATGGGAGCCTGAGCAGGCTACAGTCCATGGGGTTGTAAAGAGTTGGATATGACCGAGTGAATGAACACACACATTATTCCCATTTAACAGATAAGGACCTTGAGACACAGGGAGATTAAGTAACTTGTACAAAGTCACACAGCTAGTTAAGTGGCAGAGCCTGGATTTGAACCCAGGTAGCTGTGTTATAGAATCCCTATTCTTAACCCTGACGTTTTGCTGCCTATAAAAAGGAAAACTTGTTAAAATTTTGTCCACTTACCAAGGCCCTGCTTCTTCAAGATAGGTAACTGAAACATTTCTACAGAGGACCGGAGTTACCAGCAAAGCACCACAGCTTCACAGAAATATCCATAGTACATCAGTAAAGTTTAGCAGAAAAAGCACAGGATTCAGAACTATGAAACCTGCACTCAGATCCCAGTTATTCTACTTACTGAGTGACCTTGGTCAAGTTACTTAGCCTCTGCGAGCCCCAGTTTCTTCATCTATAAAAAGGATTATAATAGTGTTTCATTTACAAGGCATCCGGCAGACATCAGCTGAGAGTGGATATTTCTTCCCATCAAAAACTTAGTGCATCTGCACTGCTCACAGCACAGTCCTCAGGCCTGTTATTTGGTTTCTGGAGCGGACCTGCACCCTGGACGGATTGTCCTAAATCAATTACCAATGCCATTTATCCTCCTGATATAAATGAATAAAATGGCATCTGCTTTATAAACCTGTCTCTGGTGATTAAGTTAGGATGAGACGTCACTCCCAGAGTCTAATCACCTCTGAGGAATAGATACAGTTGGGTTTCTGGACCTGCAAAGCACAGGATAAACCCTGGACTGTAGTGACCCCTGCTGCCCAGCAACGAAGACTAGAGTTATGGGATTGTTATTAATAAAGTCCCTGCACCCTCAGATCCCTCTCCAAGCGTTCCCCAGCCTATGGCTTCTCTCTCCCTCTTCCTTATACCCCAATCCCATTAAAACCCAGACTGCCCAGATCTGAAACAGAGCCAAGAAGGAGATTCACAGTTATGCAGGGAAAACAGGTTCCTTCTGGGAGAGGAGCAGGGGGTAAACAGGGAGGATGGGGACTGGCAGCCAGGGGTCCTGGGGCTGTTACCTTGAGCAGGTTGAAGAGCAGCGGCAGGGCCCGCAAGGGCAGCAGCTTGGCCATGATGCCCAGGACCAGGCTGACATCCTCCCCGACACGGCCCACGAGCTCAGCCACTTCCTTGCCCACCCGCTGTAGAGTCGTCTTCCGCAAACCCAGCACGATGTAGAGGGCAGCCAGGTATTCCTGCATGGCGGGCACGGTGAACACGAAGGTACCCGCGTGTCCTGGCTCCACACATGGGGCCAGAAAAAAACGCAGGGCGTCTCGGCGGAAAACGCGCAGCAGCTGAAACTCCTCTTCTGTCTGGACGCCGGCTTCCAGGCAGCCGCGCACGTCCTCTTCAGAGAAGTAGGTCTTGCGGGAGGACACACCCTCATAGGCCAGCTTGCCCATAGTTCGGGCCGCATAGGCCATCAGGGACAACTTGGAGGGGTCAGTGCTGTCCAGCATCTCCCCACTGAAGTTAAGACGCAGGAAGCTGGTGTAGATGCTCGTGAGGGTCTGGCCGGCTGGCGTGGGAGCATGCAGGAAGTGCAGGGTGGCACAGACGAGCCAGCAGTAGGAGGGCAGGAAGCAGGCAGCGGCGATCTGATGGTGCCCTTCCAGGTTCCGGGTCAGCATCTGCACCAGGTGGTCGCGCTGAGCCGGCGTGACCGACACACCCCCGGCTCCGGGCCCGCAGTCTGGCTGGTTGAAGCGGAGCTGGAAGTAGAGCTTCTGGAGGTTGGTATCGGAGAAGCCACAGATCTCGCCATAGCGGCCCACGTACTTGCTAGGGATGCGGCCGATGGCAGAGGGCCGGGTGGTCACCAGAATGCTGGCCTGGGAAGGGCATGGTGGAGGGTTAAGAAAGACCCTGGTGTCCTCACTGCCTCACTTGCCAGGGAGGAGAGTCCAAGGGTGAAGATGATGATGACCTCAGTAATAATAACTCAGACTTACTGTGGACCCACTATGATCCAGGGCACCGTGCTAAGCACTTCATATGCAGCATCTCATTTGATCAACGCAACTCAAGAAGAGAAAGAAGTGGAAGCCTGGAGAAGCTACTGACCAGCTCAGTCCCACAGCTCAGAAGCGGAGGGGAAGGATTTGAACTAACCCAAAGCCTACGCTCCTATGTATTAAATATGTGGACCTCGAACGCAAAAATCCTTAGGAGGCAAGTTAGGGACACCAAATCGGGGCAGGGCACACTCACCTCAGGCAACATGTATTTGCGCAGCAGGTTGGTGATGATGGCAGCTGGCGCCTCTGGCTTCTCAGGGTCACTGCAAAGCCCTGTGCTGGCTAATGAGAAATTGAGGTTGAGATGCTCCAAGCCGTGGAGCACAAACAGCAGGCGGGAGCCGGCAGCAGCCATCAGAGGCAGAACCTCCTTCAGGGCAGTGTAGCGCTGGGCTACAAGTTGGCACAAGGAGGCAGGAGCAGGGCCCAGGGATGACAGGTCCTCACAGGAGAAGGGGATGAGCAGCTCGAAGGCTGGCAGCCGTCCATAACACCAGTCCAAGACCATCTTGCGCACCAGCGTGCTCTTGCCTGTGCCCACGGTCCCGTAAAGCACCACCGTCTGCACCCGGCGCCCACAGGCATCTGGGTCAAAGAGCTGAGACAGGGCTAGTGGGGGGAGCCCAGCAGAGGGTGGCTGACGCTCCAGGGCCAGTTCAGCCAGTGGGCGCAGCAGCTCATCAGGGGTGCTCTCACGGATCACAGGGTCTACATGGACTGTGTCTAGTGCAAAGGTCGGGCCAAACTGGCGCTCTTCCCTGGGCAGCCGACTGAACCACTCGGCCAGATTGTGGCGGTGCCGCTGGAGAGCTTCTGAATGGGAAGGCAAGAGGAGAGAGGGGTGTTAGGAAGAGGGGCAGGGAAACACAAGAGCTTAGGGAGATGGTAGGGTCAAGCTGCCAAGTCAAGAGATGCTGGAGTCCAAAATGGTGCTGGACATACAAGACTTGCTCAGAATGTCCAGGAAGTTCAGACCCCTGTGACAGGAAGTGGGGAGCCATGGGATGAGTGACGGTGAGTCTGGGCTGACCGGTTGCACGATTATCTGTGCATGATCACCCTGACAGCTAGAGGCAGTGTGTTAAAGAGAGGGACGATGTGTCCCTCCCAGTGCTTTGTACATCGTGAGTGTGCACTGCACGAGTGTCACAGGAAAGGGTACACAGATAGATGGATAATAAGGCCAGGGAGAGTGGGTCCACAGATGGCCGAAGGTAACGGGTGCTCTATACCACCTTCTTGCTTGCTTCTCTGCCCACCCTCCCCGACCCCATCACACCCCCTGGGATCCCAGCAGCCCCTCTCCTCAGGCTGCCTGAGGAGCCAGTCCCTTTACCAGATGCAGCAATGCCCCGGAACAACTGTCCGTGCCTCCCGCATGAAGGACCATTGCCCACTGAGCTTCCGTTGTGGCGTATAAAGGCCCTGTGAGCAAAGAGAGGGAGTGAGCTGGGGCTTGGCTGTTGGGCTCAGGCTCCACAGAGGCTCAGAGTCCAGTCCTGCCTCAGCTGATAGACTTCTGGCTTCCTGAGATCCAGCCCTGACCATGGACATCCAAGTCCAGAGCCTTGTCTGACTCTCTCACACCCTTCCCAGGGCCTGAGGTCTCGCCCCTAGCCCTCCAGCTCCCCACTGCTCCCTGCCTGCCTGAAACTCAGGCTGGCTTCTGCCGGACTCCGCCCACCTCCCACCAGTTCTTCCTCTGGCTGACCACTGTGACTTGCACCATGGATGATATAAGCCAACTTCCTCTTTAGGTCTAGTAGCTGACTCCCCACGCTCTCTACCCACCGAAGACCAACCTCTCCCCAGGGCATCAAGCTCTCTGCAAGTCCTGACCCTTCCCAGGCTACTCTTCTGTGTCCAGATGTGTCCTAAAGTATGACACCAAGGCCTCACCTCGGGGACCCAAGAGGGCGCTCCCCTTTAAGAGGCCAACTCCAGTGAATCAAGAAGGGGATACGTTCGTCTACAGAGAGAAAGAAGAAGGAAGAAATAGCATCAAGAACTCACCCACATCAGCTCAACAATATATAGACCCCCACATCTACGTCAACCCCCGTCATCATTTGCTCTCACAGCATCACGAACTGCCCCTTTGCAGCAGTTATTATATTTCATTATGTAATTATTTCATTAACATTCATTCACACACCCATTCTTCCATGAGAGCAGGGATTACATCTGTTTTGTTCATAATTATCTACTTAGAACTAAGCACAGGGTCTGTCTGGTACACAGCAGGCACTCAATAAATATCTATTTAACACAAAATGAAGTCAGACAAGTGTTCCTGGGCTTATGTAGCTACAGGGACCCTCAAAGACCTTCCAGTTCAACTCCCTTAGTTTAGGATGGGAGAAAGGAAGCTGGGGAGGTGCAGTGACTTGTTCAAGGTCAACAGCTAGTGAATCACAGAGCTGGAACTAGCACGCCTGGTGTCTGGATCCCTGTCCTCCTGGGGGTGCCGTCTGGGCTCTGAAGATGAAGGGAGAGTTGGAAAGAGAAACCCCTGCTTCCTGCTCACCTGCTGGCTGGAGTACTCTTCCTAGACCAGGGCTCCAAGAGGCCCTGGGCAAATGGCAGCCCCACCTCATGGCAGGAGAAAAGGTCAGAGCCTGCGGGACTGAGCACACCGCCTTCTAGCCTGTTTCCCTGCAGGAAAAATGGTATGAATGGACCTCACACACCCCAACTTTCCCACCCTACCTCCCCGAGCAGGCCAAAGGGTGGCCTTCCTCCTCAAGAGAACATTAGCTTTGCCTTAAGTGTCAGTGTCACCAAAGCCCTGGCCTGGCCTTCAGACCTGCCTCCTCCACATCCCCCACCTGAGTGATCTCATTTTATCTCCTACTACCCACGGCCTCTACCCTATGGCTTCATGATCGCCTTTCTCCTGAGTTCCAGCCTAATGAACTATTTAGTTGTCCTTAAAAAAAAAAAAAGTTATTTATTTTGGCTGCACTGCAAAGCATGTGGGTGGGATCTTAGTTCCTTGACTAGGGATGGAACCTGTACCCCCTGCAATGCAAGCACGGAGTCTTAACCACTGGACTACCAGGGAAGTCCCCCTTGTTGTCCTTTTCTTCTTTTGCTTGGCTTCCAGCAAACTCATAGGAGTTCTGTGTTCATGTTCAGAAGCTTTTCTGAGCCAACAATTCCCAGTAAACAATCATCCACTCTCCTCTAAAGTTTTTCCGTAGCTATCGGGTCCTTTTAGCTGGGTTTTAATAGTTTGACCGTTTTATCTTCTCTGTGACTTTTATCTAACCTGCTTTTCAGGCTGGCATAAATAATAGATAAATGAATTAAGGACTTCCTACTTGGTGTCTCCATATGGACATCCTGCCTGTGCTTCAAAGATGCATGCTCGCAGAACTGAACTCAGCATCCCTCGTCCCTGTTCAGTTACTTTACCGCACATCTTCCCAATCACATGATTTCTTCTTGAAATCTGACCACTTTGTCTTCAAATTCTTCCCTCCTCCTTCAGCCACTGGAAACAGCCCGGCCATTCCTCCTCCCCATTCTTTGCCAGCCTGTTCCTGTTGCATCATCCCTCCCACCCCTGCGCTAACTCAGACCCTCCCCAGACTTCCGGGGACCCCTCTTCTCTTTACCTTCTCTCTGCCTTCAGTGCCATTCCATTCCCATCTCTCATCCCAGCCACCAATCACCTCCCTAAAATCCTTGATTGTATGGAGTCCAAACACCTGACCTACAACTGCTATTTTTCTGATAATGCCCCTGACCGGTGCCTTATCCACCAGGCTTTCCGAATCTTGCTTGCACTTTACTAATTTTGTTCATACTCTTCCATCAGCTTGGAAAGACCTTTCTCCAGAATCCTACCCAAGCTTTTAAAAACTGCTTAAAGTCCCTCTCTCCTGGGCAGTCTTTCTCCATCCCTGAGTTCCCTTAAATGAAGCACACAGCTATTTGGCAGCCGGTCTCCACTGGGATGTGGCTCTTCAAGGGCAGGACACACTTAGGGAGAAGTGGGTGCACTGGGCCCTATTGCCAGCAGGGCCAACCAGTGGAGGTGCAGGCTGGGGCTCAGATCTGGAGTCCCGGCTGCAGAAGAAGGGTTAAGAGGCGGCCCTGGCAAGCTGGAAAAGCTCGGGGAAACTAGCTCAGTGGGAAAAAATCAGACGCAGGGCCTCTGATTCAAGATGGGACTCGTGGTGCGGGCGGGGGTGGGGACGGTAACTTTCGGAGGATCACCCCTGGTCTCCAGAGCAATGAGAAAAGAAGAGGGCACCGCAGGAAAGGTACCAGGTCTGTGCTCGCACAAATCCAGAGCCTTAATCCGGGACCCCAGCTTTCCTTGTTCAAGTTGGTTTCAGACCCAAGAGGAGAGCCCGCCACAACGGTCACCATTCAGCGCACCGCTGCGTCCTACGCAACCCCGGCAGCCAGCTCCTTGCGGCTCCAGCCCAGCCCCGCCCCGTCCCCGCTGCTTAGACCTTTACCCGCCGCGGTCCAGGCCAGGAGCGGTCGCCGCCGGAGTCTCTCGCTTACTCGCAGAGGCCTCGGCGCGGCGCCGCGCTTCCTGCCCGCCCCGCCCGCCTGCGCGGAGCCCTGCCCTTTCTGGCTACCCGCCCGGCAGCGGGCACGCGCGAGAACGCGCCTCAGCGTTCCGGGCCTCCGGGTCCTGGGACGAGGGAGATAGCGAGACAGCCTGGGGGCCCGGAGAGCAGGCCCGGGGCGGGGACTTCTTCCGCATTCGTCCGGCCATCTCCCCGCGCCTCCCATGCTACACCCCTCCATCCGGCTGGAGCTGTCTTCTGCAGGTCACCGAGCGACGATCTCATCCCATTAGTCACCATCTCTCAGGCAGGGCTTCTTGCAACGCCCATTGTACAGATGAAGGCACTGCCGCTCAGAAAGGTGAAATGACTTGCACCCCCGGTTGACGCAACTTGGAAGAACCAGATCAAGAATCTGGGGCCTGGATCTTCCTACCTCGGACCCCTGGACCTTCCCAAGGCGATCTCACTCCCTCATCCCCAGAACATTCTTCCCTCTGTGCCTCTTCACTGCTTCAGCCTACCTCCTGGCAGAGATCTTGGGATCTTGGGTCTTCTCTCTGTACCTGGCTCTCTTCACCTCTGCCCAGAACCTCTGTCTGTGGCTTCTGGTCACTTGCCTCAAGGAAGAGAGAAGAATGGGGCGACGGACTGCTCCCACCTCTAACTGCCCTTCTTGTCTGGCACCCAGTCATAGCCTAGCCCTGGGGCTTCCTGGTCCTCAAAACCCTCACTCTCGTCCCTGTGCTTCCATACCTGGCATGCTCAGGACCCTTGAAGCTGAGGGAGGCGTCACCCGCCACCCACAGCCAGGGCATGCCTCCGCAAGCAAACACAGGTGTGCACTGAACAGAGGCGTGCAGTAGGGAACTGGTAGAGAGGCAGCCGGGCAGGGCTGGGAAGAGAGGGCTTTGTGATCTTGATTTCAGCGAGGCAGCAGTGAGCAGTGGCTTGAAGCAAGATCTTAATTCCCTCTCCAGGGACTGAACCTGGGTAGCCTGGATGATAAACAGAAATCCTAGCCACCAGACCAACAAGCGCTAGAGGCTAGAAAACATTTTTCCCTGGATCTTTGCCCCCAGTGAAAAATACATGTATCACAGAGGCAGAAATTGTAAATGTTGGTACAAAGTATCATTAGAGACATAGCACAACAGGTGGGAGAGCATATAGAGAAATGGTTTGTTTAGTCAAGGCAGAAGCAAGGCAGAGATGTACACCCGGAAAGAAGGGGCGTACCCCTTAGAGAGGAAGAGCGCAGTAAAATAGCAGTGAAGTCATTTATATAGGTCAGTTCTTCTGGGTCTTTGTCTTCCTTCAGCCAATTACCTGGTTTCTTTTTCTGCACCTGACCTACCCTGTGACCCTCCCCTGGTTGCACAGGCATCCCTCAGTCAAGATTTATCTCAAAGTGAAGGCTTCTGGGAGGCACAAGACTCATTCATTATTGCCTGGAATTATCCCCTGAATTTTGACCCTCAAGGAGCCTTTCTGCGCATGTGTAGTGTCTCCTTTTTCCAAAAAAGGGGGGAATGGAGATCCCTTAATCCTTTACTCGAACAGCGTTTTGCATATCTTTGTCCTTGCCATGACTATTACCTTAACAAAGACTGGGGGGAGGCTGATTATAAATTCCTCAACTGGAGCCTACCTGTCTCATATCAGGAATTGCAAACAGTTGTTAACTATCCAGGCTGAAGCCCGCTTCTTCCAGCCCCATGAAATGCAAACAGGAGCCCAGTTGTAAATGTCTAGGCTGGAGCCCATCTATCTCCTGACTCAATCTCTACTCTCCATCCTTGTTTACTATTTTTTTCCCTTGTTTACTTATACATGTAAACATCTGTTCTTTCACCAAACATGTGTATTGGGCTAAGACTGAACATCAAGAACAAGAAGAACTGTTGTAGCCACGCGTTCCAGGAAACAAACTCACTCTGAAGGACAATGCAGATAGTGGAGTACAGTTTATTACACCGGTGGGCCCAAGGCAGAGTCTCCTCTTAGCCGAGGACCCTGACCAGCATTTGTGAAAATCTTTTATACCCCATGTATACGTGTCTGAACCCACCACTCCAAATTCCTTGAGACTTACACAAACCCAGGAAAATACAATCCCAGTAACCCATCATTCATGTGCTATGTGCTCATGTGCTCAAACAGTCAAACAGTTAGCCAATAATCAATAAACCCGAGGTTACACTCCGACAGACACAGAAAAACTTACGGCCTGTCTGGAGGAAGGGTGATTAGTGTAGGTTTTCTCTTAGGTGATGAGTCACCTAGATATGATCTTCAAGGTTCCCCTGTCTGGAGGGGGTTTTATTTTTCTGTTACTGTTTTCATAGGCACTAAACACAGAGTTCAGAGCCCATTGGAAAGGTGGCTGAGCATGATCAGCATGAACAGGCCTAAGATGGAGTCCAGGCCCTATGAATTCCTTCTTCAGAACAAGGACCAGACCAGAGCAGCTCCCCTCTAGGGGACCCAAAGGACCTTGCTTCAGAGGCAGATAGAAGCCTTAGGAAAGTCTGGGAGAGGAAGTTACTAACTGACTGTGACCTGGAAGTGACATTTAAACTGGATCTTAAAAAATAAGATGGTACTCAGCCCAAAAAAACAAGGAAATAATGATCTTTGCAGCAACATGGATAGAACTAGAGATGATCATACTAGGTGAAGTAAGTCAGACAGAGAAAGACAAATATACGATATCACTTATATGCAGAATCTAAAAAAAAAAAAAGATATAAGGAGGGAGGTTCAAGAGGGAGGGGACATATATATATCTATGGCTGATTCATGCTGATGTATGGCAGGAACCAACACAATATTGTAAGGCAATTACCCTCCAATTGAAAATAAATTAATTTTAAAAATGAACTTATTTACAAAACAGAAATAAACAGACATAAAAAGCAAACTTTGGTTACCAAAGGGGAAAGGGAAGGGAGGGATACATTTGGACTTTGGTATTAACAGATATACATTACTACATATAAAACAGGGACTAATCTGCAGGGACTTCCCTGGAGGTCCAGTGGCTAAGACTCCACGCTCCCACTGCAGGGGGCCTGGGTTCAATCCCTGGTCAGGGAACTAGATCCAACATGCCACAACTAAAAAGGTGCCACATGCTTCAATGAAGATGGAAGATCCCACTTGCCACAACTAAGACCCAGCACAGCCAAAAAAATAAATACTTTTTTTTTTAAATAAAAAGTAAAAATAAAATAGATAAACAGCAAATAGCACAGGGAATTATATTCAGTATCTTGTAATAACCTATAATGGAAAAGAATCTGAAAAAGAATATATATATAATTTAATATATATATAAAAAACTGAATCACATCGCTATACACCTGAGACATTGTAAATCAATAATACGTCAATTAAATTTTTTCTTAAAAAAACAAGGAATGAAAGGGCATTCCAGACAGCAGGAAAACAACACATTTGATTCCAACAGAGTTCTGAACAGGGAGTGGGAGGGGAAAGGGGTGAGGGGAGAGGAGGCAGAGTGACCCTGGGAACGTGGCTGTAGGGCCTGGGAGGCCCCTCTAGCTTCCCTCCACTTCCCTAGCCACGCGGGGCAGACAGGCCTCTGGCTGCGTTACTGGACCCAGTACGGAACAAACCATTTCTCTCCCCCGCCCCCTCAGCGGGGACGGCAGCCACGCAGGCTCTATTAATGACATATAATTTCACTGGCCTCTTGCAGACAGAAGCACTGTGAGTCATGCTGCGGGCACGTGCTCTGTCGTCTGACCTCAGGATGAGGCGGCAGGTGCCACGGAGCCACGGTACGGAGACGAGACTTGGTCACCGCTGTCCTCCTGCCCCTTGCACGGACCCTGATGCAGAAGGTGGCGCCGTGTTGAAGGAAACGATCTCTGGGTCCAGGAAGGTTGGCATTCAGGGAGAGTGGGTCCATTTCAAAACATGTTTGAAAGCCGCCCCGCACCTCCGCAGGGTACTGGGCCTGGGAGTAGAAATTGAGAAGGCTCTCGGTGACCAGAGCATTGCAACTTGAGAGCTTGCTCAAAGCATTTCTCCACGCCTTGGTTTCCTTCTCTGTAAATGGAGGAAATGATCATACTCCTTCTCTCAGCCACAGGGGGTTGCTGCAAGAAACAAAAGTGCTTTCTTCCCAATTAGGTGAGCCACTCTACGAATGTTCTCTGTGCCTGAAGGGCCCTTGCTGGCTCTGGAATGGCTATTCATTTCCTTTAGCTCCTAAGGGAATGTACAAATATGTGAACTTATAAGTGTTACTCTTTTGAAAGTATTTTAAATTTCATCTTAAAAGAGAAAGAAGGGACTTCCCTGATTGTCCAGTGGCTAAGATTCTGCGCTCCCAATGCAGGGCCCCTGGGTTCAATTCCTGGTCAGGGAGCTAGATCCCACATGCTGCAACTAAGACTCAGTACAGCCAGATAAATAAATATTAAGAGAGAGAGAAAGTAAAAATGAAGTATCTTAAGACTATGCAGTGGTGGGATTTTGTGCCTTCTGACTTACGGGAGCCATCTATAGGCATTATACCAGGGAGAAGGTGGCACCCAGAGTGGCCCTTAAAGCTAACTACAATGCCTGGAGCTAGGACTCAGACTTCCTGCTTCCCAACCCCCATGCCCACCCCCATAAGAAACTCTGTCCATCTCCAGCCAAGAATCCAGCCAGTCATAGATTGGGCCCTGCTCTAGCCCAGGGCACTTAGCTCTGCCCGTGGCACTACTAGGGTACTCTGGGCAACCAGCAGGACTGATGCTGCCCTTTCCTTCAGTCCCCAAGCTCAGGATGAGGAGAGAAGAGGGTGAGACAATGTATTCCTTCTTGGGTAATCCTGCTACCAGCCCTTAAGGCCTTCCAGACAATTGCCTACTTCAAATCTCAGGCCACAGTGACAGAGACAGAGTACGGTGACAAAGTAGGTGATTAAATAGATAATCCCACTAGGCAATTGTAAGTAAAGAAATATGGGAGACCCCTGTAAGTTAATGGGTACTCAAGAAAGCAGGTTTGCTTAACCACAAAACCACACAGGCTTATTTAGCAGTGAAACCATGCAACAGAAGCACAAGACATGCTCCAAAACAAGAAAACAATGGTTAATGATTCCTAGGACATGCCCTCTGTACACATAAACAAAATCTGGTCCATAATTTGTGGACCTAGCTTGACCATATAGGGACAAGAAAACTCCCCTGCTCAACCTGGAGAAGGAGCTGATGATAGAAGCACGATGTCAAAGACAAAGAAGTTCTCCGCTTCCTCATTTTTCTTTTGATTATAAAACTGTAGCCCAGTAAGTTCTGGGTGAAGCATCCCTTGCCTGCCTGCTTGTAAGTCTCACGAGCCTCCTATTCTAATGAATCATTTCTCTCTATCTTCTCTGTGCTGAGACATAAAAAATTATGGTACCAGAGGTCTTCGGAGCCCCCAGACAACACCAAATGGTTTCAACCAGAGCAGTCCTCATGGCTGATGGGTTGGCCCTGGAAGTGTGGCTCAGTAGGAAAGAAGTGAAAAAGAAATGGGGAAAGCTGTGCTGAGCTCAGTGGGGTCCCTGCCACTTCTTATCCTGGGGCTTAGGCCCCTCTCTCCCATAGGCACAATCGGGGAACCAGGGTTCAGTGAGTTCTGAAAAGAGAGCCAGCTATCAGTCAGGCACGAACACACCCATGCAACAGATACAGAACCCATGCACAGAGCTTGCATGTGTGTGTATGTATGTGTATGCTTGCTGTGTCTGACTCTGCAGCCCCTTGGACTGTAGCCCTCCAGGCTCCTCTGCCCATGGAATTTTCCAGGCAACAATACTGGAGTGGGTTGCCTTTTCTCCTCCAAGGGATCTTTCCCACCCAGGAATCGAACCCATGTCTCTGGAGTCTCCTACACTGGCAGGCAGATTCTTTACCACTAGTGCCACCTGAAGCTCACAGCTTGCAGATCCACCATAAATAAGCATCATCAGCTGATGCCAAGGATGAGGCAGGAGGCAGAAGACCTGGTTGCCAGAGCTGATTCCCACTTCCATTAACTCAGGGCCCTTTGGCAAGTTACTTAACCCAAGTCTCAGCTCTCTTATCTGCAAAATGGGTTGTCACGAGGGGTAATACGGGTTTGATCTGAGACTCCCTTGAGACAGTGAACATAAGCATTTGTAAGATGTGGAGCATAATACAGATATCTCATAAGTTACACACTCACCAGCTTGATTTCCATCTAGGACTTCCCGTCCATTGTTGCCACAGCTCCCTAAAGCGCATAGACTTCTTGCCAAGAGCTTTGAAGACCACCTCATAGCCCATGGTACCGAGTGCCAGAGCCACACACATTTCCACACAGCATACTGTATAAATATAGGTTTTATTAATAATGAGTGAAATCCCACAAATACAATGGGCATCTCTGTGTGATGGGGAGAATCCGTTGCAGGGTAAGGAAGATAGAGAGGTATGTGCACAGGATGAAGGGCTGACAAGCGCCCTAAGGGAAGAGGGAATCAGCAGTAGAATGAGCCTGGACCCCAGCCATCCCAGGAAACTCAGACATGTTCTAGGTGCATCTGTCACTCCGGTGCCCCGGCCATGCCGCTCTGACCCCCAGGGCCCACCTTGGCTGATAGGAAGCAGGTAGCAGGACAGGGACAGGAGTTTGAATGAGCAGCAAGTGGCCGTGGAAGGGGTGGAGGAGTGACATTGCCAGCTTGACACACAAAAGAAGAGCCGTGGGGTGGCAGCGACCATGTCCAACTTATGCTCGCGCTTTGTGCTTGTGTGGGGTCCTGATGCCAGGGAGCTGGTGCCCTGGGCCACCCCAGGCTTGGGAAGGAGGGAAGACGGGGGGTAGACACCTGCAGCTCCTGGAGACGGCCTGGGCAGCATCAGCCTCATCCTTAGAGTCAAAGTGGGAGCCCCAGGAAGAGGTTGGCATTGCCCTCCCCACAGCACCTGCCACCACCATGCCACCATCACCCTTCCTCTGAGCCATCGGGGGGACGGCGAGTGTGTGTAGGGTTGAGATTGCCTGTTTGTGTAGTGTATATGTGCCTGTAACTCAGGACCACTGCGGGACCACGTGAACAGCAAGAAAGGAGGCTTGGGTCTTCGCCCACTCACCACCACCGCCTCCACCCCACCCTCACCGCCACCCTGGAATAAAGTGCATTCTCCACTTCCAGCAACAGATGGGAAAGAAACAGAGACATTATTGCAGTGGAGCCACAGGCCCAGCCCCCACCAAAGGGGTCCGGGGGACAGCCCAAGGCACCAGGCCTCTCCAACCCCTAGGACTGCGAGGGATGGCCCAGACAGATCCAGACACCTGTCCCAACAGATTGTCCAGACCAGCCAGGGTCTAGGGGTGGAGAGAGGTGAGGAGAAGGAAGAAGAGACTTCCAGAGCCTGTCCCTGCCCCATTCCAACAGAACATCCAGGGGACTTCACTGGGACCCAGCCCTAGAAGCCCAACCTTATAACAGCCAGTTTACAAACACTTGTGTGGTGGGACCCAAAAGGGGGGCCACTTTGGTCAATTGTAAGAGGGGCCCTGGAGAGCCAGGGGCCCCCAGGCAGACAACAGAGGAGGGTGTTGGGGGCGGGGCAGGAAGGAGGGTGACAGCCTGCTAGTGGTCTTCGCATGCAGGTGTTGGAGAGAGGAGGGAGGAAGCTACAGACTGCATCAACTTGGAAAGATTTCTGGGCATGGCAGAGAGGCCTGTCACCCCCACCCCTAGGGCCAAGGCTGGGAGCACAGTCTGCCAGCCAGCCTGCAAAGGAGCTGAGAGAAGGGAGGGCCCAAGTCTACAAGGTTAAAACAGTCCCGAAGGGCTGGGGCCCAGGCCGGAGCAGAGCTCTATCTCTCAGACTTGATTCGATAGCGGAGCACAAGGTACGCCAGCAGCCGCAGGAACAGGAAGAAGATGCCCAAGGCCAGGAAGTCCATATAGAGCTTGCCATCTTCGACGTCCATGGCTCGGAGAATGTTCTCTGGCTTCTGGAAAGGGCAGTGTTCCGTCAGGCAGCTCAGGTCTTCTCGCCCCATGCCATATATGCTCAGTAACACACCCTCGAAGCCATACCTAGGCAATCATAGGCATCAGAGCAGGACGCAGAGCACAGGGCCCCTGCCACCTGGGCAAACTGCCAGAGGCCAGGTGCAATCTCTCACTTCCTGCAAGGAGGAGCAGGGGCGGATGGTAAGGGAAGGGGTACTGACCTGACATAGGACAGGTAGGAGCTCCACTGCAGGTAACTGGGGATGGTTTTGAAGCTGACGAAAAAACCGGAGAACAAGAGGACGGGGACAGCGGTGACAGGACCCATAAAGGTGGCCACCTGCAGGGGAGGGAGGGGGACCGGGCCATCACAGGGGTGACCAGGACAGACTCAGGATCGGGGTTGGGGGGTTGCCCAGGCTTCCCAGAGATCCATCCCATTCCTTAGAACAGCCTCTGCTTCCTCCCACAAGACTCCGACCCCTCTCTTGGGGGTCCCCACGTGCCAGCCGCTCACCTGTAGGGAGCTGGAGGCACCTCCAATCAGCATCCCCAAAGACTGGGCCACCAAGGCCATGGAGGCACCCAAGGCTAAGAAGAGCAGGAAGCGGCTGGTCTCAGCCGGCTGGCTTGTCATCCAGTACACGATACTGCAGTACACAGCTGGGCATATCACCTGGGGAGCAGGCACCGGGCTGGGCAGCGGCCAAGACCCTCCACTCCACCCAGGCAGGAGCCTTTAGGACAGCGATTGCTAGAGTGTCCACGCCTGGTCCTCTGTACTCCTGCTCATGCTGCCACATGAGCCTGACAAGGGTCCCCTTCCCCGGCTCTAAGAACCTCATTCATCTTCCATCAGGCCCACTCAGACCCATGCAGGCCTGGTGACTTCTTTGAAGATCCATCCCATCTGGACCAGTGTATTCTTTATATTGTTAATTCCTTTACATATGAGAGCCTTTTGTCCCAGTGTACGTGCTAAGTCACTTCAGTCGTGTCCAACTCTTTGCAACCCTATGGACCATAGCCCACCAGGCTCCCCTGTCCTTGGGATTCTCCAGGCAAGAATATCAGGGTGGGTTGCCATACCCTCCTTCAGGAGCTCTTCCCAACCCAGGGACTGAACCTGTGTCTTTCACGTCTCCTGCATTGGCAAGTGGGTTCTTTACCACTAGCGCCACCTGGGGAGCCCTTTGTCCCCATCAGTTCCTGGGCAACAGGGACCGAGACTATCAAGTGGAGGAGTGAGGGTTGTTCCCTGTACGAGGCCCTCAACCAAGAGGCAACCAGAGGCCAAGCCCCCGCTTGTACTCTTCTCACCCTGGCACAATGCACCCTGGCCCTGGGGAAGGAACACCTCTTCTAATTTGCTCACAGGGTGACCCTGGTGCTTGGAAGGGGGTGATGGTGGCCATAACAATCAAACCCAGCAAACATTATTGGGCACTTCAGTATGTGCCAAGCACTATTCTAAGTACTTTACCTGTATTAACTCATCTCATTCTCATAAACAATCCAAGGTAGATATTATCATCATTCTATGTTACAAATGGAGACACTGAAGCCAAGAGAGATTAGGTGACTTGCCCAGTGTCTCGCAGCTAACAAGGAGAGCAAGGCTCCAGAGCCCATGCTGCTCTCTGTTGCCTTGAGTAAGAGTCATGTGTAGGGCTATTATTTTCATCATGTGTTGTTTGCCCTCTCTTATTCCCACTGGAACACAAATTCCATGAGGTCAAGACTACTTCCGTCATTATCGTTGTTGCACCCCCAGGGCCTGACAAAGAGCCTGGTGCATGGTTGGTACTCACCACCTCTTGCTAAGTAAGCAGAAGTGAAGGGAAGGATGGCACGTAACAAGGTTGAAGCGGGGGCAGGAAGCAAGGATGGAAGGAGCAAGACAGGAGAGAGGCAGCAGGGAGGTAGGAGAAAGAGGCTCACTTGGAAGGGCACATCAGCCATGGTCTTGGCCAGGAAATACATTTTGAGGCTGTACCAGTAGTTGAGATGCTCCCTCAGGAAGACTGCCATCTCTAAGGGGACTGAAGACACAGGCTGATGAGGCATAGCACCCTGACCCTACCCCATGCTCCCCATGCCCTCCCATACCCAGGGCATCTCAGCTCACAGGTGAGCACAGTTGGCATCATGGCGGCAAACATGAGGAAAAGAATGGAGAAGAAGAGGCAGCCGGTGTTGTTTAAGACCTTGTTGGCATCGTTGCCAGTTTGCAGGTAGAGGAGACCAATAAGCACGCCAATCACCACATGGGATATGAGCCGCAGGTGGGTCAGGACCTGTGTGAGGGGTGATCATGGGGAAAGAGGATGGATCACAGGCTAGGGATGGGTGAGTCACACTTGCATAGGAATGTGGGTGTGCCCTCACGGGCACAGAGACCCACGGGAGCACTGGGAGGCTGCTGGGAGGGCGACCCATCACCATCTCCCTGTTGGGATCCTACACCACACAAGGCCAGGCCAACACCAGCCTCCCCCTCCTCCAACTTGATGTCTCACCATGTCCCTGAGGATGGACAGGAAGTTCCTTTTGAAGAGGATGCAGAACTGCGTGAGAGTGCTGGTGGCAAAGGTGTGGCTTTCAATGGCATCCACTTCCTGGGGAGAGGAAACTGGATCAGGTGAGGGGCTGCCCCACGCACCCACCACGCAGCCAGCTCAGTCGGTAGGAAAACCCCTGAGCCTGTCCCCAGGGACAAGGGTCCTCCACAATTCTCCACCATTGAGCTGGGTACCTGGAAGCTGGCCTTAGAGGTATGAATCAGAGTGAGATTCAGAGAGACACAAAGAGGAAGTAAACAGAAGTGGGGAGGGAGGAGCCAGAAGGGGAGTCAAGGACACCTGTGGTGGCTACAAATAGATCAGTTGTTTATTCTTAAACTTTATTTGACTGAGCTGCATGGCTTGCGGGATCTTAGTTCCCTGACCAGGGATTGAACCCACATCCTAGGCAGCGAAAGCACAGAGTCCTAACCACTGAACTGCCAGGGAATTCCCAGTCATTCTGGGGAAATTTTAATCCATTGAATACGTTTATCCTAAGGGCATAATACCTTTATGCAACCAGTTTCATGATACTATTTTTAACAGTGGTAATGATGACAACAGCAACAATAACCCTCCTGGTCCCCTGGGGTCACAGGTTCTCATTTAAGGAAAAGAGCCAGCTAGAGTAGGAAGAGCTTTGTGTGACTAATCTAATTAGTCCTCCCAATAAGCCTGTGAAATAAGTATCATCACCCCCAAGTTAAAGATTACAGTAAACCACACTGGCCACAAGGCCAGAGACAGATTCAACCTTGCTTACCAGGTGGCACTACAGCTGCTTGGTAAGAATTTGTTGAACAAATAAATGAACGAGAAAGCCGAAGCTCAGAGAGGTTAAGTAATGTGCCCAAGGTCACACAGCTAATAGTAGGTCTATTCCAAGTACCCAGTGGTTGGCATGCCTCTGGGGCACAGCCTCTCTGGCTGGGCCATGTCCACGGTCCTGTCTCCCCTCCCCAACTCTGCATCCTGCTCCCTCCACCCCTACTCACCAGAGGGCAAGGGGGACAGAGAGTGGGCACCTCATTCTTCTCAGGGCCGCTGTTCTTCTCTGCCATGGCACAGAGCCCATTCTGCACAGCCCTGAACAGCAGGGGGTTCAGGTCTCCATACTCGCCAGAGGCCACCTCGATGACTGGGGGACACAGAGGGGGTGTACTCAGCTAAGGTATCTCCTTGCTTCCCAAGGGCAAGCCAGCTGTTCCTTGAGTGTGTGTGGAAGGCAGGCGACAGTGAGATCTCTGCCCCCAGGAGGTTCAAGTACATGATCTGGACCCCTGGATTTGGCCTGCCACCATATCCCAGCCTGGACCACCAGGCCCCTACTCACTGAAGTCAGCCGGGTTGTGGTAGGTGGGGCAGTGCAAACCGAGCCCCTTCAGATAGGGGATCAGGTTGGTGACCATGCCCTTGAAGATGCACTGACCCTGGCTCAGGATGTAGAGCTGAGGTGGAAAAAGAAGGCCAAGAAAACAGCACAAGTGGGTCAGGCAGGTCCCACCACACCCTGACGGACCCCCGGCCCCCTCCCCATCGCTGGTCAGTCACCTTTGAGTCCCAGAGACCCTCACCTTGTCAAACATCTCAAAGAGCCTAGCACTGGGCTGGTGGATGGTGCAGATGATGGTTCGGCCCCCCTGGGCCAGGGACTTCATGAGGGACGCCACTTGGAAAGAGGAAGCACTGTCCAGGCCACTGTCCAGAGAGAGGCCACCAGGGGGCAGGGTGAGGTGTGTATGGCCAAGGGAGTGTCTGGATGGGGCAGCTGCTATGAGGGCGAGGGAGATGGCAGGAAGGGGGTCACTCTGGCCACCCCTATATCCCATCCACATTGTATGATTCAGGTGTTTAGAGGTACCAAGAAGCCCAGACTACGGTTAGGTGCAACAAGCAACTATTAAGCACTCGTTGAATGCCAGCCACTGGGATTACAAGGGCAAATAAATAAGACATAGACTCTGGTTGGAAGGGAGAGAGAGAGAGAAATGCACAGATCATTTGAGACAATGTGGACCATGCTGTAGAAACAGGGGGTGAAAAGTAGGGGAGAATTCACCTCCACTGTACAAAGGTTTGGGAGAGGAGTCAGAGGAGGTTCCTGAGTGAGTCTGGCAGAAGAAAGAGCTAAGTCAAGTGAGGGGGCAAGGGCAGGTGCAGTGGTGAAGGGCATTCCAGGCAGAAGACACAGCATGTGCAAGGCTCAAAGGCATGGAACACATGGCTTGACGAAGAGAATAATAAGCGATTCAATCTTATTAGAGCATAAAATACAAGACAGCGTGAAGCAAGATGTGAGGCCAGAGAAGTAGGTTCAGCCCCAGACCTTGTAAGTCCTCTGCCTTTATTTTGAGGGCAAATGTGAATCGTTGCATGGTTTTAAGCAGAGGAGTAAGTATTGCCAGACTTGTCTTTTAGAAAGTTCACTCTGGTTGCAGTTTGGAGGAAGGATGGGCTGGGAGAGACTGGAGACAAGGAGAGAGGAGTCTGTTGCAGAAATGCAGGCAAGAGTTGATGATGTCCTGAATTTAAGCACTGGCACTAAGAATGGGGGTGGGGTGAATCTGAGAGATGGAGAAAGAGGGTAGACTCAGCAGGACTCTGTGATTGATTGGCTGTGGGGGAGAGAAGGAGCGGGTGGCATCAGCCAGGGGAGGACATGGGGATTTCTGCGAGGGTGAAGGATAGGGCTGCTAGGCAACAGGCTTGGCAGGGGTGGAGCCCTTCTCTGGCCCCAGGAGGCTGCAAATTCGTGCTCTGGTCTCCAGCAGTGTAGCAGATGCAGCCTCCAGTTCTGGCTCTGGGCCAGAGGGGAGGGGGCAGCCCAGTAGGAGAGGAGGGGAGAACTACCTGGTGGGCTCGTCAAAGAACATGACAGGTGGGTTGTTGACCAGCTCCAGGGCAATGGCCAGGCGCTTCTTCTGCCCGCCGGAGAGCAGGGCTGTTCTCGTGTGGGAGCAGGATAGCAGGCCGAGCGCCGTCAGGATCTCTGTCACCTGGCCCAGCCCCCGATCCAGCCCAGGTCAGCTTCAGAGTCTCTGCTTCCCCCCAGCACCACCCCGATGTATTTATTTATTCAAAATATTTATTAATTGTTTTATTTTTTTGGCCACCCAGCACAGCATGTGGGATCTTAGTTCCCTGACCAGGGATGGAACCTGGGACCCCTCCAAGGGACGTGTGGAGTCTTAACCACTTGGCCACCAGGCAAGCCCCACCACCCCAATTTAAATAGGCATCTCCCTTAAATCCAGCATCCCAGCCTTGGCCACCCCTCTTCTCCCACCCAAATCCCTCCATCTGGCACCCCAGATCTCAGGGCCTGGAAAGGGCAGCCGCCTTGTTCCGCTCCCCCCACCCCGCCCTGACTCACCAGCTCCTTCTTCACCTCCTGCTTCTCATTCAGTTTCAGGTTAGCAGAGACCTGGAGCCCAGAGAGAGGGCGGATCAGATATGCGTGGGGGCAGCAGGGCCTTGACCCCTTGGCCAATGGAAAGGGTGGGGACAGCAGGCGCCTGGGGGACTGGGAGGAGGCAAGGGCTGCCCAGCTCTCACCATCATGGCTTCCAGCACCGTGAGGTGTGGCAGCAGGATGTCTTCCTGCATGATGTAACAGGACATCTTGCGGAAGGTCCTCAGTTCCCGCGGCTTCCCGTTGACCAGGATCTGCCCCTTCATTCCAGACCCCCTGCAGGAACGCCGTCAGTTAGGGGTGGAGGTCAGGGAACCTCTACCGTGCTCCCCAGGGCACCTCTCTTCCTGGGCCCTGCCCCCACTCTACCCCAGCCTTGTCCTTACCTGTATCCTGCCAAGAGGTTCATGAGCGTGGACTTGCCAGACCCTGAAGGGCCCATGATGCCAATCATCTCCCGGCAGCAGAATTTACCTGATAGGCACTTAAGGAGGGTCTTATAGCCTGCAATGCGGGAGGGAGGGAGGAACTTTTGATCAGCGCTTCAGTGAACAGAGACACCTCAAACTCTTAGGAGCCATGGCTATCAGTGAACTAGGCAGGCTCTACTCACCGTGACTTGGTTAGGATGGCAGAGTGACCCTCAGAGCCCCAGTGATGACCTGTGCCCTCTCATTCTGTCCCCCCAGAAGCAACCACCACTAATGTCAGTGTGCCCGAGGTGACAGCGCTCTTCTGAAAGCCACGGGAAAACCCCCGCATCTGATGGATGGGCATGGAAAGGGGACCCAACAGAGGACCCTACTTCTCTTCTACAAACCCGGCGGTCACTCTCTTACCCGCTCCAGGAAGGCTTTTCCAGTTTCCAGGCTGAGCTAGCCAACTGTCCTCTATTCCTACAGCACTTCTCATACGCCAGCATGTTTGTTACTTGAGGTACCTGCCCCTCAGCCCCCTCCCCCAGCCTCTTAGTCAGTGAGCTCCTTGGGGACAGGGTCTGTGTGTGTAACCTTAGCAGATTGGCTGACATGTACTAGATGCTCAATAAGTGTTTGTTCTGAATGTGTGTTCTCAGAGCCTTGGCCTCCGTCTAAAAGTCTTTCATCAGTGTGCTCTGTCTGATAAGCCCACCAGGCTTATCTCAGCAGCCCCTACTGTGGCCCAGTAAAATCTCACCTTTCACTCGCTGGGAGGCAGCATACGCATTAAGAGTATACATTTGGAATCAGTTGGATCTGTATTCAAATTCTGACTCCACACTCACCAGCTAGCTGTGTGACCTGCGGCAAGTTGCTTAACCTCTCTGAGCTCCAGGCGCCTCCTTGTAAGATAGGTAGTATCTGTCTCATTGGGTTGCTATAAAGGTTCAATGAGATAATATATGTAAAGCAGGGCTTCCCTGGTGGCTTAGTGGTAAAGAATCCTCCAGTGCAGGAGAAATGGGTTCGATGCCTGTACTGGGAGGATCCCACATGCTACGGAACAACTAAGCCTGTGCACCACAACTACTGAGCCCGTGCGCCACAGTTACTGAAGCTGCACACCCTGGAGCCTGTGCTCTGCAACAGGAGAGGCTTCCACAATGAGAGGCCCTCGCATGGCAGCTGGAGAGCAGCCCCTGCTCATCACAACTAGAGAAAAGCCCACACGGCAACCAAGACACAGCACAGCCACAAAGAAAGAAATTAATATATATATACGTATGTATGTAAAGTCTATGATGCAGTGCTTGGTACATAGAGTGCATTAAAAGCAGGTGACATTTTAATGTTAATTCCATTTGACAATGCTTACTGATATACACTACATTCCAAACTCTGTATCAGACACTCAACCAAAAAAAAAATAAAAAGAGGGAGACACAGTTCCTGCACTCAAGACAGTGATAGTCTAGGTAAAAGAGATGGACAAGAAAACATCTATGGGGACTTCCCTGGTGATCCTGTGGCCAAGATTCCACACTCCCAATACAGGGGGCCCAGTTTCAATCCCTGGTCAGGGAACTAGATCCCCCATGTCCCAACCAACAGTTTGCGTGCCACAACTAAAGATCTCACATGCCACAATGGAGACTGCAGATAGTACGTGTGGCAACTGAGACCCAGTACAGTCACATAAATAACAAGTAATTTTTTAAAAAAGAAATCATCTATAGATCTGAAGAAAGATAAAGTAAGGGTTATCATACAAGCATAAGTCTTGTGCGATGAGAATTTAGAAAATAGAACTGATGAGGGTAGAGGGGCAAGGGGAAAATCAGGAATGGCTTCATGGAAGAGGCGGCATTTGAGCTAAGTGTTGAAGAATGAGCAGCATTTCAAAATGGAAAAGGAAGGCACAGGCTCTCCAGGCTTTGGGAGGAAAATGCTGCTATATAACAACATATATGTAATACAATCCAGGGAGCAGAGGGCAGAGATTCCACAGAGTCAACTGCCGAGACAAGGAGGTGGAGAGGAAAGATAAGTCAAGGAGGCTGGCCTTGCCTGCCCTGCTTACAGGCCTGCCTCAGTGAGGTTGAAACACCAATCCCTACCAGCCAACACTCACCACCACTCTCTTCCATCCCCTATGGAGCCCAGTTCCCTCCATTCTACCTCCTTAGCAGAGGCAGTGAAGGGATGTGATCTTTCACCCTCTCTCCACAGCACCCAGCTGTCCTTCTGAACACATTCCATCAGACAGGGGATCCTCTGGTGCCCACTGTGGGATCCTGATCATACTAACTGCCTGGATAGTGCTTTCTGGTTTACAAAGCTCGTGGCCTCAGTCACTGCTATTGCAACGGATGAGGCAGCTAGGGCCCAGAGACATCCAGTGACACCCAGAGTCACACAGCAAGTTCTTTACTTGGAGAAGGGACGTCATGAATTCCAACCCTCTGCTTCAGTCATTGTCACCATCAATCAGAGAGACGTGTGGCTGTGCACACCAGCATATGCCTCTCAGAGCTCCACACAAGAAGTGATTTCTTTTGCAGGAAAAAATTGGCAATGATAAACCTTCCCCTCATTTAATTACCACTAAGCATTTGATTGAACTCTGATGTCGAATTCAAATATTATCTTAACGCTTGCCTTTCACAAAGCATTTTCATGGCTAATGTCTCAGCTGAGCTGCACAAGCCCATGCAGTGAGTATTCTTATCATCCCTGTTTATTGGTGAGGAAAGTGACAGCAAAAGAGGGTAGGCAGTCTGCCCAAGATCACGCAGCTTAACTGGCTAAGAACCCATGTCTTGGGACTCCTGCTGGACCCCAACTGCTCAACCTGGGAAGGGCCTGCCTCCCAGGCTTTCAGGATGGAGACCCACCAGAGTTCTAGCTCTGCCCCCATCAGTAACTTTCTTTGCAATTTTATGAAGTCACTTACTCTTTCAGGGCCTCCATTTCCTCATCTGTAATATAAGGATAGAAGTATCTCCTCCCAAGGACAAAAAAAGGTTATTATGACTATTAAGTGAGATTAATAATAATTAATAGAAAAGTGTTTTGAATATCAAGAAATGTCATATATAATTAGGAGAAGCAGGTGACAAATTCTGACCTGGGAAAGTCAGAATCTCCCTTTCTCCATGCCCCTTATTCTTTTTCCTCTTGAAATGAGTGAATGTGCCTGCATGCTCAGTCATGTCCAACTCTTTGTGACCCCATGGACTGTGGCCCACCAAGCTCCCCTGTCCATGGGGATTCTCTAGGCAAGAATACTAGAGTGGGTTGCCATTTCCTTCTCCAGGTGATCTTTCCGACTCAGGGATCAAACCCGTGTCTCCTGTGTCTCCTGCATCAAGAGGCAGCCTCTTTACCACTGCCTCTAATTGCTCTCTATCCTCCAAAGAAAAGGACAGGGATTCACATGAGAAAAGCAGGCAGAGAGAGGAGTACAGAGGGCAGAGAGAGGGACAAGGGATGCAAAAGATGGCAGAATGGCCAGTAGAACAGAATGGGGCTGGCAAGGGCAAAGGAGGGCAGGACCTGGTCGGGGTGCCCATTTGTGGCTAGTGAGTTGAGTTAAAGCCACCAGAAAGTTGGCCCATCTAGACACTTCTTTTGCATTTTCATTTCTCCTAAAACTGAAAGTGTTAGTTGCTCAGTCATGTCCAACTCTTTGGGGTCCCATGAACTGTACCACTCACATTCCTCTGTCCATGGAATTCTCCAGTCCAGAATACTGAAGTAGGTAGCCGTTCCCTTCTCCAGGGGATCTTCCCAACCCAGGGATCGAACCCTGATCTCCTGCATTGCAGGCAAATTCTTTACCGTCTGAGCCACCAGGGAAGTCCTAAAAGCTGAGGGTTAAGGAAATAACAGGTACCTCCTGATTGTGCCCCAAACTGGCTTCAGGACCAAGGGCACTAAGCAGAGAGCCCAGATATCTCATATTCTAGTGACTCAGACCCTGTGATCTTTTGGTCGATCATGGGAGTGAGGGTTGGGAGTACGGAGAGAATACAGACTCAGCTCTGCCCTGAAGCACCCCAAACATTTCTTAAACCTCAGAGAAGAATGTCCCAACTCCACCCCTGATCCACACCCAGGCTCTGGGGAAACCCCAGCTTCTCTATTCCCAGCTCAACCTGCCCAGGGAAGGGGGAAAGGGTGAGGAGCAAAGGAGGGGAGATGGTGAGGATTCAGAGAATTTGGAGCCTCAGGCTATTCCATTACCCACTTGTCCTAAAGAGAGAAGCAGTGAAGATGGGAATTCTTAACAGGGAAGATAAGAGAGAGAAAAGAGCACTGCAAGGGGAGCTGGGAAACCTGGCTTCTGGTCCTCAGACTGCCACTTATTAGCTGTGTGACATCAGTCAAGTTACTCAACTTCTTTGGGCCTCAGTTTTCATATTAGCAACATAGAAAGGGCTTCCCAGGTGGCTCAGAATCCACCTGCAAAGCAGGAGACCCAGGTTCTATTCTTGAGTCGGGCAAATCTGGAGAAAGAAATTGCAACCCAGTCCAATTTGCCTAGGAAATACCATGGACAGAGGAACCTGGATGGCTACAGTCCATGGGGTCTCAAAAGAGTCGAACAAGACTTAGCAACTAAACAACAAGATGTCACCTATCCTACCAACCCTTCACCCTCCCTGCTTTGGAGAACTTTGGCAAGAATGAAGTAAGAAGACAGGAATGAGAACATCTTTTAAAATTAGCAGTGCTCCATAGGGCCAAGGATTTTTGCTAACCACTGAGGACAACCGCTGCCGTACAGCCCAGACTTTCTCATATCCACCCTAGAAGGTAGGAGCTCTACCTGAAACAAAAAAGGACAACTCCTCAAGGACCAGAAGCAATAGCATCAACTTAGAAGAGGAAATAACCATTGAACCTAGTGTCCCCTGGTGCTTACAGGTGTGAAGGGAGCTCAAACCCTGGCACCTCAGCTGTCTGCAGAGTAAGTGAGAGGCTGAGATTTTAGTGGACTGGCTCCTGCAGGATTTGTAGAACAGGGGACAAACCCAGGCCTCCTGTTCCAGAAGAGGCAAATCACGGGGGCCCACTGCTCCCTTACCCCGTTTGCGCCAGCAGGGCCCCTCCCTCACGGAATAGGACAGCTCCACGAACTCAATGTCCACCGCTGAGCGCTTGGGTAGGTGGGAGAAACGCTGGGCTTCGGTGATGTGGTTCTCCACCTTCTTCAGGTGCGTGGTCAGCACAGGGGGCTCCGCCCCATCTTCCAGCGCCACGGCCATGGCCACAGCTCCAGGTCGTAGTCCACAGACCACGGCCTCCAGAGTCTTCTCTGCCATCAGGCCAAGTCCGGCCTGAAGGGAGAGGCCCTGCTCAGTTTGGGGCAGACCTCCATCCCTGGCTCGGAGCTCCCTTGCTTTCTCTTGTGCCCTCGCCTCCCCGCCTCCTTCTCAGGGTAGATCGGCTACCGGAAGCTCCCACGTCCCACCTCCAGAGCATCTGCCCTCCACCGACCACCACTCCCAGCGCAGCTTCGTTCAGTCCCCACCTCTCCTCGGTCCCAAGCAGCCCCAGCCCCAGACGGGCCCCTTGAAGCCCGCACCCGCTCCCTCCTGCCCGCGGAGGCTCTAATCTCCTTACCCTGCAGGCCAGCAGTCTCTGGGGACTGGATGGGGCGCGGCGGGGATGGGGGTGGGGGTGAGGACTGGGGGTGCAGCAGCCTCTGCCTGCTAGGAAATCAGGGTAGCAGGGTGACTGCAGGATGGACCAGGCAAAGGCGGAGGAAGGGGAGGCTCTGGGCCTCCTGCTGCGCCGCCCTCCCCATCTCTAGGCGAGGTGCCCTGGCCAGTCCCTCCTGCCGGCGGCCCTGGGTCCGCGCGCCCTGGACTCTCGCCTGGAACGGGCTCACCACCCGGACTCAAAGCCCACACTGCCAACTAAACGCCGCATTGGGGGTCATTCCCCTCCCATTTTCCGCAAGCCTGGTCACCTTGAGGCGCCCTGGGCTGGTGCAGAGCTGAGATGATGAGCGCTGCCACGGGCTGAGGATGGAGACTCTAGGTCCTCCTTACCTGCCTCTGGCTGCGGCACTGGGCCCGGTGTCCCGGCTCCCGAACCCGGCGGCCGGGCCGGGGCGGGACCGGGGCGGGGCAGGCGACAGGGGAGGGCTCGAGCGTCAGGTCAGAAAAGAGATGACAAGTCTGCGGAGGGGCGACTGGGGCGTGCCCCTACCCTTCTCGGCCGTGCACACGCGGTTCCCTAAGCCCGATCTTTGGTGCCTTGTCCCTCCGAACCCGCCGGCTCTCGGCCGAACCTTTATGCGCTCTTGCCCAAGCTGCTGCCAGCCGGTCCTGCGGTTCTTAAAGGGCCCACGCCGCCCCTCAGCCAGGGGAAGCGAGGATGGCGAAGGGGAGAGAAGCGCCGGCTACGCGGGGTGCGGGAGAGACTGCAAGTGTGGACCCAGGACTGGAGATTGGTGGCAAAAGGCCGACTCCGAGGCGGTGAAGAGGGCTGAAGTCGCTCAGTGGAGACAGGTCCCTGAATTTCAGACTATACAATGGTGGTGGGGGAGGGGTTGGAGGGTGCAGATTCCGTCACTGTCAAGGGATTGTGGAGCTGCCAGGCTGTCTGCACCACCACCCCACCCCCCATCAGTTTCCCTCAGTTCTGGCCCTTGAGCTCAGCATCCCCTAGGAATTCCCAAGCAAGAGTCTTGGGACATCCTCTCCACCTCCCCTTTTCCTCTCTGAGGACCAGGAGACCAGTCAAAAAGGGACAGAACTGCTTTTGGAGAATTCAGAGGCAGCTCCAAGGTTAAACCGGTACCCAGAGCCCAGCCTGCTCCGGCTGATTGCCATTTAGTCACTAAGTCATCCAGTCTTTGCAACCCGGTGGACTGCAGCCAGTCAGGCTCCTCTGTCCATGGGACACCCTCACCCCCACCCCAAGCAAGAATCCTGGAGTGGGTTGCCATTTCCTTCTCCATCTCCGACTGTAGAAATCTCGGTTCTCCCAGGCAAATTCGGGCCTTTAAGACAGACAACGCCTGATGCTGGAGGTACGTGTGTGCCAGGGCGTAGAGCAGAACACTGTGTTTGGCATCTTCTCACACACGTGTACATCCTTACCCTCACCCTACAAGCCTTTAAGACCCCAGAGCACCCAGGGGCTTCCCCCTGCCCTGTGCCTTTCTCAGGCATCTCCTCCTGGCCCCAGCCTGCCCCAGCCCCAGTCTTCAAGGGGTAAGTAGGCTAGCCAGCTGAGACACGTGACCTGAGCTTTTAAGTTCCCACCTGTCACATAGCAAAGATGGATGGTTGGGGAGGCAGTTGCCACTGCTGAGGCTTCTCCTTACCGCAGCAGAGGTTACTAGCAGTCAAACCTCTGCCCCGCAGATTGCACCCCCGTCCCCCAGCCTCTCTGCAGCCTGGAGTCTGGCGGCCCCTGCAGGACACCTCCAGGCCCTGCCCTGTGACTTAGAGTGCCGGAGTCCAGCTCCAGAGCCCAGGGATTCAACCTGAAGAGATGAATGGTGTCAGCGAGCAATGGGACAGCCTCTCAGTTTTCTTGGACTGCCTATTTATTTCAAGTTTAAGATTTTCTTTTATACTTTTACAAAAGCATTAGGTCAGAGGTTTGACATTTTCAGTTCCCCCTCATCCAGATTTATTATGTCCATAAATTATTGTTACTCTTCAAACAGAGTTCCTGCTTCAGTGATTCTCTCGGAATCAACCTTACCATCTATTATCTACTTCTTCTAACGTGTCCTATAGTTAATTTATGATTTACATTGTAACTCATGCTACATTCCTCAGTTTACTACTTATCTTCCTAAGTCCTGTTTGCCCCTAACATCCTGAGCTCACTATCTCTTAAAAAGGCTCCTAGCTATAGTGTCTCTAAAAATTCCTAACTTCTATAAGCTATAGTAAAATATGCTAACTTTACAACATTCCTTAAATCTTTAATTTCTAACTGTTTTAATTATTTCTAAGTGCTAAATTCAGTAAACTCCTTTGCCATAAACATTCTCCTCACAAATAGGCTTCAGATAGCAATCCCTCCCATGGCCTCAAGCTGCGGCCTATGTGCTCATCCTGGAACACTCTTTTGTAAAAGTCGTTAAACAAATGTCAATGATTAACTTTGCGAATTATTTTCTGAGCACAGCTGCAGAAGGCTTTGTGCCTTCTCATGCTCCTCTCAAGAACAATATGCACCTTAATATTCCTTTTCAGTCAACTCAGCCGAGGAGAGGAAAAAACAAGTCAGAATTACAAGGCCTAACTCCTTCATCCCAGGTCCATGCCTGCGGAATGAGGGGAGGGGTCTGGGGCTGTGCCTCCATTTGGTCAGTAATGCCTAACGTGGCCCCCGACATCAGAGGTCTACCTTCCTCTGATCCTATGCCCCACATCACCACTGTTCCCCAGGACCCTCTATTCTCTAAGGTAACCTTCAGTCCTCCCCACAGTTGCATTATCTCATTTAAATCTCACAGTATCCCTACAAGCAGGTGTTACAACAACTCTTTACAGATAAAGAAGCTGAGGCATAAGTTTCTGAGGTTTCTGAGGTTAAGCCATGTGCCAAGAAGACATATCTAATTGGCAGCAGAAAAGGGCTTAAACCCTAAAGCCCTCACTTTTACCCACTCTGCTGTGAAGCCCCTGGAAAACCTGTTCCAGGACTGTCTCCCTCCACTCTCCGGACAGGCTGTTCATAACCTTCACAGCTTAAGGACATTCTCCTCCATTCCATGGCATATAACCTGACAATTTTCAGGAAAATTTCTTCCCCTTCTTAGGAATGCTCTGTCCCCATTCCTCAGGTCAGACATCCCTATCCTCAGAGATCAACATTCCTAAGTCTTCTACCAGCTTTCCACCCTGTGTGATTCACATCCCCAGCCCCAGAGCAGTGATCCCCAGCTTTGGTTGAGACTAGGCATCACTTGGGGATTTTCAAAAGATGCTTAGATAACATTCTAAAGCAGTTCATGCTGATCCCTAAGGTTGGATCCAGGTATTAGTATTTTTAAATGCTCCCCAACTGATCCCACTGAGCAGGCCAAGTTGAGAGCCACTACCCTAGATGAAGTTTCCAATTTCCTGGGTTAGAACACCTGTCATATGCCTACAGAGGGTAAAGCATCTGCCTGCAATGCAGGAGAACTGGGTTCAATCCTTGGGTAGGGAAGATCCCCTGGAGAAGGAAAAGGCACCCCACTCCAGTACTCTTGCCTGGAAAATCCCATAGACTGAGAAGCCTGGTATGCTACAGTCCATCAGATCGCAGAGAGTTGGACACGGCTGAGCGACTTCACTCTCACTTTCATGTGCCTACTATAGGCAGTCTCTTCCCTGGGACATTCTCTAGGACACAGGACACCCTCTCCCCATTTTGTGAACACTTCTTTCATGTCCTGAATTTGGAGTTGGAAGATGTGCATTCTACCCTTGGTGCTGTCACTAATTCTGTACTGAAGTAAATTTCTCTCCCTCTCTGAGCGTCATTCAAGTTGTGGGAATGACAAAAATCCTGCATATCTACCTCAGAAGGTTCTTATGAGATTCAAGTGTTCAAGTGCCCAGATTGGTGATTGTTCGTTCTCAAAAACAGATCATGCATCCTTACTCTCTAAGTCTTACTTTCTAAGTCAGACTTATCATGGTTCAAAGTAATTTCATTTTCCCCAGAAGAATCTCCCATTTCCTTGGCAAAGGAAAGGGAACTACATTTTTTGAATGTCTCCTATGTGCTCGGCTTTCATCTTAGGGATATGAGCTCTGAAGAAGGAGCTAGGTCTGTCTCTTTCTCCCCTGAATTCCCAGAACTTGTACACAGAAAACCCACTCTATAGCTATCTGTTGACTAAATAGTCTAACCAGTCCTCACAACTTTAGAGGCCAGTATTTGTTACTGTGATTGTTTTATTTGGCTCCACCAGGTTTTGGCTCTGACCGGCAGGATCTTCAATCTTTATGGTGACATGCAGGGTATTTAGTTGCTGCCTGCAGGATGTATGGTTCTTTTTTTGTTTGTTTTTTTATTTGCAGCACACGAACTCTTAGTTGTGGCATGTGGGATCTAGCTCCCTGACCAGGGATTGAACCTGGGACTCAGGCACTGGGAATGTGGAGTCTTAGTCACTGGACCACTAAGGCCAGTTATTATCCTCTCATGTTTCAGATGAGGAAACTGAAGCTAAGAAATAGTGTGAGGTCATACAACTCATGTGGTGGATCCAGGGATCCAAATCCAAGACTACACATTCTAAACCATGACTTGGTCTACAGTGCCAAGCTTCCTCAGTCCCTGGTAGTGTCAGCTTCCCATTTGATGAAGCAGATCCATCTCCACTCTCCTAAACAGGCTTTTTCCCCTTCTAAGATACAGAAGTTTTCCAACCTTCTAGAAGCCACTAGGGTAGACCCTTCTCATCTTGGGAGATACCTCCAACTCCCTCCATATACCTTCCCAGACAGGACTTTTGATTCCATAGTATGCACACCTCTAACTACTAGAAGAGGCCTTCTAACTCAAGAATAGTGGTTCTCAAGCTTAGCACACATGAGTATCCCCTGGAGGGATCCTTACAACACAGATCACAGTCCCTGACCCCCCAGAGTTTCTGATTCAACATCTGGGGTGAGGGCAGAGAATCTGCATCTCTAATAAGTCCCCAGGTGATGCTGATGTTGCTAGTCTGGGAGTACAGTTTGATTTCTCATCCCCCAAATAAACTTCCAATCTCTTACCCTGGACTTTTCCTCAGTGCCTCAATGAACCCTTCCCCCTCTCCTCAAATAGACCTCCTCTGTTCCCTGTCATTGATCCTCTTCTGTCTCTAGGATCCTCCCCAGTTCCCATTCCAGAACCTCCCCTCCCATCACCACCAAGACAGCCTCCATCGAGGACAGGCTCCCTAGACCCAGATAGGTAAGTGTTGATGGTAATTGGCTTACGAGGAGCAAGGCAGAAGCAGAAAATTCCTGTCTCAGCTTAGTGCCAGGAAGTAATCAAGCAGACACAGGGTGCTCTGGGCACGGATTTGTGGGAGAAGCAGTTGATAAGGAGATTTACGGACCTATTGGGAAAAGGGAAGGGTATCAGGATCCTATGGGAGCTGGGCAGAAATTGGACTGAGGACTTTGAAACTGACTCAGTTTTGCTTCCACCAAGCCAGGTTTCTTGTCCACCAGGACAGCTTCTCATCTTTGGATAGATTATTATCAAGTGTATTTGTCAATGGAAGGACCCTCTGCTGTCTACTTGGGGAAATGGAAGAGAGTGGTGGATGAAGAGGGAGGTGTTGGAGGTAGGTAGTAAAGACGGGTATAGGCACCTGAGTCCAGGCAGTGGAGTGGTATCTACAAAGAGTCCCTGATGTTACTTAAAACAAAACAAAACACTTTATTGTTAGGACTTCCCTGGTGGTGCAGTGGACAAGAATCTGCCTGCCAGTGCAGGGGATATGGGTTCGATCCCTGGTCCATAAAGATTCCACACACCGTAGAACAACTAAGCTCATGCACCACAACTACTGAGCCCAGAGCCGAAACTATCGAGCCCAAGAGCTGCAACTACTGAAGTCCGCGTGCCCCGCGACACGCGACCGCAGCTCCCGCGCCTACATGCCTCGCCCCGGCACCTTAGGGCCCACAAGGCATGACTACTGAGCCTGAGCACCGCAGCTACTGAAGCCCACCTGCCTAGAGTCTATACTCTGCAACAAGACAAGCCACTGCAATGAGAGGCAACAGCAACAAAGACCCAGGGCAGCCAAAACTCAACTAACTTTCAAAACTTTGTTTAAAAAATCAGAATACAACATATATAACAAAATCAAGCAATACTGAAGTATATTTTTAAAGTATGTGGAGAAGGAAATGGCAACCCACTCCAGTACGCTTGCCTGGGAAATCCCATGGACAGAGGAGCCTGGTAGGCTACAGTAGGGTTGCAAAGAGTCAGACGCACCTGAGCAAATTCAGTTTCAGTTTACTGCCAGACATACTGTGTAATAGAGAGTAATGCAGTTGTGAATAGCTTAAGTGTGCTTAAGAGTCAGAGGCATGAAATCCGAACAGCGTTTCCTACGTCATAACAGTTGCTTATATGTAAGTCCCATTAGAAGAACCTGAAACCAAGATACTGGGCTTCAACGTAAGAAAATGAATAAATAAATAAAGTGTGATATTTCTCTCTCCATCTCTTACCTGTGATGTACTGCCATTTCCTTTTGATAAGAAGAAAATGAGGGGTTCTTCAGAGGTGCAGAATGCCAAGGTTCTCTGCCCAAGTCGTTGTCTCTCGTTCCTTGAGAATCCACACACCTCTGCCTCCCAGTCTCAGCTTGCCATCTTTCTTTTCCTAGAACCTGAACTCCCACCACACCCCTTTGTACCCTTTGCATGGAACCAGTCTGAGACCAGGTGTCTGCCCAGATTTTCTCTGTGACCTTTTCTCCTGCTCCTAACACGGATTACTCACTGGAGGCTGAGAAGAAAGGCTACAGCTAGTAGGGGTTCAAAATGCTTTATTTCCCTTGGTCTCCGCTACTCCAATGACCTCTGTCTCCACTCAGCAGCCTGCTTCCTTGTGGACATACTCCAGACTCTTAATAGCTCCATTTAAAACTGTCCCTTTTCACACACACGTACACACACAACCCAATCAAAAAATGGAAAGAAGACCAAATAGACATTTCTCCAAGGCAGAAATACAGATGGCTGATAGGCACAAGAAAGATGTTCGCCATTGCTAATTATTAGAGAAATGTAAATCAAAACTAATGCCACTATGGGGTACCACCTCAGCCAGTCAAAATGGCCATGATTTTAAAAGTCTACAAGTAACAAATGCTGGAGAGGGTGTGGAGTAAAGGGAACCCTTCTAGAGTGTTGGTGGGAATGTAAATTGGTGCAGCCACTATGGAAAACAGTACGGAGGTTCCTTAAAAACCTAAAAATAGAGCTACCACACAATCCTGCAATCCTACTCCTGGGCATATATCTGGAGAAAACTATAATTCAAAAAGGTATTTTTACCCCAATGTTCATAGCAGCACTATTCACAATAGTCAAGACATGGAAACACCCTAAATGTCCACTGACAGATGAGTGGATGAAGATATGGTACCTACATACAATGTAAGGCTACTTAGTCATTCCAAAACAAAATCCATTTGCAGCAACATGGATGGACTTAGAGATTATCACACTGAGTGACATGAGTCAGAAAGAGAAAGACAAATTCCATATGATACCACATATCATGAACTTACCCACAAAACAGAAACAGACTCAAAGCAATACAGAACAGACTTGTGGTTGCCAAAGGAAAGGGAGGTTGAGGGAGGGATAGAGCGGTATAGGATGGAAAACTATTATATATAAAGTGGATGAACAATAAGGTCCTACTGTATAACACAGGAAGCTATTGAAATATTCAATAGCTTGTGATAAACCATCTAGTCAAGGCTATGGTTTTTCCTAGTCATGTACGGATGTGAGAGTTGGACTATAAAGAAAGCTGAGTGCTGAAGAATTGATGCTTTTGAACTGTGGTGTTGGAGAAGACTCTTGAGAGTCCCTTGGACTGCAAGGAGATCCAACCAGTCCATCCTAAAGGTGACCAGTCCTGGGTGTTCATTGGAAGGACTCATGTTGAAGCTGAAACTCCAATACTTTGGCTACCTGATGCGAAGAACTGACTCATTGGAAAAGACCCTGATGCTGGGTAAGACTGAGGGCAGGAGGAGAAGGGGACGACAGAGGATGAGATGGTTGGATGGCATCATTGACATGGTTGGACATGGGTTTGGATGGACTCCGGGAGTTGGTGATAGACAGGGAGGCCTGGCGTGCTGCAGTTCATGGGATCGCAGAGTCAGACACGACTGAGTGACTGAACTGAACTGAGCTGTGATAAACCATAATGGAAAAGAATCTGAAAAAGAATGTATATATATATATATATATATATATATATATATATATATATATATATGTATGTATAACTGAATCACTCTGCTATACAGCAGAAATTAACACAACATTGTAAGTTAACTGTACCTCAGTTTAAAAAAAAAACCTTAAAAATATCCCTTTGTTCTGACCACCTTTCCCTCCTGCCCTCTAATCTTCAAAGGTTCACTTTATTTGACTCTAACTAGCCTCCGAGGGCCTCCGTGTCCAGTGTTGATGTCACTATCTATCTCTGGGTGCTCTAATTACCTTGCTCCTTCTCCCTAGGCAATTCATGTCTAGGCTGGAAGATCATGGTTAAGGATCAATCCAGTTTTCTTTCTTCTTCTTTTGCTCCAGGAGTGATGATATCGGCTTCAAAAAGGTGTCTGTTTGCGTTGAACTTGCCTCTGCCTGTTCTTAGATTTCAGCTTTGCTGACTTGTCAGGTGATCTATCCCACTCCTATATCTATTGATGGTATTTCTAAAACTTGACAATTCTTATAAAGAAACTTAATCCAACAGGTTATCCCTCAGTCACATTAATCCCCACTCTATCAAGAAAACAGAGACCTCCAGGCATGAAATGCCCCTCGCACCTTATACCTCCTACAAACTAAATCCATGTCCTCTTATTCTGTCTTCCCACTACTTTAAAGAAGGGGTGTCTCCAGTCCTTTCCAAGCTCCTTCTCTCCACTTGTCCTGCATACTCCTCTCCCAGTCAAGAAATGCAGATATTTAGCATGCTAGGAAAAGTTTTCACAAACCCCTGAACCTCCCTCTCAGCCTCACCTCCTCTGCCACTGTACATGAAATGAGTATGCTCCTCATTCTCCAAATGCACCATAGTATTCCTGATCTTGCCCACATTCATTCATTCACTGAAAGTCTATATCCCCTACATCATAATCTGACAGAAATGACTTTTTTCCCCATGACTATTTCTCCTTCTTCTCATTTTGGAGAAATATTTCTCTTTTCTACTGGCTCAGTTCTTCCTTGCTCTTGTCGGAGGTTAGGGACTTGCTCCAAAGAAGAGAAAAGAAGCATTAGCTTCCACCCTCTTGGACCACCTGCCCTCTCTTCCTACCTTCACCCCATTGTGAAGAGTGAGACAGGTGTCTCCTTAATCTTCAGGCACCACGATCTGACTCTAGATGAAACTCTAATCAAATTAGTATTGGCAGGCTGCTCCCTCCAGGGATCTGCTCTCACCCACCCCCAGCCTCTAATATCTTCCATAGGCATCTGACTGCTTAGACCCAATACTCTGTCTCTCCAGTTTAGCACTTTCTAACCCAGGCACACAGAGCCCTGGATCCCCTCCTCCTGGAGAGCCAGAATCATACAGTATCAGGTCAAAATGTCTTCTGCTGCCCCCATGGTCCAGACAGAGCAACGGGATTTCATGTGGGTGTGACCCATACAACTGGCAGGCAAGGCCCTTTTCCCCGGCTGCTGTCCTGACCCTGAAAGCTCTGCTCAGCTGAGAAATGAATGGCATCAGTAAATGCTGGAGTAACCACTCAAGGGGCAGCCCACACCATTGCTTAGAACACCAGCAAAACATGGGCACCAAAAAAAAAGAAAGAAAGAAATTGATGTCAGAATTTGATAGGTTATAAATATATGTTTGTGAAAGCATAATTGAACTGTTCTTCCTTATATTTGCTTCCCAGTTTAATATTTTCATTTTGAATTATACACAAGAATGGGGCTCCTGGAGCGCCATACTCTCATCAGGGCTCAGAGGTTTTAGTCTTCATCTGGTCTTTTTTTTTTTTTTTGGAGAAGGCAATGGAACCCCACTCCAGTACTCTTGCCTGGCAAATCCCATGGATGGAGGAGCCTGGTGGGGTACAGTCCATGGGGTCGCTAAGAGTCGGACATGACTGAGCGACTTCACTTTCACTTTTCACTTTCACACATCCGAGAAGGAAACGACAACCCACTCCAGTGTTCTTGCCTGGAGAATCCCAGGGATGGGAGAGCCTGGTGGGCTGCCGTCTGTGGGGTCGCACAGAGTCAGACACGACCGAAGCGACTTAGCAGCAGCAGCAGCAGCAGGTCTTTTTTTAAATAATTTTTAAAACTTATTTATTTATTTATTTGGCTGTGCCAGGTCTTACTTGTGGCACTTGGGATCTTTGATTGCAGCATACAGAATTTTTAGTTGCAGCATCTGAACACTTAGTTGAGGCATGTGGGATCTAGTACCCTGACCAGGGATGCAACTCAGGTCCACCGCATCAGGAGCACAGAGTCTTAGCCAGCCCCCGTCTTTATCTGGTCTTGATTAGGAGAAAGGTCTCTAACCTTTGTTTGGGGGTTTGCCTTTGGCCCTGTTAACGTGCCACTTTGAGACAGCTGTCAATTGCATCTAACAAGTCAAAATTTAATGAGGATAAACACGAGGGCCTGCTGTTAGGCCCAAGATCACCACTGCAGACATCCAAAGTGAAGAAGCATAGTTTGGGCAATAACAACACATATAAAGGCTTAGGTATGTCAGAGGGCAGTGGCTTCATAATAAGCTGAGAACGTGGTATAACTACCAAAGCCCTAGGCCCCGAGGATGTGGGGATGGAACAGGGACCCCTAACCGCACAACACAAGGAAGTTTAGAAGAAGCTGAGGGTGCTTAGCACAAAGAACTTCTGTTGCTTCAGCTATCTGAAGGCCTATTGGGGGAACCAGAATTATACTTGTTTAGTGGAGGGAGTGGGTGTGGGGTAGCCAAATTAACACAGGATCCTAGAGGAGTGAGCCTGGAGATGCAGTAGCTTTGCTTACGGAGTCTTCACTTGCTTTTCCTCTCTCCTCTGGGTTGCCAGTTTTTAAAATTACCTTTTCAATGCCTTCTTTATAAAGATATTTTTTAATTGAACTATAGTCAATGTGCAGTATGTTATAGGTATATAATATAGTAATTCACAATTTTTAAAGTTATACTCCATCTGTAGTTAGTATAAAATATTGGCTATATTCCCTGTGTATACAGTATATCCTTGTAGCTTATTTTTTCTTGGCTGTGCCACTTGTGGGATCTTAGTTCCCTGGTCAGGGATTGAACCCAAGCCCTCAGCACTGGAAGCACAGAATCCTAACCACAGGACCACCAAAGAATTTCCTCTCATGGCTTATTTCATATATTATAGTTTGTATTTCTTTTCTTAAAATATTTTTATTTGTTTTTGGCTGTGTCCAGTCTTAATTGGGGCAGGTGGGATCTTCCGTGCAGCATGCGTGATCTTTTATTATAGCTGGCAGGCTCTGTAGTTGCCACACATGGAACTTAGTTGCTCTATAGCATATGAGATCCTAGTTCTTAGACCGGAGATCAAATCTATGTCCCCTCCATTGGAAGGCAGATTCTTAACCACTGGACCTCCAGGGAAGTCTCTTCTTAATCCCCTACCCCTATCTTGTCTCTTCGCACTTTCCTCTCCCAACTAGTAACCACTCATTCATTCTCTGTATCTGTGAATCTGCTTCTTTTCACTAGCTTGTTAGTTTTTTTAGATTCTACAAATAAGTGATATCATACAGTATTTATCTTTCTCTGATTTACTTCACTTGGTACAATATCCTTCAAGTCTATCCATATTGTTGCAAACGGCAAAATTTCATTTTTTTACGACTGAGTAGTATTCCTGTATATATATGTATGAAGATCATGGCATCTGGTCCCATCACTTCATGGGAAATAGATGGGGAAATAGTGGAAACAGTGTCAGACTTTAGTTTGGGGGGCTCCAAAATCACTGCAGATGGTGACTGCAGCCATGAAATTAAAAGACGCTTATTCCTTGGAAGAAAAGTTATGGCCAACCTATATAGCATATTGAAAAGCAGAGACATTACTTTGCCAACAAAGGTCCGTCTAGTCAAGGCTATGGTTTTTCCAGTGGTCATGTATGGATGTGAGAGTTGGACTGTGAAGAAAGCTGAGGGCCAAAGAATTGATGCTTTTGAACTGTGGTGTTGGAGAAGACTCTTGAGAGTCCCTTGGACTGCAAGGAGATCCAACCAGTCCATTCTGAAGGAGATCAGCCCTGGGTATTCTTTGGAAGGACTGATGCTAAAGCTGAAACTCTAGTACTTTGGCCACCTCATGCGAAGAGCTGACTCATTGGAAAAGACTCTGATGCTGGGAAGGATTGGGGGCAGGAGGAGAAGGGGACGACAGAGGATGAGATGGCTGGATGGCATCACTGACTCGATGGACGTGAGTCTGAGTGAACTCCGGGAGTTGGTGATGGACAGGGAGGCCTGGCGTGCTGCGATTCATGGGGTCGCAAAGAGTCGGACACGACTGAGCGACTGAACTGGACTGAACTGAACTGAACATACATACTACGTCATCTTTATTCATTCATCTGTTGGTGGACATTTCAGTTCAGTTCAGTTCAGATGGACATTTAGGTTGCTTCCATATATTGGCAATGGTAAATAGTGTTGCTATGACAATTGGGGTGCATGTATTTTTTTGAATTCATTTTTTTTTTTCAGATATACATTCAGGTAGAATTGCTGGGTCAGAGAAGGCAATGGCACCCCACACCAGTACTCTTGCCTGGAAAATCCCATGGATGGAGGAGCCTGGTAGGCTGCAGTACCTGGGGTCGCTGCGAGTTGGACACGACTGAGCGGCTTCGCTTTCACTTTCACTATCATCATTGGAGAAGGAAATGGCAACCCACTCCAGTATTCTTGCCTGGAGAATCCCAGGGACGGGGGAGCCTAGTGGGCTGCCATCTATGGGGTCGCAGAGTCAGACACGACTGAAGTGACTTAGCAGCAGCAGCAGCAGCAGAATTGCTGGATGGTATGGTGGGTCTACTTATAGTTTTTTGAGAAACCTCCACACTGCTTTCCACAGTGGCTGCACTGATTTACATTCCCACCAACAGTGAACTGTTTCTCCACATCCTCACCAACATGTTATTTGTGTTCTTTTTTGATAATAGCCTTTCTGATAGGTGTGAGATGATATCTCATTGTGGTTTTGGTTTGCATCTCTCTGATGATTAGCAATGTTGAGCACCTTTTCATATGCCTGTTGGCTATTGTTTTGCTGAAAGTTCTAAGTTTCGTTTCAGGTTCGGAGGATTCCTTAACAAAAGTAACCACTCATTATACACAAATAAAAAATTTGAATATTTAATAGAGAAGTATCTAACTCACTTTCAACATACAACCATTAAAAGAGAAATAGAAACAGCAGAGAGAAACACCACATACATCACTGAACCGGACTAACATCCAAACAGCACTGGGATGTGTAACAGCATCTGGAGTCCCAACTGAGAAAAGGTCCCAGGCAGTGCATCCACCCACGGGCAAGACTTCAAATTGCAGTTCTGGGGACTCCCTGTTACAATCCTAAGTTTCAAACTGACATCGTCATGTTTACAAGAAAAATGCAGCTCTAGTTTTTAATCTTTCTACAAAGCTATTTATCTTGTGAATTATGAAATTTTTCAGGTCCTGGGGAGTTGGCCAGATTCTCAGGGCTCAAGAGAATTTCAAGATTCAATCTCTATCTTATTTATAGTGTCATGCACCTTACTGGAACCAATTAGTGCATTCACAAGCAGGAACGTCATAGGCAAGGGAGGTCAAGGCAGTGTCAAGGCAGGTCATAAGCAAGGTCAGAGGCCTGCTCCGCTTTCTTGTCTTTGAAACCTGAACAAGACTTCCTCCATCTTAATTTCCCTAACAGTTATCTGCATGTCATCTTTGGAAAAACGTCTATTCAGTTCTGCCCAATTTCTAATTTTTTCTTTTTGAGTTGAGTTGCATGAGTTGTTTTATATATTTTGGATACTCTTTGAGTATCATTCGCAAATATTTTTTTTTCCCCCTGTGGGTTGTGTTTTGTTTACAGGTTTTCTATGCAGAAGCTTTTAAAAATTGGGTCCCATTTGTTTAGCTTTGTTTCCTATACTTTTGGAGACAGATCCAAAAAATACGTTGCCACAACTTATGTCAGAGTGTTCTGCTTGTTTTCCTGTAGCAATTTTATGGTTTCTGGTCTTACATTTAGGTCTTTAGCCCATTTTGAGTTTATTTTTGTATATGGTGAACACATTGGTGTTTCCTGAAGGGGCTCTTGCAAAGGCAAATGAACATCTACACTGATTTGACCTTAAAGCCCTCAGAATTCCTGCCTGAATTCCTGCAGCAACCCCTTAACTTCGGTCGGCCTGCTCTCTCATTCCCCATCGTGGCCAGAATCATCATTCTAAATCTTGATGCAGTCCTGCCGGGTGGCTTTGCTTTCTTTCCCAGTCTTCTTGCTCTCTACAACCTACGGCCCTCAGTGCTTGAGACCACGAAGTCCCTCTTTAAATTTCAGGCCTAGTGTCTTCTGCCTGGAATAACCTGCCCCCCCTTTGTAGATGGTAGCTCTATTCGTTTCTTTGCTGAAGCCCTTCCCCAAGTAATCCTGTCAGCTCCTTCTTTGTCTCCTCAGTGAGCCCTCACCACTCAGGTCTTTCCTCACCTCTGCACTGCAAGTCCCTCCAGGGCAGGTCCTGCCTGCGTTTACCCGTCTGTCCATCTTTGTACCCTTAGAACTCAGTAAATGGCTAATGGAATTAACTGACTTTTCTTCCTGAATTTTTTCAGCAACAGGCACACAAAAAACTACTTTTTTGTAGTAAGAATTACATTTAATTTTTGAAGGGGGAGATAGCTTCCTGCCCATCCAAGACCCAAGAATATTTCCTTGATCTCTTGAGAGTGGCAGAGACTCTTAAGAGTGGACACAGTGCTAAGATGTGACTGCTGCAGCTAAGTTGCTTCAGTTGTGTCCGACTCTATGTGACCCCATAGACGGCAGCCCACCAGGCTCCCCCATCCCTGGGATTCTCCAGGCAGAACACTGGAGTGGGTTGCCATTTCCTTCTCTGATGCATGAAAGTGAAGTCACTCGGTCGTGTCCAACTCCTAGCGACCCCATGGACTGCAGCCTTCCAGGCTCCTCCATCCATGGATTTTCCAGGCAAGAGTACTGAAGTGGGGTGCCACTGCCTTCTCCAAAGATGTGACTAGACAGGCCTAAAAAAATGGTTCATGTTTTGAAAGTTTCCAACCCCTTTAAGAATCTACTGAAAAAACAAGACCCTTTTCTTCAGGAAAACACACTTTCAGACACATACCTTTCTAACTTGGTTCCGGGACTCCAAGTACCCATTCTTCCCTATGGCCATTCACACCCACCCCTCCCCGAGCCGCCTCTGTAGAAGCCCTACCCCGAAGCGCCGGGCTCTACCCAGCACCAGAGCCCCAGAACAGTCACAGTCGGGTGCTCGTCTCCCTGGTGCGCTCCACTCGTCCATTCCAGCGCTCTACTGCCCACTGCTGGCCTATGCCTGGGACCTCCATCTCGGTGGATGTTCCGAGAGGAAGTGGAGAATTTCACCAAAGGTGGGGTGAGGGGGTGGAAGGCAGGGAACAAAAGGACAGTTAAAAACAAAACCAACCCCAGTCACTAAAAAGGGAAACAAGCCTAACTATTCTGCTCCACTTCTGGGCAGCGGCATCTCCTCATTGCCTAGTTAATCCACCAAACGTAAGGAAGAAGAAATGAGTAACAGCCCACACGTTTCTTTTATTACCAAAAACAATTGTTATGCACAAACTCAGTGCCTCTAATCCCATCCCTGAGGATAACCATGAAAGTCCTTGGGGCTATAAGAGGAACCATTCAGAGGGAAATGCCTTGGCTGGTTTTGAGGAAAGGGCCCTTGGAGGGATCAGTTACTTGGCATCCCTGGGCCCAAGGACCCCTACAGATAGGAATGGATGTGAGCTGACTATGGATTTTCATCCCTGTTCTAGCATGTCTAGGGGATTAGGGTTTTAAGCCTGACATTAGTCCTCTCTACAGGAAAACACACACAACCAGGGTGCCCCCCCGTCAAAGAATCAAAACTCTTCAGGATCACCAAAGAATGTGGACTGGCTGAAAAAGGACGCCCCTTAGCCCGCTGAGTGACGCAAGCTGGCTCCAGAGTGGACCACGCTACTCTCAGCATCACTCCTAAAGGCATCCGTTGACAAGGACTGCCCACTAGGGGCGCTGCCACCAGCCTGGCTCAGACTCCAGGGCCTGGAGGTAGCAAGGGTCAAGGCCTGCAGCCTTCACACCATCTGGACTTCTGGCTCTTCAGCTGCTCCCTGAAGCTCTCCCATGACGCCCCCCGAGGGGGGCTCAGAGGTGGGTGGGGGCTCTCCTGGGGCTTCGAACAGCACGTAATAGACGACCTCCCGCTCGCCCTGGGCGTTGGTCTGGTTCACCACGTGGATGATAGGGCTGGACGTGTCCTGAGAGGCCGGGAGGGCTATGCCCTCACCGCCCCCACCTTCCTCTTCAGCTTCCTCCTGGGGTCCTGGCTCCCCGGGCACTGTTTCCAGAATGATGTCCTGCAGGCTGCTCTCATTCAGGGATGCTCCCAGGCCAGATCCCTCTTGTGGCTGCCGCAGCAGTTGCTGGGTCAGCTCTACACTCTCATAGCGAACCAGCTGCAGCCTCATGTAGCCATCCTCATGCTCCTTGTACCTGGTGAAGGAGGAGCACGGAGGGTACAGCAAGCAGGGGCAGGGGGAACGGCGGGGACGGGGGGCAGACACAGGCTGTAGACTGGCAAGGTAAGGGATAATAGGAGGGAAAAAGCCCTGGGATTCTAAGTGATGGGTGTTAAAGACAAAAAAAGAAGTCTTTATTGTATAATATTTAGAAGAAAAGGCAAGAAAGCTCATTACTCAGAAAGGAAAGGGAGGGACTTCCTTGGTGGTCCAGTGGTTAAGAACCTACCTTCCAATGCAGGGGATGGGGGTTCAATCCCTGGTGGGGGAACCAAGAACCCATATGCCACAGGGCAACTAAGCCTATGTGCCTCAACTAGAGCCCACACGTCGCAACTAGAGAGCAGCCTGCACTTCTCTCTAGAAGCCTTCACAGTAGGGCTGCAATGAAGATCATGTGTGCTGCAACTAAGACCTGATGCAGCCAATATTTTTTTAAAGAAAGAGGAAAGGGAGGGGAGGGAAGAGAGAGGAACTGTTTGTGTTGGACAGTAGGGCTGTCAAAGGATTTATAGAAGGTCATGAAGCTACTGATTAGGACCCTTGGCTCTGGGCTCTGGTTCTGGCTGCAGGGCTTTGGGGAGCATTTATTGGGTTTGGTATTGTTTCCTGGATTCAAAAATTAGAAAAATACTCTTCGCCCCACCAATATTTTGGAGGTTCCTCGAGCCTAAATGGAGATAGTGGACATCAGAGCACCATCAAATTCAAGGTTTTTAAATTGCTGCAAAGTATGAAGAAAAAAATGCAGAAATCCGGGTATGGGGGGAGATTGAGAGACATACCGAAAGCGGGGGTGCCCTGAGGGCCACTTGAACTGGTGCTTCTTGCGAAGGTGCACAGTGAGGTTGTTGCCCCTTGTGAAGCATTTGTCACACACGTGGCATCTGTACCTCGGCTCTGAGTCTCCCTGGTGGGGAGGGGAGAGTGAGGCCAGCTTCTCCCCGCCCCAGGCAACCCCCACCCTTCTGCCGGCCCCTCCCTACCATCAGCCCCACTCACTTCATGCACTTTTCGGTAATGCGACTTGATAGAGTACAGCGACCGGGCAGTAAAGGTGCAGTTCTCGAAATCACAACTGTAGGCTGGCTCCTTGCTATGGGTATCCAGGTGCTTCCGGAGGTCAATCAGATTCTTGCAGCTGCCAAGAAAAGTCAGGAGGGATCAGAAAGCATGGGGGATCCTGGAACCCAGGTTTTGTGATTTCCCACCCCGTTTCCTCCTACCTGTAGTCACAACAGTCACATTTAAAGGGACGGGCCTCGCTGTGGCGGAAGCGCATGTGGTTTCGGAGGGAGGAGGGCAGCGGGCAAGTCATGTCACACAGAGGGCACTTGTAGTGGTTCACTGAGGGGCAGAGAGGAGTCTGTGGCCGCAAAGCTCGCGGAAGCCTGGAGGGCAGGCCCGGAGGATGGTGTGGCCGGCTACTCACCATGGTTGCGCATGTGGTCCCGCAGCAGCCGCTCTGTGGCAAATCTCTTGGAACAGTGAGAGCACTGGAAGTGCTGCTCTGCAGGGGGTCAGGCAGAAGACAGGTGGGGGGGTGGCAGAGAGGAGGAGAGCATGCTGGGAGAGAGGAACCCCCCCAGGCAGAGGGAAACCACCCAAGAAGAGGGGAGCTTGAGGAACTATGGATGGACCTAGTATCATGGAAAGAGCGTGGGACTTGGAGTGGAGAACCTGAATTAGAATTCTAGCTTGCCCACTTACTAGCAGTGTGATCTTAGGTAAGTGATTTAATCTGAGCCTCAGTTTTCTCATCTGCAAAAACGGGGGATAAGAAGCCTACCTCATAGGGCCGCTGTGAGGATTCGCTGAGATAAGAGTCGTGGCACAGAGTAAGCATGGAGTGACAACGTCTAATGAGTCCCCATCAGCAGAGACTGTGCCAGGTGACTGAGCCCTCAAGATAGATATAGCTAAGCTGCAGAAACCTTGAGGGGCCCCCTCTCCTGAGAACGTGCCCCCAGCCACCACCCCAAGTAGGACAGCCTGCACCTATGTCCCTTCTTCTTCGACTGCTTACGATCCAACGAGGACTGGCGACGGATATGATCTAAGAACTTGGTGTTGTTGGCGAACATTCCCCCACAGGTGGGACAGGCCACCACCTTCTCCTGGGTATGGCTGCGGAGGTGCTCTCGAAGCTTAAAGCGGTCCTTGAAGGTGCAGGTACAGCCTGGGAAGGAAGGCCTGGTCAGGTCCAGCCACAAACCCCCAGAGTAGGGTCTGGTACCCCCAAGTCTCTCCAGCCACCCCCAAGTCTCTCCAGCCAGCAGCCAACCCTGCCCTGCAGGACTGGTCCTGCCCCTAGCTGCCCTGGTCCCTTAGCAACCCCAAACTTTCTTTAGAAGCCAGAAATTAAGGAGTGGCCCTACCTTTCCAGCCACAGAGTACCACATTGTTGTCCTTGCCGACTACTTGGTATTCACAACACAGGCTGTGCGCTTCCACGTGCCGGTAGAACCACTCGGGATTGTCAAAGGAGTTCTGTGCCAGGAGCAACTTGGGGTAAGGACTGAGGATGGGTGGAGGGACTCCTACTCCCAGGTGTCCAGAGGGGGGCTTCTTGGTTCTCTCCCAAATTAATTGGTGGGGATAGGAAAGTTTGAGCAAGGGGCTACCCAGAAATGAAGGAAAGCTACTAGCAGGAACTTTAGGAACATAGCGTATCCCAGAAAGGATTAAGGAGTCTTGAGTTAAGATCCCCAACCCCTCTCCATCCCTACTCCTGGCTCTGTCTGCTGACCTCACAGTGCTCCCACAGACACAAGAAGTGGTCGGGGATGTCAGGGATGAGGTTGCGGCTCTGGAAGTCCAGGATGCAGGGGCTGAGGTCAGCCTGGCTCTGCAGGGCCTGCAGTCCCCACTGTTTCAGTTTGGTGTGGTAGCAGTGGAAGTAGACGTGGCGGATGAGATCAGCAGAATTGTCCGGAGAACAGAAGCCACACTCCCGCCACAAGCAGGAGAATTCTTCCTCTGCAAAAAGGGGTTTAGAAGGAAGCAACTGATACCTTTCCAAAGCTCTCCTTCCACTTAGCAGCAAGGGACCAGGCTGGGATGACCTGGTATACCAGGATTTCATCTAGCAAATGCTAGCATTTAATGACTACTACTTGTATGCCAGGCACTGGGAATACAACAACAAGTACAAAAAGAGTCCCAGTCCTTACCCTTGCACAGCTTTCAGTCAGGAAGAAAAACACATCAAAATAATCATGTGCATAAATATAAAACTGCAACCAGGTGGAGAGGAAGCATGGTCTAGGCAGGGAGACAGTGTGTCCATAGCCCAGTGCCAGTGACTCAGACACAGCAGGTGTGGCTGGCATTTGCTACTGTGGCTTGGAGTTTCTGCTGTTCCCTGAGGAACCTGGGATGCCTCCCACTCCTTCCTGTCAAACCATAGGTCTTTCTTTCCCCCATATTCTGCCCAAGATCAGCCTTCTCCAGGAAGGCCTATCAGCTATTCCTGTCTACTTCCTATCTCTCTAAGCACCAAATTTTCAGTGCTCTATAGAGGTTTACTTGTTTTGAAAAGTAGGTACTTTTAAAAATATAATAATCACCTAATTCCCCTTCTGTATAAATATTACTTGACTTTTGAAGCTATTAGTTATAGGTTACAGTCACCAGATTCAAACGGAATTTGAGGTGGGGAAAGGAGAGCTGTCTCTATACCTTCTGTAGAAGTTTTTTTCCAACTGTGTTATGACCCATTAGTGGGTAGTGAAATCAATTTAGAGGACTGCAAATCACAATTTCTTTTTAATTAGAGAATAAAATAGAACAATTCAGAGAAAATTTAATCAAGGCAAGGATTGTTTTCAGTATTTAACTTCTCTATACAGGGTTGTGACATAAAATGCATTCCTAACTGGTGGTCACTGTTAAATAAATACATAAAAACACTGCCAGAGAGTGAAAAAAGCAGACTACTGAGAGGGTAACAGGCAGGAAGGCCAGGGGTCTCCAAACGGAGGAAACAGCCTGCAAGTGTCATTTTCCTCTCTCTTAAGGGGCAAGAGGAAACAAACTGGCGATATTTTTTCCTTCTCTATACAAATTTAAAAGGAGGTTTCTCTCAAACTTCTGTGTTGCCATAATGACATCTGGTTTCACCTGAAGTTAACCAATGCCTTTTTCTTATGGAAATGTTTATCTTAAGCTATGCTAATGTACTATGCATTTACCCCAAACTCTGTTTTCAAGTCGGTTCTACCTTTTGGGCTCAGAACCTACTTGATAAACCAGTGTTATACTCGGATATTGTTCCTCTAATCTATGTAAATGAAACTATTTGTATGGTGATCTGCTCTTCTTCAAGATTCAAGTTAATCATTTTATGGCCCAAGATAAACCATCTGGTGCCAAGATTATCCCAAAATACATCTTATGGGTGAGGGGCCTGGTGCCATTCTGAGTTTTGAGACATTTCTTTCATTAACAGGCTGCTTGTGACTATATAACATCCAGCTGAAGACTAGCAGGGGGGTACTCTTTCTGCCCCCTTCTGATGCCTATGTCAGAAGCTTTCTCTATCTCCTAAAACTTTAATAAAACTTTATTACACAAAAGCTCTGAGGATCAAGCCTCGTCTCTGGCCCCGGATTGAATTCTTCTCCAGGGGCCAAGAATCCTGGCGTTGTGATTCAACAACCTTTCACTACCAACAGCTTGTACAATATGATCCTTTAAAAAAAATAAAATCCTATCAAATTTATATATATACATGCAGAGAGAGGTCAAAAAGAATGTTCACTAAGGTACTGTCAGTTAATTGACTTTTAATGGCAAGAGGAAAGGTTCATTCCACATATCCTTGCTGAATGAGTTTTCCAGAATGAGTCTATAATGTTTTTATAAACAAATTAAAAAAGCACAATTAGGAAAATAAACCACCACTCTCACTGGCTGCCTTCTCCCTCTGTGGCAAGGAGAGTCAGATTTTCCACCATCCCTTGAACTCTTTCCCCTTCCTGTGTCCTGCTTCCTTACCAAGCAGGTCCTCCTCCTCCTCTTCTTCCTCCCCAGAGCCCTGCAGGTGCTGCTGCAGGTGCTGAGTGACATGTTCGCAGAACTCCTCCATGGCCGAGCACACAAAGGAACAGGACCCCCACTCACACTGCAGCCCCAGGTTCTCCTTTCGGGGAACTTTCCCAGGCGGCGGCATGGCCTTCACCCTAGAGAAGGAAGAAATCAGCACCTGTAAGGATTCCATCCAAGGGCTGCTGGGGGTTAACACGGGACAGCCAGCCAGCCTAGAGCCAAGAGCCAAGAGATGTTTTTCAGTGACCTGTGAGAAACGCTGTGCTTTTTCAGTAAGGACAGAGTAGCAGTTCTTCAAACCCCTGGAAGCTGTTTGGTGTTCTTGGGAATGGAGAATACAAACTGACATTATTGAGCATGTGCCAGGCTCTGAGCTAAGAACTTTAACAGACACTTTTTCAAGGAGCTCCAGAGCAACCCATCAAGAAGGAATTACTCCTACAAAAGGCAGAACAATGCTCAGGTTCAAAAAGATGGCTTTGAAGACCCAGAGCTCAGATTCAGACTCCTTTGTCCACCACCTACTTAGCTGTGTGACCTTGGCCAAGTAAGCTTAACCCTTCTATTCCTGAACACCCTTATTTTCAGAATGGGGATAACAAACCCTTCTGCTTTTAATCTGCTATACACCAAGCACCTACTAAGCACATTGTGTCATCTAATTACCAACACCATCCTATGAGGGAAGTACTGGTCTTAATTTCATTGGTAGATAAGGGCATAAGGCCCGGAGAGGTTAACTGGTTTGCTCAAGATCACACACCAGAGGGTAGGGTTAGGTCAGGCTGACTCCAAAGTCCACATTTTTCCTATGCACACAGATGAGCCTAGAAGCTCCTTATTTCTCACTGGATCACATACTAAGTACTCCATCAGACTTATGAAGTGCCACACACACTCCTTTTGCCTAACCTATCTGGTGCTTTACTTCACCACTGCCCTAATAGCCTCCGAACAAAAATGTCAATTCTATTTCACATAAGAGGCAGTGTCTGTCCAGTTTATACTGGGTATACACAGTGTTAGGCACACTTAGGTGGGTAATAAACATTCATTGAAGAAAGCTGAATAAAAAACAAAAGGTTCTCAACCTTTAATATGCACACAAATGCAGAGGTTTCCAGCTCCTGCCCTAGTGATTCAGATTTGGGAAGGCTGGGGTTAGGCCTAGAAATCTGCCCTTTAACTCAGCAGCCCAGTTGTGATGGGGCCTCCAGAAGCAGAGTCTGAGGAACAATAAAAGGATAGTTTCCCTCATTAAAACAAAACACAGAATGACAGGTGACACTGCACACAAAAATCTCTGGGGGAAGAAAAGACACTAAGAGGCCCTGACTCTGTCCCCTGAGCATCACCTCCTTGAGGATTCTCACCAACTCTCACTGTGGTGCCCAGGAAGGGAGTGCGGTATTGCTCCTTCTGGCCTTTCAGAGAGGCGGGAACTCTGAAAAAGAACTTTAGTATACAATGAAAGGGGAAAACCCTAGAAAATACAAAATGCATAAAATCTTTCATATTTACAAGTATAAGAACCTACTATATCTAACTGGTTACCAAAGGAACCCCTCCCCTTTTTTTTGTCCACACCTCATGGCATGTGGGATCTTAGCTCTCTGACCAGGGACTAAAAAGGTAACCCCTGCCTTGCAAGCATGGAGTCTTAACCACTGGACAACCAGGGAAGTACCAAAAACCCCTTTCTAAAGACGCCTTGAGGAAATGGCAACCTATTCCAGTATTCTTGCCTGGAAAATTCCACAGACAGAGGAGCCTGGTAGGCTACAGTCCATGGGTTCTCAAAGAATTGGACATGACTGAGCAACTAGGCACAGCACACAGCAGCACAGAGGGTATAAGAAACCTGGGCTTCCCTGGTGGCTCAGTGGTACAGAATCCACCTACCAATGCAGGAGATGCAGGTTTGATCTCCAGGTTGGGAAGATCCCCTGGAAAAGGAAATGGCAACCCACTTCAGTATCCTTGCCTAGAAAATTCCATGGAGAGAGGAGACTGGAGAGCTACAGTCCATGGGGTGGCAAAGAGTCAGATGCGACTAAGCATGCACGCAAGCACATGCCAAGCACTGTTCTAAGTGTCTTATATTTATAAAAACTCATTAGTACAACAATCCTATTGAAGTAGGCAGCCTGATTATCCCACTTTACAGATGAGGAAATGGCCCAGATAGGTTAAGTAATTTACCCAAGATCACAAGGCTAGGAAGTGATGGAAACAGAATTCAAAGCCAGGGAGCATGGCTCTGTTCTCCTCCTCCATCTGCCTGTCTTACCTTTTTATGTTTGATTCCCTCCTCACCAAAGACATCATATCCATATACACAATACCCAAAGCATGCTTTATTGAGTAGCTATTTTGTAAGTTTCCTCCAATAAGCTGTGAGCTCCTAGAAAGCCTGGTCTGTGCTCTCTCCAGTTCTAACTGCAGAGCCAGCACACACCTACTAAGAGCTCTTTTAATGTTCAAGTAAATCTATAACATTATTTTACTTTTGGACAAGTCACCTAGCTTCTCTGAACCTGTTTCCTTAAATGTAAAACAGGATATTAATATCACAGCAGTGGATGAGGGAATCGATTGATATGATTAGAAAGCTCCAACATTTACTAGCCCTGTGATCTCAGGCAAGTCACTTAAGCCCGGGTTTCCCACGTATTATTAATACGAGAATAATCATGCCCGTTTCACTGAACTGATTTATGGATTAAAACACATAATGGATATTAAAATGCTTAGCCTAACTCAACAAGTGTTGGCTCTTCGTATCCTTGCTTCTAAGAATTAGATGATCCAAGAACGAATGCTACAAAAAGATCAACAAAAGGAAAACCCGAAGGATTCCTAACCCTTCCTTTCATAGGGAATCATGGTAAGAAGCAACGAGCAAATACTTGAGTATAAATTGCAACGCAAGGCACCGAGAATGAACCCTGAATGGTATGCAAGAAAAGAGGGACCAAGGTCTGGAACCTTCTAAGGACTCACAATTTGGCCGAAGAGATGAGATTCTGACGTGTTTAAACAACCACCAAAACAAAGCGCCCGTTGAGGGGAGCTGGACAGGGAGCTGGACAGGCGGCAGGCTAAGTAGGAAATGTTGCCTTAGCGGTGGGGACTGGGCCTCTGGAGCACAGGTAGAATTCGGAGAGAAGGAAGGAGACCATTCGGGCAGGGAAACCTCCCCCTTTCAGCCCCGCTGGCTTCCCCCTAAGGCGTGGCGGCGATCGTGCTTCAGCTGCAAGGAAGCCCCAGACTGGAAAGTAAGTCGGGGTTGGGGGCTGGGGGCGCTGCAGGCGCCAGGCAGACAGCGTGGCCGAGCAGCAAGAGAGCGCCTCGCCGAAGCGACCGGAAAAGTGCCTGGCTTCGGCAGCCGGCCCAAAAGACAGACCAATGCTACCCCGCCATCCCCGGCATCCCCTGCTTACCTCCCGTCAGTCAGCTCCCGGGTCTCTCCAGCTCCCCTCCCACCTCGCACCGTGTCCGGGAGGGGAGCTGGAGTGACGGCCAACGACAGCCAATCGTCGCTCTCAAATCCCTCTAACAGCCAATCGCCACTGCTACTGACGGAACCCGTGCGCGACCAAAACACGGAAGGGGCGGGAGTGAGCGGCAGCGGGCCGCGCGGGAAGGTAGCGCTGTGGACGCCGCGGGTCTGCAGGCTAAGTGCAGGCAGGCTTCCCTTGGGCCCGAATTTCCCCGACTGCGCAGGCTCGGCGCACGGCACCCACTGGGCATGCGCCGAGCTCGGGCTGTGAGCCGAGAGGGGTCTCCCTCCTCCTGTTGGTTACAGCTCCAGCTGGCCGCGTGGGCGTTGAGACAGAGGAAGAGGCGGAGGAAGAGGCGTCGGAGGCTCGGTGCCCAGAACAACGAACCCTGCTCGGCCCAAACTGGGGGTCCTTCACCTTCTTAATCTTCCTATTTCTTAAATATCAGTATTCCTTATGCCATCTTCTCTTCCTCCCACAACTCTGCCTCCTTTGTTACCAGTCTCAGTGAACGACTCCTGAAACCTGGCAGTCATGTCTGATTCCTCCCTCACACGTCATATCCATTCCATTGCCAAGACCTATAAATTCTGCCCCCTTAACACAGGATCTCTCAAGCCCCCCCCCCCCCCCGCCACCCTTTCTTGAGCTTCGCAGTCCCATCTCTTGACCATTAGCTACGTCCATCCCGGATGTCTACACTGACCCAACTGGTTCCCTGCGGTCACTCCTGCCTCCCTCCAAACCATTCTCGACGGAGCTCTCAAAGTGATCTTTGCAGGGAGCAAATCTGATCAAACCACCTCGCTGCTTTAAATGCTCAACCCCCCAAAGCCCCAAACCATACGAGGCTCTCTGGACCCTTCAGCATCTGGGTCCTGCATACTTCTCCCCATCGTATCTTGAGTGCTTCTCGACCGCACTCTCTGCTCCCCAGCTCCGCATTTCTTTCAGCTTCCCCACCACACGTAGCCGCCTTTCCTCTGCTGCCTTGTACTTAATGTTTCCTCTGCCTGGAACAATCTTCTGAAACTGATGGGAACTAATTCCTACTCATTCTTCTGGTCTCAAAGAAGAAGCTTTTTTTTTTTTTCCTGGAAATCTTCCTGGACATCCCTTTTCTGTGTTTCCCTATTACAGATCTATCACACTTCCCAGGTGGCGCTACTGGTAAAGAATCCTCCTGCCAATGCAGGAGAGGCAAGAGAGGAGGGTTGGATCCCTGGATGGGGAAGATCCCCTGGAGGAGAAAGTGGCAACACACTCCAGTATTCTTGCCTGGAAAAATTTCCTGGACAGAGGAGCCTGGCAGGCTACAGTTCATGGGGCCACAAAGAGTCAGACATGACTGAGCACACATTGTATTGTATTTGCCTATTTAACTTGTCTGCATTCTGCACTGACTCACTCAGTTCAGTGAGGGAGGACAGGGAGTGTGTGTATGTGTGTGACTTTCTACAACCCCATTGCTTAGCCTAGTAACTGAAACTCAGTAAGCATCCAAGACATATTTGTTTAAAAATTATGTACCCTGCTGCTGCTAACTCTGTTCAGTCGTGTCTGACTCTGTGCGACCCCAGAGACGGCTGCACACCAGGCTCCCCTGTCCCTGGGATTCTCCAGGCAAGAACACTGCAGTGGGTTGCCATTTGTTCATTAGGACTGATATATTTTCTAGCCTAAATATAAGCCTATATAGTTTACAAAATCAGAAAACCCGTTAAATGTTCAATATAAATAAAATGAACTTAAAGATGCCATAAAAAGTAGAAGTCACAAGAAAATCAGAAATTTGTGCATGAAATTTTTTACTAACAGTGATTAACTTTTGTCCCTATTTTAAAATGAGTTTTAAAATATAATTCGAGTAACAAAAATGTTTTATCAACTTTATCCATTCAAAAGCACATAGCTTTAGTAATACTTCACAAATTGCCAGCCGTGTTTTAATTCAGAATTAAACCACCATAGATGGCTCTTGGCTTTAATTTAACAATTCCTGAAGAAAAATTCATTCACAGAGCTGTGTAGACTCAATTTTTACAGAGAAAAAATTTCAGGATATCTCTGAAACGCACACGTTTCCAAAACTTGAGACAGTGCTTTGCTGTCTAGCATAGTTTACTTCCATCTCAATCTGCTTCTCTTGAAAACAGGCCACAACTTTAGCTGGATAATTCAAGACACATCCTGAGATCTGTTCTTTAAAAGCTGCCACAAAACCTTGAAGCATAATTCATACTCATCAAAAACTCTGGATCTCTCCTGAAAGTAGAAAATGGATAAGCTGAATTATGTTTTGTGTTTCCTCTGCGTTCATTTTTTAAATCTCTATTTTTGAAAAGTGATGAGACTCTTCTTCACTACAAAATAGGTGACTGCACCAGGCAGCTCAGCACTGGAAACTAAGTTTTCCAGTCATCAACAACTCAATCCACAGATCCAGGAGGAATCTGAATACCTGGCCTCTCATAAAAAAAAAAATTTCTTCTGAAATTCTGAGTTCAGTGTGTTGGCTGTCTTGTCATGTTGATAAACTGCTCCTCTGTGAACAAATAAGAGTTTCATTTCTTAGATCAGGGGAAGGAGCTTGACAAATCTCTTTGAGTTTTGATGACTAGAATTTGGCATATTTCTCATACAAATTGGGCTTCCCTGGTAGCTCAGCTGGTAAAGAATCTGCCTGAAATGCAGGAAACCCTGGTTTGATTCCTGGGTCGGGAAGATCCACTGGAGAGGGATAGGCTACCCACTCCCGTATTCTGGGGCTTCCCTGGTGGTTCAGCTGGTAAAGACTCCACCTACAATAGGGGAAACTTGGATTTGATCCCTGGGTTGGAAAGATCCCCTGAAGAAGGGAACAGCTACACAGTATTCTGGCCTGGAAAATTCCATAGACTGTATAGTCCAGTCAGTCAGTTCAGTCGCTCAGTCATATCCAACTCTTTGCAACCCCATGGACTGCACCATGCCAGGCTTCCCTGTCCATCACCAACTCCCGGAGCTTATTCAAACTCATGTCCATTGAGTTGGTGATGCCATTCAACCATCTCATCCTCTGTCATCCCCTCTCCTGCTGCCTTCAATCTTTCCCAGCATCACGGGCTTTTCCAATGAGTCAGTTCTTTTCCAATGAGTCAGTGGCCAAAGTATTGGAGTTTCAGTTTCAGCATCAGTCCTTCCAATGAATATTCAGGACTGATTTCCTTCAGGATTGACTGGTTGGATCTCCTTGCAGTCCAAGGGACTTTCAAGAGTCTTCTCCAACACCACAGTTCAAAAGCATCAGTTCTTCCATGCTCAGCTTTCTTTATAGTCCAACTCACATCCATACATGACTCCTGGAAAATCCATAGCTTTGACTAGATGGACCTTTGTCGGCAAAGTAACGTCTCTGCTTTTTAATATGCTGTTTAGGTTGGTCACAGCTTTTCTTCCAAGGAGCAAGTGTCTTTTGATTTCATGGTTGCAGGCACCACCTGCAGTTATGTTGGAGCCCAAGAAAATAAAGTATAGTATAGTCCACAGGGTCACAAAGAGTTGGACACGACTGAGCAACTTTCACTTTCACTCTGTACAAATGAACCAAATATCCATATTCTGCCACCCTTTCAAAATGTTCTGTATTCTCTGGCTAGTATGGACAGGAACATGGGGGAATATTAACAACTCCAAGCTGACTCACCAAAGGCAGGTACCCTTAAAGCCTCTGTGATATAGGTTAGTCAGAATGTCAAGGCTGGAGTGACCTGGAAGATTATCTCGGCCACTCTTCATTTTAGAGATGAGGAAGTTGAGGTCCAGAAAGGAGAAGTGGACTTCTCAAGGTCACTTGCAGGGTCTGTGGTAAACCCAGGTTTTCTGTCCCTGGTTCAGTGCTCTGTCTGACATCCTGCGGCAGCTTATTTGCTTCAAGTCCTGAGTAAGGTCTGGGAGAACAGGAACCAGGATCCTTGAATTTACTAGTGTCGTAATCCCCTGAAATTTGCCCTCATTTAGGAGTGAAAGACTTTTTATTATGATGAAACCCTTACGAGACTTCCCCCTTCAATCTGTCTTTTCTGAGGCAACAGCTCACCCTTATTGAGTACTGACTGTATGCCAGCTGAGTTCTAAGCGCTTTACTCATTTACTTCTCACCCACACCAAACGATAGCTACTATTAATCACAGTCTCCACTCTACAGATGGGAAAACTGAGGCACTCTGAGGTTACATAATTTCCCCAAGGTCATGCAGATAATTATGTGTGGACCTGGGACTCAGATCCAGGCTAGATCCAGAGCCTCTACTCCAGACTCTCCTATATTCTAGGAGGAGCAGCCTGTTCAAGGAAGGGGAATGAAGATGCTTGTACTAGCTGAAAGGCTTTTTTTCTTCCTGATTGAAATTATCACTACAACTTGACCTTTCAAAGACACTGCGCTCCCATTCTCTCTCCACATGTTCCTCCCTCTGTGCAAGAACTTCACAGACCCAATGTATGTGTCACCTCCCCTACCTGGGTCCCTGTCTCTGATCCTCCCACTCGATTGACACCACGGCCTCACTACCCATTTGCCTTTCAAAGGATGACCATTTATTCAGTTTATAAACTCCAGTTTGACTTTAATAAATTAAATTCCAAGCCATCACACAGCAATGGACATCATCATCTCCCACTATACAGAGGGGCAACCCTACTCTTGCTCCATCATCACCCAGTCTGTAAATAAGACTCCTAAAGCCATCTCTCTGGGGAAGGCTTCCCAGCAGGCTCCTGGCTCCCTCCTTCCAACAGAGCCACTGGTCACAGAGAAGGCATCAAGTACAAAAACGGTAATAAAGGGGGAGGGAGGGATGAGGAGCAGAAGGGGAGGCAGGGAGTGGGGAGTACCTGCCCCCCATCCCGGGCACCAGCCCGGCATTCTATGAGCTGCCAATGTCCTCAGAGGCAGACACTGGTGCTGGTCGGGGTGGGGACCTGAGGGAGGTGTGGGAGCCCCATCCCAAAGGGAATTGCCAACCCTCCTCGGACAGGAGAGAAGGGTCACCTGGGAGAGATGCCCTCTATCCACTGTTCACTGAGGGGCCGGGACCACACGTATAAATAGAAAAGAGAATAAATAAGGGAGAAAGGAGCTGAGCACCCTGGGACTCCTCTGAGGGGGTGGGTGTCAACAGCAGGCAAACGGGCCTGAGGAATGCCCACAGGTGTCAGGACAGAGCCTCCTCTTGCTCCCAGCCACCCACTCCCTCTTCTATGTCCTTGGCAACGGGTGTCCACTTCTCACACGCTTCCCGTTGCAAGTACCCTTCCAGCTGGCCCCACAGCCCAGGGTGGATACGGCTTCCTGGAACTCGGGGGGCTTCCCTGGCCCAGGCTGTTGGGAATCCAGGGAGGGGAATGGAAGGGAATGTGGGGAAAGGGCTGAGAGGACTCCCGCTCTCTCCTAGCTCAGAGGGTGAACAGGGCCCTCAGAGCTGAGGGCTGGGGTTGCCATTGGCCTTGGGTTTAGATTTGAAGGAAAAGCGCTTGATAAGACGTCGAGAAAAGCTGCCAGCCTTCTTTCGGACGCTGGGTGTGGTCGCCGTGTTGGAGAGGTCATCGTGTGATTGGCTCAGACCAGCTTCCTTCTGACGTGGCCTCCGGCGGAAGATGAGCTTCGTGCCGCTGCGCAGAAAGCTCACTGTAGGGGGAGAGGGGAGGCTGAGGGGCGAGGTGGGGAGCAGAGCGTGGAAGAGCATGAAGGGGTCCAAGGCACGGAACAGAAAAAACATGCCCTTTCTGCGAAAAACATGGCGGCGCTCATGGGGTTCTATGTGCACTCCTGAGGAGGAATGTCCCAGGGCTGGCTACTCTGTGAGGACAGACCGACAGTTGGGCCTCTTTACTATAGAAAGAAAAAAGCTGAGCAGAGGTGTTCCTAAAAGCCTGTAAAATCACAAAGGGACAAAGTGGGTTGACCTTGATTGTTGACTAGATTCCAGGATGTGAGCAAAGAGCAGTATGTCTGGAAAACTTTAAAGGGGTAAATTCAAGACCAATATAATGAGAAAGGTGCTTACACAGCAGGCTTTGGACTTAGGACCCTCATTATCCCAAGAAGTGATGCAGGCTTAAATCATAAATAGTTAAAGCCATAAATCATAAATAGTTAAAATAGTTAGAGACGCACTGGCAGAGGGAGGAGGATATTTGGGGCAAGTCTTACAACCTTATAAAGTAGAACTACCACAGGTATGCACCGACTGTGTCACTGCTACAGTCACACTCCTAGGGTTGGCCTAGGGAAGGATTTCTTATAGCGGAGAGAGTACAGAATGAAAGGAAAGAGAGAAGAAAAGAATAAGGGAAGGAAGATATGCCCTTAGATCCGGGAAGAGAGAAAAACAGAGGTTTTTTAAAAAAGGGAAATACTTTTGCGTCTCTTCTTATTACCCGCGCCTGTAAGATCCAAGCCAAGACCCAACGTAGCAAGACCCCAGTCTTTACTCTGGCATGGCTGAAACAGGCTGGGAACTCTGATGATCCCTTGGAGGAGGAAGGAGGAGACTGGCCTGAGGCTCCCATGTCCCTAAGTGTCCAGTGGGACCCAGGTGATGAAACTGGGCATCAAAGCGGGGTGGGGGTGGAACAATGCTAGCACAATAGTTAAGAATTCGCTTGCCAATGCAAGGGACATGAGTTCGATCCCTGGTTGAGGAAGATTCCACATGCCTTGGAGCAACTAAGCCTGTGTGCCACAACCACTGAGCTGGAGCTCTAGCTCCTGGGAGCCACAGCTACTGAAGCCTGCACGCCTAGAGCCTGTGCTGCACAACGAGAAGCCAGCACAATGAGAAGGCCACACACTGCAACAAAGAGTAACCTCCACTCTCTGAAAATAGAGAAAGCCTGCACGCAGCAACCAAGACCCAGCATAACCCCACAATAAATAAGTACATTTTTTTTTAAAAGGAAGGGCTGCCAATATCACCTCACCTTTGTGATCCTTGAGACTGCGGGTTTCCAGGGCACCAGTAGACCCTGTTTCCGACTCAACATCATCCACGGAGGGCCTCTCAGAAATGTCCGAACGTGTTGTCTCATCTGCTTCCTGGACACTCGTGGGACTGGAGAGGGCATCTACGGGTCCTGGGGACATGGCTGGGGGGTCTGAGGGAGGTGAGGAGGGACCTCCGCTGGGCCCTGCATCATCCTGTATTGAGGCGTCCAAGGATGCCGCATAGCCCAGGGACAGTGCCAACTCATCCTGAGCGATGGGCACCTGGCAGGAAGGACAAGTTTTAACGGGCAACAGTGACCCATGAGGGCTTTCTCCCGAGCCCCCCTCCTTTCCCCGGAGCCCTGTTACCTTGGAAACACCCGAGATGATAAGTGTGCTACGCTTGGTGGGTGTCTTCTTGGCTGCCCGCCCACTGGGTTCAGTCAGCTGGCGAATGGCTGTCTCTGCTACAGGGTCCAGGCCGTTGGAAAGGTGGCTCTCCCCTGCTGGATGACGGATACAGAAGACGGGCAACCTGACTCCTCTCCAGCTCCTTCTTGGACTTGAACTCCTGTGCCCCCCGCAAAGTGGTTTTTTACTCCGGGACTCCGGTGTCAATCACCACTCATACTTCCCAATTCCCTACTCACGGCTGCTGCTGTGGGACGTGCTGCTGGGGCCACCACTCTCACTCAGCACCGTCGTCGTCTTCTCGGTCACCTCAACCTTGGACGGGGAGCGGGAGGGGGAGTCTGGTGGGTGGGGGAGGGTCAGTGAGCTGGGAGGTGCTTTAGAGTGGCCCCCACCCCCTACTGTCTTTATTGAGAGGCAGACTTTGTCTGACTCACGACTAAGGCATGATTAATCACAGGGGTGACTAAGAAGATGCCACGGGGACAAAAAGATACCACAGGAACCAATAGGAGTGTGGGAAAGAGCCAGGGGGCCCACCAAGGGCATGAAAATACCGAGAGTGTGCAGAGATGGCATAGGGGTCCAGTGGAAGGAGGGGTAATGCCATGGGACCAGTAGAGCTGGGAGAAATGTCATGGAGAGGCCCTGGAGTAGAATTGCCACTGAGGTCACTGGGTTTGTTGGAGGGTCCCAAGGGCTGCTAGAGGTTGAGGGGTGAGAGAGGGGCAATTAGGCAGCTGGGGCTGGGAAAAGGGAAGATAGACGTGTGAAAAGACAGAGGGGAACTTGGGGAGGTGGAAGTATGAGTACTGTTGTGGGGGCTGGTAGGTCCAGGCTTAAAGGGGAGAGGGCTAGTTAGGGAAATGGACAGATGTACAGGAAAGTTTAGGGCTTCCCTGGGGGCTCAGATGGTAAAGCATCTGCCTGCAATGCGGGAGACCTGGGTTCTATCCCTGGGGCAGGAAGATCCCCTGGAGAAGGAAATGGCAACCCACTCCAGTATTCTTGCCTGGAAAATTCCATGGACTGAGGAGCCTGTAGGCTACAGTCCATGGGGTGGCAAAGAGTCAGACACGACTGAGCGACTTAACTTTCACTTTCAAAGGAAAGTTTGAGAGAGGCATAGGCAATATGGAAGATGTGGTCAGAAAACAGGAGGAGTTGGAATTAGGGCTTTCTTTGCCCCCTCCCTGTCCTGCCATAGATCCGCAGTCCAGGGCCCCTGGCTAGAGCTGGACTCCCAGGCTCCTCCTCTTTACCTAATTTGCCATCTACCCGGGGCCGGGACTGGACAGTGGTGACTGTGGTGACAATGGTGCCATCCGGCATGATGGTCCGGTCCAGCTCAATCTTCTTGGTAGGTGTGATGCTGGGGCGTGGAGTCGAGGGGGTGGAAGTGCCCAGGTTCTGGGGGGAACCCTCCTCATACTGAAGCTGCCAAGGTGGAAAAAGGAAAGAGCCAGGGCCTCAGGACTGGCCTTCCCCTGGGTCTTCCCGTTTCCCCACCGGGGGCAGCTTCTCACCTCTATTGCCATGGTGGCTGCCTGCCCCAGGGCTTTCCCCGGCCCAGGGGTGAGTGGGCACACCTGTCTTCGGGACAGTGGTCTGGAAGGGGAGGCCACAGACAGTGTGGCCTGGCCCAAGAGTTCAGCTGGGGAAAGGGGTGGCACTGTGAGTTGGGTCCATGACCAGGCAGCCCCACTCAGCACCCACCCAGAGATGCTCCTTCCTGCCCCATACTCACTGTCTCCACAGCCGCTACTCCTCAGCACTTTGAGGATCAGCTCCCGGCTCTGGGGGCCCAGATCCCTGTGGCCAACAAGAGGTGGGGCAGGGAGGGGGAAGATTAACAAACTGAATCCACCCTTGAATTGATCACAGGCCAGAGGCAGAGAGTGCATGTATGCATGCTCAGTTGTGTTTGACTCTTTGCGACCCCATGGAGTAAAGCCCACCAGGCTCCTCTGTCCACGGGATTTCCCAGGCAAGAGAACCAGTGAGTTGCCATTCCCTCCTCCAGGGGAGCTTCGAAACCTAGGGATCAAACCTGCATCTCCTGCGTTGGCAGGCAGATTCTTTACCACTGAGCCACCTGGGAAGCCCAGAGGCAGAGAGAGATGGATGTAAATAAGATGGAACAAGTGCTCCAATATGCTTCTAAATACAGACTCTTCCTTAGAAAATGGGACAGGGCTGAGCAGGGACCATACTCCTCAGCTGGGCATTCAGAAATTCCAGGTTCCTGCCTTTCCAGTCTCTGTGTTGAATCACCTTCTTTTTCTTTTACTCATGTTGTTCCCTCTGCCGTGAACCCTTGGTCTCTCACACTCTGTTGAAATCCTACTTTTGTTCAAAGGTGTGGTTTAAATGCCACTTCCTCCATGAAGCCTACTCTGATCTTTATTTTTGTGGAATTAAGCTCCCTCACCTAAGCATGCCCGTGGCACTTTTTACAAACCTGGACTGGAGCACTTATACCATCTTCTTGACGCACATCTGTCTCTGCTTTGAGCTGGTGATCAACTTAGGGTTGAGGTAGGTGCATCTTGATCATGTCTGTAGCCCTTGGGACTAGGCCAGGGCCCGGCATACAATAGAGGCTCACAGCAAAACTTAAGAGCTGAAAACAGCTGATTCATGTCAGGGCTCCGCTGGAAGGACTTGATCTCAGTCCACGCATGGGAGCAGGGGTGGGGGCTGGGGAGTCACTCCTTACAATGTCAAGTCCTCGCTCCACTCCACCTCAGGCCCAGCCCTCGTGGGCTTGGTCCACTTCTGTTGCATGGGGTTGTCGAGCTCAGCTACACAGCACACTTCCCCAGTGCCTGTGAGGAACCACAAACGTAAAAATGCTCATATCCAAGCTGAGAGGCCATTGAGTAGTAGAAAGGTAATACCCTGGGCAGAGGGGCCAGGAATGCCTGCAGCCACAGCTTTGGTAGCCCACCAGAAGCTTCTGGCTCTCACCTTCCAGCTCACCTCCCAGGTGAGATGCTCGAAGCTGCCTTAGGAATAACCGGATAGGTCTGGGGATGGATGGCTGGGCCTGGGGCGCCATGGGTGGCTTCTCACTGGGAACCTAAGAGCAGGAGGAGGTAAAAAGAGCTGCAAGAATCCCAACACAGTACACTGGAGACAACACGCACGCAAACTATTTGCTTTGAGTGCCTACTCACCAGGCCCCCAGGGGCAGAGCAAGCCCTGAGGTTGACCATCATAGCTGGCTGGGTGCTGACTATGGCATCCTCAATCAGCTCCTCAATAGTAGAGAGCTCTACTTGCTCCTCACCTCTCTGCAGGGAGGGGAACAAGGAAGTGAGGCCCTCAGCCCTTCCTCCCCCTCCCTGTTCTGTCTCTTCTCTCCAGCCCTTCCCCCTTACCTCCCTGGCTTGCAGCTTGGGAAGCACCGTCAGGCTGAGATCTGGGCGATCAGTGAAGGCCCAGGATACAAGCAGGCCTTCGCCAAGGATTTCCTCCAGGTTGACTTCCAACTGGGGACAAGGGATAAAGGGACTGGGTTGACTTGCCCGACTCCTCCAACCCCTTAGGACCCTCTCTTCCCAAATTCCATCTTAGAGAGGAACCAAACCAAAAAGGCAGAGGCAACTGAACCTCCCGCCCCCTGCCCAACTCCATTTCCCACACCCCCTCCACCTGTGTTGGAGGCAGTGTCAGAGTGACGTGGTAGGTCTCCATGGAGACGGCAGCGGGGGACTGCTGGGTCACAGAGACTGGGAACATCACCTCCTCAGCGGAGAGCTGGCAGTGCAGCACCTGAGACAGCCAAGGCATGGAGGCAAGGTCAGGCATGGAGGAAGATGCTCAACTCGGCCCTGCCCTGTCCTGCCTGGGAGTGGGTCAGCAGACCCCTCTCCAGTTTCCCTTGGGAATCACCTTTTGGAGGGTCCAACTCTTTTGCAACTCCTTTGTGACCCCAAGGACTGTAACCCACCAGGCCCCTCTGTCCATAGCACTTCCCAGGCAAGAACACTAGAGTGGGTTGCCATTTCCTTCTCTGAGGGGATCTTCCCGGCCCAGGGATGAAACCTGAGTCTCCTGCGCTACAGGCGTATTCTTTACCACTGAGCCACCAGAGAAGCCCTTGGAGTGGTCATAAATTCATAAAAGAATGATAAAATTCAGACTTCTCCAGAAAAATGCAGATATGCACACAAGTACTACATTTTGCCTGTAACTTCAATGGGATTCTCCGACCTCCTGAAGCCAATTCTGGGATTCCTAAGGCATTCACAGACTTCAGGTTAGAACCCTCAGAGTAAAGGGAACTCAGGATCAGCCCCCACCCCAGTCCTAAAGAAGGCAGTACCCATCAGACCCTTACCATGGTGCGCTCTGATTGGTCTATGCAGGTCACATGACTGATGCTGGCTTTGGGTGGGAGTTGGGGCACCTCCTCAAAGGCGATTTGGATGGAGCTCTGGGGAGTAATGTGGGCATAAGGTCAGGTCTCTGGAGCTGCCCCCGCAGGGCTGACCTACTCAGTTGCTGGCTAGGCCCTGGCACTGCAGACGCCTCAGCTGCCGGCTGGCTTCTGGCTCCTCCTTGGCACAGGGCTTTAGGACAGGAAGTGTTTCTTTTGAATCACACCTCTTCAGGGGTCTGCAGGTGTGAGGCAGACCTGGGGAGCTAGACCACCTCAGAGACCAGATCACCTTGAGCTGAAGACCCTAGATTCCTCCTTGAATGCCAGGAGCCTTCCTCCTCCCCCTACCTTCTTCCCTACCCCTGAAGAAAGGTGTGCATAGAAAAAATAATAATAAAGGTGTTGGTGCCACCTATATATCCTAGCTGGGCAGGGAGAGACACGGCTGAGCCAAGGGTGAAAGCAGTAGAACCACTTATTCAAGACAAGAACTAAGCCTTCTTCCAGCTAAATGGGATGTGGAGGCACAAAGTATGACTCTACCCATATTCTTGGAGATGAAGGCTAGCTCAGCATGGGGGAACTTTACCAGAGGAACTGGGAAGAAAAGCAAGCTCAGAGGGCTCAGCAGCCAGGGACCTGGCTAATTCCTCAAGGCAGAGAGCAAGGTGGCATTAGGGAGCAGAAAGCTGCTTAGCTTAGGTGTTGTAAGAGCTTCCTAATTCTTCCATAGTGGAAGCAAGCTGCTGCAGCCCCATCCAGGGAGCAGGATGGGAAGAACTGAGGAGGGGGCACAGACAGAAACAAATCCACAGGGCTCATTTGCCTGGCAAACTGGGGAAAGCCAACTTCTCTGTTACTGTAGCAGTCTTGTCCGAAGGTCAGGCCAAGGGAGATGGGTGGTTAGAACCCCAATCTTCCCACCCCCTCCAAGGGAGGCTAATGTCCAGCTGAGTCAGCTGTCTTGGGGAGTCAGCTGTCTTGGGGAGTTGGTCGTCTTGGGGAGTCAGTCCTGACAGAGGAACAAGGTACAGGGAGAGCTGGGTGGAAGACTGAGTTCATGGTGCAGACTGACAGATGCTGTCTGGCTTTCTGGTCAGCTGGGTGAAGGAGGAAGAGCACTTTCTTGTGTGTCTACTTCTGTTTCCAGGCATCTGGGCAGCTAGTTGAGTGAAGCCCTCCAACTAGTGGTGGCTGGAAATGGAGAACCTTCTGAGCGAGGCGGTTCACAGGCTGTGAAGGCCAAGAAGAGTGGGGACCCCAAGACAAGGAGGTCTCACTTCCCACTCCCACCTCAGTCTTATGACCATGCTTCCTGCCCCACTTCCTAGGAGGCCAGCTGCTGGTGGCGCAATGGGAGGAAGTAGGCTGGGCTGGTTTGTGACTGACCCTCAAGGGACTGCTCTAGGCTCATATGCTGGGAGGGCCATGGATTGTCAGTCTCCTTTCCACCTGAACACCTTTCCTTCCACACAGACATGGCAGGGAGCATGAAGAAGGATGTGTTAGACTGGAGCAGTGAAATTACTGAGGGATGGGGTGAAGGGTGGGATTCAGGCTTCTCAGGGACCTGCCTGGTCACACCAGGGATCTGGGGCATGAAGTGCTGACTGGGTGTGGTGGCAAGAGGACCAGGCAGATTCTTTCACAGGTGCACCTGTCTCTTTTCGATGCCTGCCAGCCCTGCTCTCCCCCCACTGCCCCCCCCCCACACACACACACAACCAGCACCTAGGCTAGGCGGAAGTGCCCTGGGGCACAGGGATTAGTGTTGCTATGAGAACAGCAAGTTGTGCACCGGTTTGGAGCCAGAGTACCTAGACCACAGGAATAGAAAATTTGGGATATAGCTGGATTTCCACAATGCCCAGTCACACCTGCACCCTTCTCTCTGATCCCAGAGGGGAAGAGATGCCATGGGGTTCCTCAGTTGATCCCCACCCCCATACGATCCTCCTGGCCTGAGCAGTCCTTCCTCTAAAAAAAAAAAAAAAAAAAAGGCAGAGTGGGGGGACCATCTAGGTCCTGTCCAACTCACCCCATCCCTGCAGGCCTGCTCGTTCAGCGCTCGAACCCAAGCCCGCTGCCAGTTCTCCCGGAAAGACTTGAAGGCGAAGAGAGATGCCAGAAGGCCCCGGACGCCTGGCTCCTCGGGTGCGCCGGCCCGAGTTGCCCTTAGCCTCAGCAGCGAGCGCCACACGCCCAGCTCCCGCAGGGAGACGGCGGGCTCGGCAGCGAAGGCGGGTCCCTGGCCCCGGCCCCCGCGGGCCCGCGCCAGCCACAAGCCCCGGGCATACTGCAGCAGCCAGCCCAACACCGTGAGCAGTGAGGCGGCGAAGAGGATCAGCAGGGCTGCCCAGCCCACGTCCCGCTGCCCCCAACCCGGATCCATGCTCCGCGTGGGTTCCGGTCCCGGTTCCAGCTCAGGCTCAGCCGCTGCCCCGGGGGAGCATGGCCCGGGCGGGCCGCGGGGCGGGGGCGGGCTCCCCCGGGGCTGGGCGCGCGGGATTGGGGGCTCTCCGGGGCTGGGTGCCCGGGACTAGGGGGTGCCACAGATCGAGAAGAGGAGGTTCCTGGGGGGTCGCGACGCCGGGGTCCCTCTCTCCGTAGTCCGGGGCCCTCCTCGGTTGATCCGCCAGTGCGACCCGGGTTAGTCGCCGGCCAGCGCCCGACTCCTCCCACGGCGGGCGCCCCGCCGGACCCGGGCGGAGACTCGTCTGCAGAGACGCTGTGGCTCACGGGCCGGCACCGGCTCCCGGAGGGCTGCGTGCGCAGAGCTGACACTGACAACACGGCCGGCCCCCCGCCCCCACCCTGCCTTAAAGGAGCCGCACCCGCGGGGGCGGGGCTTAGGGAGCCGGGAACTCCAGCTCTGGAAGACTGTGGGAGGAGGAGCGGAACGGGGAGGAGGTTCCTGGGTGGGAAATAGGCGGGATCTTTAACTACCCCGCCCCATCCTGGAATCGGGGGTACTCCTGCTCCCCTGAGCTCAAGGTAAGAGTAAGCAAGAGTAACTGCACTCAAAGAGATGCCGCCTCTGCTTTCCCCTACGCTCCTTAGCTTTCCATAGTTTGGACGCCTGTGGGGTTAAAAAGGAGGTACCCCCTGTGGATAGCATCAACCCCTTATCCCAACACTCCCAGGTTCCGTAGCTTCTTGGTTCCTAGCCGAAGCTAGGCTCTGGGTGTGTAGCTGCAGAGCATCTGTCCTAAACAGAAGTGCCTGGCAGAGGTCCAGCTGATACCCACCTGAGAGAGGTTGAGAACATGGAATATTGACCCCCCTCATCCTAAGAGACAGCCTATTAACCTCCTTGCTCGTGTGGGTTTGTTCTGGAGATACTTCCCAAGCCTGGGGCTGCTTCTGTTTTTAAAAATAATGTATTTCCATAGTAACAGCTTCTGCCTAAGGAGCATGTGTAGAGGGGTTGGTAATGAGAAGGGAGCTGGCACTGCAGCACTGGACTATCAATAGATTCAGCCAGAGGACTGAAATATATGATATCTCAGCACGCATCCAAAAATGTTATAGGTACACTCTGGCCTCAGAATCCATCCCTTTTCCTAGATGTAAGGGGATGGATTCCATTCCTATAGGATAGAGGCTTGTCATTGCTTTCTGGAGGCAGGGGAAGGAAAATTCTACAAAAAGATTCAGAGGAATCTCCATTCCCCAAGAGGCCCTTTTTCTCTACATATATATGGCAGGCCTTCCTTAGAGAGGTAAACAGGAAGGTGTTAAGTATCGCTCTCCCAAATCCAGTCATTAGTCTGAGCAATGAGCACATGGAAGTAAACAATGTCCTCTTAAAGTGTGGGGCTGCAGAGCTAAGCAGAACCTGCCAGGTTAGCGACAGGGTGCCTGAGCCATGGGAGGTGTAGGAAAGCCTGGGGCATCCCCAGATTTCACTCTAAGGAATGGGGTGTGGGTGACCTTGCTGTGGCCCTGCCCATGCATCATCATTGGATCCCTCAAACTATAGGTTTCCCTTGTAGCTCAGTAAAAAACGTGCCTGCAATGCAGGAGACCGGGGTTTGATTCCTGGGTCGGGAAGATCCCCTGGAGAAGGAAATGGAAACCCATTTCAATATTCTTGCTTGGGGAATCCCATGGACAGAGGAGCCTGGCGGGCTACAGTCAGTCGTTCGGATCGCAAGAGTCAGATGTGACTTAGCAACAAAACTACAAACTACAGAAGTCCTAGAGTGTGGATTTTAGAGGGCAAAAAAAAGTGGGGACCCTGTATTAACTCATCTCTCTTCCCGCATATTCAGTCAAGATACTTTAATATAATGAAGTCAACTCCTTCAGGAAAACAATCATGTTTATTTCAGTTTGTGTCCCTACAGTACTTAAAAGTTTCCCAAGCACAAATTCTTTGTAATTTTAAGAAGTCTAACAGAGGGACTTCCCTGGTGGTCCAGTGGCTGGGACTCTCTGTGCTCCCAATGCAGGACCCCCGATTTTGGTACCTGGTCAGAGAATTGGATCCCACGTGTCACAACTAGGAGTTTGCATGTCACAACAAAGATCAAAGGTCCTGCATGACGTGGCTGGGACCCAGCACAGCCAAATAAATAAATATAAAGAAGCCTAACAGAAAATATTCCAATATACATGTAAACACTGAGATATTCTATACTGTTTCCATCTTTTGAAAATCTATTTGTATCATCCAAGGGGAATGGGAGATCTTGGGGCTTGCTGATAAAGGAGAGGCAGGAAGAAGTGGAAAAAAGTAACTCAGCTGCCTGGAAAAAGCCACAGATATGGTCCTGTAAGTGTCATAGATCCAAACCCTCCAAAGCTGTCTCATAATGACTTGTTCAGCACTGTGAAACATTTCTAGGACAGTCTTTTCAGGCAATCGGACTTAATAATGCATTGGCTTTGCTTACTGGAAGGTACTCAGGGCTCCCTAGCAGGAGATGTGCATCTCAGACCTTGCCTGCTCAGCCCAAGAAACCGGCTGAAACCGTTGACAACCCACCTGATCCATGGATCCTAGGATGAACATCAGCATATAGGCAGATGCTTTGAACTTGTATCAGGACAGGCACAAAATTTCAAGTGTGCCCAATCATGTGTTTGTTTCTCCTTGTGAGTCTGATAATCAATTGGGCATTTACCATCATGGGAACAAAAATATTCCGATTATATAATAAGTATCCAAGTAACCATGTTCTGATAGTAACAGGTATCCCTGTTACTATCCATGAATCCCCAGTGTCTTGTTTTTGAACAAGTCCCCTACCCTCTTCCAGTGGAGGTTGTGGGGGAGGGCTAACGATTTCTGGAGAAGAAAGAGACAAAGGTTCCCAATGCCAAGATGGGAAGATTTATTAGGATTGGCCTCCTAATTAAACAGGAAATAGATACAGACTATTCCTCAGACCTCCAGGGAGTCTCAGCCTGCTCCTGATCAACCAGATATCTGAATGCTGCCTCCTCTGGGGCTCTCACAAGCTCCTCCTTTCCACCTGCTCCTGGTGTCTCACTTTCCCTGTTTGAAAGGCCCTTCCACTCTTGTCACATACTGAAATCTTTGGAGATATTACTCCTCCTCAAGGTCCTCTCACTTCCCCTGGTCACAACTAATTGTTCTCTCCTATTGCCCTCTATACCTCTTTCAGATGGAGACTCATTATATGTGTTTATGCCTTCTATTCAGATATCTGTGTGCTTAGCCCCAGGGGGACACCCTGTGGAACAGAAAACACTTTGCCTCTAGGGAATTACAGATGCACACTCATGTACCCATGTGCAGCTAGCTGCACACTCACACACAGAAAAACAATACCAGTGGGATAATAAGTACTGAAAAACTGGTAGAATACAACTATCAATAATTACTGGCTTGATATATATATATATAAGCCGTATATATGGCTTTATGTTGTTAATTAGAGCCACCTTCAGATGGCTCAGAGGTTAAAGCGTCTGCCCACAATGCGGGAGACCTGGGTTCGATCCCTGGGTGGGGAAGATCCCCTGGAGAAGGAAATGGTAACCCACTCCAGTACTCTTGCCTGGAGAATCCCATGGACGGAGGAGCCTGGTGGGCTACAGTTCACGGGGTCGCAAAGAGTCGGCCACGACTGAGCGACTTCACTTTCAAGTAGAAAGGAAATTTGAGAGACAAGAGGGACTACCTTTGGCCTAAAAAGAGTCAACCTGACTCCGACTTTTATTCCAAAGAATGAAGAAACTATCAGCATACTTGAGTTCTCTCCTCAACTTCCTCGTGATGATTTCTTCCCTGAGGACTGGAAATCATTTGCCACCTAACAGCCTGTGAATGCGTGAACAAGGGAAACAGGTGCCAAGCAAAAGGCACCTGACCTGGAGGGAGAAACCTGCCTGGGAACTCCTCAGGTTTACAAGCCAGAACTTTGGGGTCTGATTCTCCTACTTAGTTCTTTCAAAAGCCTCGGCCTCACCTCCTCGGATTGGAAGGCTGCCACAGTCTAATGATCCCGCACGAAGGAAAGTCAAGTACTGGGTTAAATCCAAGACCTGAGAGCACTCCCAGCCCCATCAGTTCTGAAGTGCGCCGCTATGTTGCCCGGCAACTAACTGCTACTGCGGGGGTAGAAGGTGGGTGGGATGATGAAGGAAAAGTACCTGAATCAAGGACACCGGAAAACATGAAGTAGGAGGGGCTTTTCAAGTGTCGGCGCTTAAAATTTACATCATCTTCCAAACTGTAGCTGAGTTTCGGGGAACTGAGTTGTGTTTAGCTTGGCTTCCTTCTCAACGTTGACTACCTTGGCGACCGGTTTTCTACAAGGAGCAGGTGCTGCTCCACATCCTTATCCCGCCTGCCCTCCCCCTGCCCCTCCTGCTTCCTGTAGCCATCTTCCCGGTTCCAGAGGCGTCCCAGAGTAAACGCCAGGCATTGGCTCTTTTAGCGTGACCAGCAGAGGCCGACGGAGCTAAACCTGACGTGGAACCAAAAATAAGCCGCGTCAGACACGTGGTACAAGGAGGCGTTCATCTTGGAACCGGGCAAGGAGTTTTTCCGCTTTGGGCTGTACATCTCTAATATGATGTGGCGAAAGAATCTGCTTTTGTTTGTCCTTCTTTAATTGCTTTTCCAGATCCCTGGTGATGATTCATCTCTCGAATCAGGGGTTTGGTTTAAAATCACACTTCTGTCCCCACTGTTATGCCCGTATTAAAAATGGCCGCCTCCTTCCAGTGATAGTTGCTCTGCGAACTAGATCCGGGCGGAAACAGTGGGTAAGCAGAGGCAGAGGGGCCAGAGCCAAGGTTGCTTCATAGAGGCTCGCGGGAGTCCCGAAGGCGGCTCAGGTCAGAGTTGTTGGGGTTTGCTCAGGCTGCTGTAGGAAGAACCAGCCTGTGGGGAGCTGCTACATCTTACTGCTGGAGCTTGCCCATTAGCTAAGAAGGCGGCCGAGTGGGCCCCCTGGCAGGTCACCATGTGGGCCTTCCCGGAGTTGCCTATGCCGCTGTTGGTGAATTTGATCGGCTCGCTGATGGGATTTGTGGCCACACTCACCCTTATCCCTGCTTTCCGAAGCCACTTCATCGCCGCGCGCCTCTGTGGCCAGGACCTCAACAAATCCAGCCGGCAGCAAATGTGAGGGGCCGGGCAGCGGGGGGGAAGGGGTGGGCAGAGGCGGGGACTGGAATGCTTGACTGCGCGCTAGACGAAGCGCTAACCTAGCAGCCAGCCCGGGATTCTGGGAGGTGGAGGGCAGATCTGGTTAGTATTGGGGAAGGGATGGAGGCGGAAAGGTGGCACCCTTGGGTGTATCTGGGATTCCAGTGGTGGTGCCCTTCCCCACCAAATTAGGTGACGGTACTGCTTGTATTAGTGAGTGACCACGCCCCCTTTCCCCTTTTCCCCCCCTTCACCTGACTTGCTGCTGGGCCACAGCCCAGAGTCCCAGGGAGTGATCAGCGGTGCTGTTTTCCTTATCATACTCTTCTGCTTCATCCCTTTTCCTTTCCTGAACTGCTTTGTGGAGCAGCAGTGTAAAGCCTTCCCCCACCATGAAGTAAGTGGGTTAGTGCGGGCGGCTGCCTGGGGCTAGGGCTAGGAGTTAGTGAAATTATTTGGGTTTGCGGGGAGGAGCTGAGAACGGGCGAAAAGACGGGTCTTGAAAGGAATGGTGAAGTGGGAGTAGGCTGGAGCCATGACATGCCCGAGCCTCCCCCAGTTTGTGGCCCTGATAGGTGCGCTCCTTGCCATCTGCTGCATGATTTTCCTGGGCTTCGCGGATGATGTGCTGAATTTGCGCTGGCGCCATAAGCTGCTGCTGCCCACAGCTGCCTCACTACCTCTCCTCATGGTCTATTTCACCAACTTCGGCAACACGACCATTGTGGTACCCAAGCCCTTACGCCCGATCCTTGGCCTGCATCTGGACTTGGGTGAGTAGCACTGCCACTTCTGCCCCTGTGACCCCTACTGCAGGGCACCCTTGCCTTCCGTGAGATATCCGGCCGAGCATCCTTCCTGGTGCTCCACATTCTCCTTCCTGTTTTGTCCCCACCCCCCCCATCCCCCCACCCCCGAGTCTTCTTAGATCCTTTTGTTGACCTTTCATCCCACACTTGGTCCTCACCACTTTTGTCAGAGGAATATCCTTAAATCCTCATTCCACAGGCGGCATTACTTTTCTTACTGTCTTCTTCCCGCAGGGATCCTGTACTATGTCTACATGGGGCTGCTGGCAGTGTTCTGTACCAATGCCATTAATATTCTAGCAGGAATTAATGGCCTTGAGGCTGGCCAGTCACTCGTCATTTCTGCTTCCATCATTGTCTTCAACTTGGTGGAGCTGGATGGTAGGTGGGATTGGAATAGGGAGAGAAGTCTGAGTGTTAAGGAAGCGGCCTGATCTCTGGGTTTGGGGAATTCAGAAAAAATGTGATATGTGAGTAATTACGGAAAATAAGGGGAGCTATTTACTTATTAATAGTAAGTTACAAATAGTAACTAAGATTTGTTAAATGTGAGAAAGAAAGCCTAGCATTTATAAACGGTTTGTCACTAATAGGTAGGCCATAGCCTTCTCCTATTGAACATAAACAATTTTATAAAACCCCAAATCAGATAGGGTAACTCCATCTGTGACCAAAACCTGACCCTCTCTATAGCTGTGTCTCAGAATAGACAAAACCACAGGAACACAGTACATCTCACAATGACCAAGATCCCCTGCTGGCTAAAATGAATGGTTGCTGCTTCCTTCTGATAACAGTTCAGTTCTTCTCACTTCTTGGATAAAAATTATTAAGCTTCTCAATCATGACACTAACCCTGCCGACAGCACCCAGTCCAGGGCAAAACTCTGTTTCCTTGCATCCTCTGCAGAATTACTTAAATCCTATAACAAGTCCTCCTAACACCTCCTTACTGCGGCATCCTAAGGTTCCCCACAGTGTGTGGGTTCCAAAGTGTCCCTTATTACACCTCAGTAAACCTAGCTTTGCCTCCAGGCATGTTTCTAGTGGTCTTTGGCTGAAGGACCTCCATAAGGGCTTATTAAAGTTAAGCACTTTAAAAATGTAATCTCACTTTAAATTCTGTAGCAGCTCTATGTGGCAGGTATTTTTTATCAACTTTTTTCACAGATGAGAAACTGAGATTCGGAGAAGTTAAACGTGTCATGATACGTTAAATGTGTCATGATCAAGCTCACTCAGAAAGTAAAGCTGATATTCAAACCAGGGTGTGAATGGTCTGAACCAAATGTAAGACAGTAACTAGTTTAGGAGGGGTTCATGAAAGAGGTGAAGTATTGGAAATTGCCTGGGCGATATACAAGGGGTAGTGAGTCCTTGAGACTTTAGAGAGGTGGACTGTATAGCTTGGGAAAGAACTTAGAGACAGAGGAAAATAGGACCATGATGTGCAGGGGAAGTGGACATCAACTTGTCCTTCTTTCTTTTCCCCCTTCTTCCAAAGGTGATTATCGCGATGATCACATCTTTTCCCTCTACTTCATGATACCCTTTTTTTTCACCACCTTGGGACTGCTCTACCATAACTGGTAAGTAGGCCTGTGGACGGGGGGACAGCTCTTTAGACATGTGGCAGGTATTGTCGTGATTGTGACCCATCTCCTGATACAGAGGCTAAACCTGCACATCTCTGTATTTTCTCTGGGTCTTTAGTTGGTTATGTTCTTAAGTCTTGGTCTTCCCCAGTGGCTCAGCGCTAAAGAATCCACCTTCAATATAGGAGACCTGGTTCAATCCGTGGGACAGGAAGATTCCCTGGAGCAGGACATGACAACCCACCCCAGTATTCTTCCCTGGGAAATTCCATGGCAGGCTACAGTTCATGGGGTCACAAAGACTCAGACATGACTGAGGGACTTAGCATGCACACATTCGCAAATCAGTCACTGGGGCAGATGCTGTGGAGCCCCCAGGAATAGAAGGAATCAGGCCCTTGGTTCCTGGAGAGTTGCTGGGAGAGCGGGAACCCTCTCTGAGCCAGATCTAGCCAGGGCTAGCCCAGTGCCCAGGATGTGTAATGTGAGATAAAGGATTGCTAACACCTCTTGCTGCTGGCTCAGATCCTCTCCCCCACGCAGGTACCCATCACGGGTGTTTGTGGGAGATACCTTCTGTTACTTTGCTGGCATGACCTTTGCCGTGGTGGGCATCTTGGGACACTTCAGCAAGACCATGCTCCTCTTCTTCATGCCCCAGGTGTTCAACTTCCTCTACTCACTGCCTCAGCTCCTGCATATCATCCCCTGTCCTCGCCACCGTATGCCCAGGTAGCTTTGGGGCTTGAAAGGGACATCATAGCTTTGTCACTTGGGATGCCTTAGACATTTGCTGTGCAAAGGGAGTGGGCCCAAAGAAGGGCTTTCTCCACACAGTTAGCCCTTTATACATTACAGAGCACATTTAGTTACATGATCTCATTTAATGTTCACAGGAGCACTGATCACACAGAAGTATGCAGCAGAACCAGAAATAGATCGCAGGGTGTTTGACTCTATATTCAGTGCTCTTTCTATGAGTTAACCACAGTGAGGAGAGTTCTTTGTGTAGTGGCCCAGTCACATGAAGCTCTCTTCCCCTGCAGACTCAATACCAAGACAGGCAAACTGGAGATGAGCTATTCCAAGTTCAAGACCAAGAGCCTCTCTTTCTTGGGCACCTTTATTCTAAAGGTAACAGGGTAACAAGGAGGTAAGGCTCTAGGCTGCCATTCTGAATTCAGGGAATGGGAAAACCTAGGCCTACATCAGACCCGAGGGGAGTTTGCAAGCATTCAGCAGATCCCATTCCTGAAGCATAAGTATTAGCAAAAGTTCTCTCCACCTTTGGCCTCTCCAGGTAGCAGAGAACCTTGGGCTACTGACGGTGCGCCACAGTGAGAATGAGGATGGTGCCTTCACTGAATGTAACAACATGACCCTCATCAACTTGCTACTTAAAGTCTTTGGGCCCATGCATGAGAGAAACCTCACCCTCTTCCTGCTGCTGCTACAGGTGCAATGCTATTGGGGGTGTGGTTTACACTTCCTTGTCTCCCTCTCTCCAGGGTTCTTACTATAGTTCGTTTCTCCTTGCAGGTCGTTGGTAGTGCTGTCACCTTCTCCATTCGGTACCAGCTTGTCCGACTCTTCTATGATGTCTGAGGCCCCGATCCATTGCCCTTTGCTTCACAGCCTCCGGGGTTACTGACTCAGGCCAACATCTCCTGGACCAAGACTGCCAACTAGCCCAGGCCTCTCCCACCCTTCATTTTCCTCCAGATTTTGTTCTCAGCATTTCCTTTCCCCTGTGATTATTGACACGTGGGCCTGTCTCGCTCTCTAATGACTGGTGATTGGACTTTGCCTATGGCTTTCTTCAGCTTGCCACTCTCCCTCTCCATCCCATCTTTGCTGCCTCCTAAGTTGGGGTACTGTAGCTTTTATGCAATTGCCCACAACTCTGACACTCAAGGAGAATGCTGGACTTGGGGACAGAACCCTGGCTGGGGATAGAGACACAGGTTCAAAGGTGACTTGACATTTGACTATAAATTAAGTATTCTGATGATTAAGAGCAGACCGGGGGCCAGGTGCTCCCAGTGGTGACAATAAAGTATTGTCTTTTTCTTGTTGTTCCTATAGGTATATTTCCTATGTGGGCATTGTAGGGTGGATGGGGAAGGTTGAAGGAGGTATTTCCTCGGAGAGGATGCCTATCTCTGTCCCATCCTTTTTTCTTTCTTTCTTTTTTTTTAAGTACATCAGGCGCCTCCTAGCAAGAAGTGATCAGAAAGAACAGACCAGACAGAACATGTTGAATAAATGTGAAATCTGCTGCTTGGGTGGCATAAAGGGCCATAAGATTGGGGTTATCTGTTCTCTGGGGTAGGGTTGGACTTTAAGTGGGGGTCTCATTCCTTCCCTTTTTCACTCTTCTTTTGCCAGGTAGGAGGAGGGAGTGACCAGACCTAGGACGGGAGGCAGAGGTAGTTGTGGTGTTGACTCTTTTCCTTTAAAAATCTTAGGCCTGCCTTGCGCAGACTTCCCAGACGCTCTTGAGGTGGCTTCCGATTCTACCCTTCTTGTCTTCCGGTTCTGGTCTCGGGCTATAGCGTTTAAATCTGGCGCGCTTCACTTGGATTGGCTACAGCCGAGACTGGCTGGCTGTCGGGTAGTCTCTGCGCCGCCTCCCGTGTTCCCCGGGCAAAGGGTTTTCAAATTCGGCCAATCGGCGGACGCGTTCCCTCAACTGGGGCGCGTCACCGAAGAGTTAACCTCAGCCAACCAGAGGCGGGTATTCGAGAAAAGAGCCAATCAGAAAGGCGCGGGGGTGTGCCCTGAGGGGCTTATAAGGGCAGCCCGTGGTCGCGCGCGGAAGCGTTAGACTGCGGCGGGTGGCTGTTCCTGTGTTTTGTTAGCCGTCCTCACCGCTCCTCTACCTCATACAGCATGTCTGGCCGCGGCAAGACCGGCGGCAAGGCCCGCGCCAAGGCCAAGTCGCGCTCTTCGCGAGCAGGCCTCCAGTTTCCCGTGGGCCGCGTGCACCGGCTGCTGCGGAAGGGCCACTACGCCGAGAGGGTGGGTGCCGGCGCGCCGGTCTACCTGGCGGCGGTACTCGAGTACCTCACCGCCGAGATCCTGGAGCTGGCGGGCAACGCGGCTCGCGACAACAAGAAGACGCGGATAATCCCCCGCCACCTGCAGCTGGCCATCCGCAACGACGAGGAGCTCAACAAGCTGCTGGGCGGCGTGACGATCGCCCAGGGAGGCGTCCTGCCCAACATCCAGGCCGTGCTGCTGCCTAAGAAGACCAGCGCCACCGTGGGGCCGAAGGCGCCAGCGGGCGGCAAGAAGGCCACCCAGGCCTCTCAGGAGTACTGAGGGCGCCCGTGCCGCCACCGCCCAGCCCTCCCCTCTACACCACAAAGGCCCTTTTAAGGGCCACCACAGCACTCACAGAAAGAGCTGGGCCACTTCGGGCTCCCGGCCTGGCGGCCGCGCTCTCGCCCCTTCCCGGCCCGCCCCTCCCCCCCGCGGCTGGCTCCCGCCGAAGCCCGGCGGAGGGCGTGCGTTCGAACGCCGCTCGGCCCCGGGAGCGAGCTCGTGACTCGGCCGGCTTGGCCCCAGAATGCCGATGGGCTGCGGGGAGGCCGCGGCACCTTCCGGAAAGCCGGGCCGGGGAGTGCGGGGAGGAAGGTGAGTCGGTGCGGACGGTCGCCGCCGAGGCCGTGCGCTCTGCTTCAGCTCGGTGCTTAGTACAGGACTCGATTGTCGCCGCCGGCGGAGTCAATCGGTTGCTTCATTTCGTCCCGGGACCCCTTTTGTTGCCGGATCTCGGGCCTCGCACGTCCGCGTTCCCTCCATCTTCATTCGCAGGCCTGTGCGCGTACTGGAAGAAACCCTTCGCGGCGTGACCGTCTCCAATACTAGCGGGTCCTGGCGGCGTGGGGTCTGCGGGAGCCCTGCCTCCGGGCCCGCCCCTCCTCCCCACTCCCTTCCCGTCGGGTCCATTCCGCCTGCCAAGCACCTAGATACCAGCACAAGTCCGTTAATCCCCGTCTGGACTGAGCCGCCTTTGGCTTCGGAACTGGAATTTTGCAGCTAACCCATCCAAAACTAGTACTTTAGGTATTGGGGGGAGTTTCAGATGGACTAATTTTATTAAAGGGTTGTTTTTTCCTAAAGAAAATTGAGTTGTGTTCATTTTGCAAAAGGGTTGTAGAGTCGACTCTGTAGATACCTAAAGGTAGTGGGGGAGGGGAACCGATATAAGGCTTTACTGTTAACTGGAGCGACAAATTGTAGATTATTAAGATGATGGCTTTCTTGGCGTTCCCTGGGAGACACTCGATTCTGTCAAAAAATGGGAACTACTGACAGAAGGCGTTTTTCAGGAGAACTTTGAAAGGGTCCTAGCCTCAGAGATCAGGCATAAATAAAGAGTTTTGAGTTTGTCCTTCCTTTTCTGCAGCTCCACCAAAAACAAAAACCACCTTTAAATTTGGTTTATTAGTAGAACTGGTTACATTCAAAGGCTGTGGCTTCTTATTAAGATTTTTTTTTTCTCTAGAGAGGAGGCCCCCTCCTTGCCTCCTGGGGAGGCAAGGCCCCTCGGTGAGACAAGTCTCTGGAAGTCTCTGCCCCTGCAGTTCAATCCTGTGGGGGTAGCCACTCCTCAGGTAGCAGAGGGCTGGGATGTAGGCACTGGACACCAGCAAGGCAGGCACCTGTGCCCCACAGACCAATTAGTGGGCTTCATTGAGCTGCCGTGCAACATCCAAGATATTCTTGGCTCCTTTGTTCAGCAACAACGTGGCCAGGCTGATGCCCAGGTTCTCAGCAGCCAGCTGGGGTTGTCGTGGAATGTTCCGGGCAGTGATGCCCACCAGCTGTGGATCATCTTCAGGGCCATCTTCATGCTGGGCAAAGGAAGAAGGGTTGGATTTAGTGAGAAGGAGAGGGGAGGTAACAAAGATGTGTTTCCTCCCCCCTGCAGCCTTGGCACCTGGACAGGGACATGGATGGTGGTTTGCATGGTGTCTTGCATGGTCTCTGCGCCATTCAGACTCCAGACTCCTCCAGTCAGGTACAGCTGGGAAAGAAAATGGCTGCCTCAGTAAACTGTAAGAGAACTGCTTAGAAACCTGTGCTCTTCGTGCTGGTGGATACACAGGGGAAACGCCAGAGTTCCTTCCCTGCCCTCCCATCCATCTCCCCCTGCTTACTTGCCCATCCTTAATAGCTGTATGCACTGCCACTGGCACACTGCAGCCTCCTTCCTGCAACAAGTTCTCCCTGTTAGCTTAAGACCCTTATCACCACCCTGTAACCAGAGCCCACAGAGACAGACAGACCCCTGCCAAGGATATAACGGAAAATGAGGCAGGGGCCCAGACCTGGGTCCTGGCCATTCTTAAAAGAATGAGTTAGGGCTAAATACACAGCAGGAGAAATCTCCCCATTACCCTTCCTAATATCCACCCCTCCACAGGAGCACAGGTCCTACCAGGTGCCTCAGGAAGGATCGTTCAGCAATGCAGCGAAGTAGAGTCTCGGGATCGTGCAACACACCCACCAGATCCAAGATATCCTGGTCTTTGGCTCGAACTTCCACACCCAGAGCTCCCTGATGGGAAAATAGCCTAAGATACCAGTACCAATCTTTCCCCAGCCAATGGAGCTAAGGGACAGTACTTGGTTGAAAACAAAAGGAGGAGACACAATACATGGCTTCCCTGATCAAGCATACCTGACCCACAGCATACATGCACTCCTCAGGGTGCAGGATCTGTGGGGGCAGAAGAGGCAGTCAGAAGGGTGGAGGTAGGGGTGCCTAGAAGCACACAGCACTGAGTTGGGGTTTCCCTACCTACAGAATGCCTGGATAAGCAAAAGTGGGAGTCCAACCTCTGATCCCTAACCTTGCTAACCTGGGTCTCATTTCCAGCTTGCACTGGTTAGAGATGGGTATTCAGAAAGAATATAGGCAGGAAGGAGATGAAGCTAACTAGAGAGGGGAGAGGGAACCTACCTGCCCCACCCGGTTCTGCCAGCCCATGCGCTGCAGGCCAGCTGCGGCCAGGATGATGGCACTGAACTCCTGCAGCTCATCCAGCTTACGCAGCCGTGTGTTGAGGTTTCCCCGCTGTGGAGAGACACTAAGGACCACAAGCTTTGGGCAGGCTGGAGCCTGATGCTGTTTCCTCTGCCTGAGTCTTTCTAGCTGCTAACTTCTCACCTTTTGAGTTCTCAGCTTGGTGACAACTGCTAACACTTACTCATACTTGCTATATGCCACACACTGTCCTGAAGTGCTTTATATACATCAATTCATTGAATTTTCACTACATCCCTAGGGTGAAAAGAGTAGGCAGTAGTATTACATCTCCATTTTACAGATGAGGAAATGATACAGAGAGGTTTTTAAGTTATTATATTTAACCTTACCCAAGGTTACAACACCTCTAAGAAGCCTTCCTTGACCCTCAAGTCTGTGTTTAGATGTTCCAGCTAGAAGCCTCCAGAGAATTCTCTACTTTCCACATTGAAGGACTTAGCAAATATTACTTTGAAAATCAGCTTTACAAACAGAACTGTAAAAATCAAAACAATATGATGGAATATAAAATAAAAATGGATTTATGGTTACCAAAAGGGAAAGTAGTAGGGTAGGGATAAATCAGGAGTTTGAGATAAGCTGATACAAACTACTACATACAAAACAGATAAACAGTAAGATCCCACGGTATAGCACAGGGAACTATGTCCAATATCTTGTAATAAACCACAATGGAAAATAATATGAAAAGGAATATGTATATATATATATGTATAACTGAATCACCAAATTACCAGAAATTAACACGACATTGTAAATCAACTATACTTCAGTTAAAAAGTTTAATTAAAATGGAAGCAACTGCCAATCCCACTGCCTCCATGTAATCATTATTCAGCATCACTCTGTATTGTCAATTCCTGGTTGTCTGTCTCCAGAACTAAAATGTAAACTATGTTAAGAGGGACAATGCTGATCTTGCTCACCATATCCCCAGTGCCAGGCACTTGCTTGGGGCTAAGAAACCATGAAAGAATTATGAATGGATGGATGGATAGATGGGTGGGTGGATGAATGGAACCACATGCAGTCCACTGCATTCACAGTGCACTTCCTCTGGAAGTTCTTCCCCTCACAACTCCCAGGGCCCTCTGGACTTTGTCTTCCTCCTTGGCTGCTGCCTCCTCCCTTCTCTGAAAGGATACAATATTCCTGAACTCCAGGTGTGGGAACTTTCTCTGCAGCTGGGCTGCTCTCCGCAGGGAGCTAGTTCCTACCACACTGTGCAGAGAGATGGTTTAAAATGAGATTTAACTCTAAGCAGGAACTGTTCTGAAATCTCCTCCTTCCACCCCTCCATCTGCTGTACATATCCCAAGATGCCTGTCCACTTACCTCTTCTCTGGCAAGGTTTCTAGAGTCTTCCCAACAAATTTTGGGTGAAAGACAACAGCATCATAGGGGCTCTCCCGCCTGGAGATGGACAGGTGATAGAATGAGGGAGAGATCTCAGTTCAGGTCGTTTCCAGTCTTTCTCAATAGTGTCAACTAACTAGCCTTTTCTGAGTTTTCTGCCATGCACGACATTCCTCAGGTTAGCGGAGACAGCCTAGAGACAGAAGGCCAAGTCCCAAAGGGAAAAGTCAAGGTTAATGTGATTTCCCTGACTGGCAGAGCTCTTACTTGCAGACAGCTCCAATGGTGAAGCCAGGAGGAAGCACCGTGGGCAGGTCCTTCAGCGAGTGAACAACCAGGTCCACTCTAGGGAGATGGGAGAGAAGCGAGAAGAAGGGGTCTGAGCAGCAGGCCCCAGCCCTTCTCCACTCACTCCTGCCTGTATGTCACTGGTGGAGCCTAGAGCAGTCCAGGAAGCGGGCATTTCTGAGAACTTGGGTCCCTGAGACTTGCTCCCCCTCTTCTCTTCCCTCTCATCCCCCTCCCCCAGCCAGTCCAGCACCCTAGGCAGCCAGATGGCTCAGATCCAGGACTCTCTCCTTTTCTGAGGCCTGAAAAACTCACATATGAGCCCCTCTCTAGCCTATCCAAGCGTTTAAGCCTAACAGTCTAGCTGACACCCAGATGTGATGTGCACTGGGTTCCTAGTGAGAGCTTGGGAGGGCTTCATGCTCCCGATTTCACTTACTCATTCCTCTCCAAGGCATGCTCAAGCTCCTTGGTAAACAGGCTCTTCTCTCCAATCTGCCAGGCAAGAAAGAACTTCAAGGTGAATCTTTGAGGGAAAGGAAAGAGGACCAGGGAGGAAAGGGTTGGATGAAAAATGGTGTTACCTTAGAGAGCGCAGTATCAAGAATCTTGTCCCCCGTGGTGGACATAGCAACTGAAGAGAAAGTCAACCAATTAGATGCTCATCGAACAGCATTTATTGAGCCCCTCCTAAGCCCAGCACTTGTGCTAAGATTGGCAGTGGATACTAAGGCAGAAAAGCGCCCTATCCTATCCCCTGAGAAAGTACAATCTAAAAGGAAGACCAGACGCAATCATAAAAAGACCCAAAGCAGAAGATGTTAAAATGCTAGGCTAGCCCAGGTAAGCTCAAAGCTGGAGGTGTTCGGAGGAGGAGTGGGCCCTCCAAACTGGGGACAGCCAACAACTCTCAGAGGCAATGGGACCAGGCTCTGGTCAAAGAAAGCCCCCTCCAGGGGGGTAAAAGCTTCCAAACAGCTTCCATTCCTGTCCAGAAAACTCACTTATTTCAAACTGCAGGCCTGGGTATAAAGCTTTCAGCGTTGCCACCACACTGTCCGTCTGTATGCGAGCCAGCTGGGGGGGAGAAATTTAGGTTAGCCCTGTAGTCTGGCCACTGCCCTAGGCTCAAATCCTCACAGGGTCATGGAGATCCTGAAGGGATTGGAATTCAGAGAGGGCATTGAATGGCTACCTAGGAAGGGGAGGGGTCTGGACTGGGAGTCCTCTGTATCCCAATAACTTCCCCAGCCTAGGGACTATCTCTTTACAGAATGCCATCTGTCATTCTGCATGGGATTTAATGCTCAGTCACCCCATTTCCTCCATCCCCAGGCTGCTGGGAACCCTCTGGGCCCCCCAACTTATAATACCATGAACACAGAACTCTTCTGACAAACCTCCTCCACCCTGGTACCTGCACTAACCTGGCTCTTGCGGGTACCCACTCGAATCACTCTCATCTTTGGGGTGTCTTCTTCCTGCAAAAAAAGTCCCCAGGTTACAGTCCCCGCTGCTGTTCGAGGTCCTCAAAACCTTGTCCAAGAACCAGACTCACTGGCTTGGCATAAAGGAACCTCAGCCCCTTCCCTGTGGCCACGTGAGCCTCAGAGTAGGGAAAGACTCTCCAAGACAGTCCTTTTACCTTCCCTAATACCTTCTGCCTCCTCACGGATCCAGAGAAGCAGAGACCAGAGAGAAGCGATAGTAGGACCCGCTGTTGCTGTAATGACAAGGACACTAAGCCCTGAAGCTCATCTAAGCAAAGGCACCAGGAATGCTGCACTCAACCAGGTGGACAGAGAGATAAGGCCCATCAGCCTGGCCCCAGAGAGGGCGGGCCTGCAGCAGGCAGGGGCAGGGCAGCTGGGGCCACACAGGGGAACTTGCGCTGAGTCACTGAGGACAAGTTCAGCATCCCCAACAGAGCAGCACTCAAGGAAGCTTCAGTGCTACCTAGACCTACCCCATAGCTGCCACACTATGGATCCCGTAATCTGGTTGGCATGCACATGTAAAGGACTGGGGCCAATAGATCTGACATATAGTCCTGCTCAGCTTCTTGGCAGGGTGACCTTAAATTCACCATCTTGTTTTTCATCTATAAAGTTACTTGTTCATCTATAAAATGAAGTTTGCAGTCAATTATCTTCTGCTTTTGATATTCTATAAGACTGAGGGGATAAGCTGTCTAATGTCCCTTCACCTAGAATGTGGCCTCTGATTTCACCAAGGAAATATTAGGATGTCATAGACCAAGCCAAGAACTCAATGGGACATACCTCTTCCTCTTGTCAGTGTATCTTGGACAAACGTATTCGGTGCCAACCAGGGAGAACAGAGTTCTCCAGTCTGAGGTCCTATTTCTTTCCAGATCAGACCTTAGCCCCTACAGACACTATCAACTTTCCCTATTCTGGAATCTTCATCCGATGGAGTTCTTCTGCAGCCAGGTATCTGGGGCCTCTGTCACTAGAGGAGGTAACAACTAGTTGCTCTCAGACTCTAGTCTGCTCCACAGCTATCACTTCTCCAATAAATAAACCCTAGGGTACCCTGAGCAAATTAGACTGAGCTCAAAATGCCAAAAATGGCCACTAAAACTCTGGGCCACAAGGAGCCCACAGAAACATCCCATAAACTGCTATGTTCAAACAATCCCTTAATTTTATTGATTCTGCACAGCATATTCAAGTCAAACTCTTCCAGTAAAAAGATCCTTATCAAGTACATATATACTAGAGCTATTGCTATTAATCTTCATAACAACTTAGCAGGTAGAGAGGAACCATGTTACAAAAGCAAAGGCTGGCTGTGAAGAGCAAAGCAACTTGACCAGGGCCACAGGTTAAATCACATGGGTGCATGCATGTGTAGGCTCAGTCGTGTCTGACTCTTTGTGACCTCATGGATTGTAGCCCACCAGGTTCCTCTGTCCATGAAATTTTCCCAGCAAGAATGCTGAAGCAGGTTGCCATTTCCTACTCCAGGCGATCTTCCCGACCCAGGGACTGAACCTGTGTTTCCTGTGTCTCCTGCATTGGCAGGCAGATTCTTTACCACTGAGAGCTGGAATCACATCGTTACTCCTAGTCCAGCGCTCAGGTATGTCAACAATGGCAAAGAATCCCACTCCTTACCAGCAGGTAGTTCAGGAAGAGATAAACTGCTGCCTCCCTCCTTTCTTATCTCAGGCTGACTTTGGCCTCACCAGCTCTGCACTTTGCATCTGCACAAGCCCAAAGCTAGGACCCCAGGCTAAGAATAGGAAGGCTCGAGGGCGCTCCCCACCCACAAAGGTAGTAACTCAACGGTGCCTCAGCTGGGGAATTTTGAGTGTAGGTTGGGGCTAGGTGGCCGTTAAAAGAAAAAAAGGGGAGAAGGTGCACTTCCAAAACGTTTGTGTGTAGTTCAGAGACTTAGAGGTATGCTCTCCTCTCTCGATCCTAATTGCCTCAGGCCGGTCTCGAGTGAAGGGATCCCATGGAATAGCACCCTGTCTCGTGTACATGAATTTTTCTGGGTTGGGTCACTAAATCTAGAGCCGTGGACTCCAGGCCTTATGATGCCAGATCCCCGCAGCAACGAGGTTCCCGTTCCAGACAAATCTTCTGCTCTTAAGTCTGTCCCCACTGTTCACAGATTCCCCCAGGGCAACACGGATTTTAAGGGCAACCCAGCTACTGGCCCTTTAAAAACTATTCGGGCCAAAGCGGGGGTGGGGGGGTGGGGGGGGTGGAGACAGATCATCGTCCCGACCAATAGGCGACGGAGAGTGGCAACTTGGGGCCAATCGTTGCACCGCTAGTGCGGAAGACTGAGGTTGAGAGGGTCACCGGCTCTGGACTCACCGCCGTTGCGGCCGCGTTGCCATTACCAGACATGGCTGTGTTCGGCAGGTAGGCCGGGGGCTGCCGCCAATGTCCTCCGGTGTCGGGGAAGCCGAAGGCCCCTGCCGGCCGGACACTGGGCTCGCGCAGGTCTCCAGCTTCTCCAGCAGCCACACACTCCCGGCTCCGCTAAGGGACTGCGTCACTTCCGGCGCCGCCAGACAGGGCGGGACTTCCCCTGGGCGGGAATTAGAACGATTGCGACAGCGAAGACCTTACCCTGGGTTACCATCGCTACTGATATGGCAACCTTGCTTATTTAACTTAAATGCAGAGTACATCTTGCGAAATCCCGGACTGGATGAAGCACAAGCTGGAGTCAAGATGGCCAGGAGAATGATCAATAACCTCAGATATGCAGATAACACCACCCTTGTGGCAGAAAGCAAAGAACTAAAGAGCCTCTTGATGGAAGTGAAAGAGGAGAGTGAAAAAGCTGGATTAAAATTCAATATTCAGAAAACTAAGATCATGACATCCGGTCCCATCACTTCATGGCAAACAGATGGGGAAACAATGGAAACAGTGACAGACTTTATTTTCTTGGGCTCCAAATCACTGCAGATGATGGCTGCAGCCATGAAATTAAAAGATGCTTGCTCCTTGGAAGGAAAGGTATGACAGACCTAGACAGCATATTAAAAAGCAGAGACACTACTTTACTGACAAAGGTCTGTCTAGTCAAAGCTATGGTTTTCCCAGTAGTCATGTAAAGATGTGAGAGTGGAACTATAAAGAAAGCTGAGCTCCAAAGAACTGATACTTTTGAACTGTGGTGTAGGAGAAGACTCTTGGGAGTCCCTGGACTGCAAGGAGATCCAACCAGTCCATCCTAAAGGAACTCAGTCCTGAATATTCATTGCTAGGACTGATGCTGAAGCTGAGGCTCCAATACCTTGGCCACCTAATGCAAAGAACTGAGTCATTGGAAAAGATCCTGATGCTCGGGAAGATTGAAGGAAGGAGAACGGGACGACAGAGAATGAGATGGTTGGATGACATCACCAACTAGATGGACATGAGTTTGAGTAAGCTCTGGGATTTGGTGATGGACAGGGAAACCTGGTGTGCTGCACTCAATGGGGTCGCAAAGAGTCAGACATGACTGAGCGACTGAACTGACTGAGCGCCTCTACTCCCCAAAGCTGGCTCTGGTCTTCATTGTTTGAGACCCAGGCCCAACTGTTCATTTTATTTTTACCTAGCCAGGAGTACTGATGTCCTGTGGCTAAAATACGCTCCCCAGATTTGGCCACAAAATAAGCTGTTGTCCCTACTGCCCCCCAAAAGTAAGTCAATAAGCCAGAAGTGGGAGTCCCCGAGAGGAAAAGGATATTAAGCCCTACTATGCAGGGTTGTGGACTTCCCAGGTGGCGCAGTGGTAAAGAACCCACCTGCCAATACAGGAGACACAGGAGATTTGGGTTGGATCCCTGGGTCCAGAAGATCCCCTGGAGAAGGAAATGGCAACCTACTACAGTAGTCTTGCCTGGAGAATCCCATGGACAGAGGAGGCTGGTAGGTAGGCTACAGTCCAGGGCGTCTCAAAGAGTCCAACATGACTGAGCACCCATAACGCCTATGTAGGGTTGGAAGTAAGGCTAATTGAGCAATTTACCATGCCCCCAGGCTGGATTCAAAGTCTACAAATGAAAAGGCCTGCTCTGGAAAGTTAATCATCCAGAATTCTACAACTTTATCTCCTTAGTTGTGTCACAAGCAATTAGTGCAGCTTATGCAGTGCTTCTGCTACAACCCTGAAGTAGGCAACATTTTAATTTCTATTTATTTTTAAAATGTTTTATTTTTGGCAGGGCTGGGTCTTCATTGCTGTGTGGGGTTTTCTCTAGTTGCACTGAGCCAGGGCATTTCTATTTTTAAAATGAGTCAAAACTGGCTCAGAGATCAAAGGTCATGCCTAAAGACAAATAACTGTGAAAAGGGAGTGCCACGACATTAGTGTTAGCCAAGAAAGGACTAGTTAGTAATGCTTTACCCATTAACAGCGCTAATAACCATGTATTAACCACTTCCACAAATCTGGACACCTGTCATCCATACCAGCCCCTGAGGGCTTAAAGTGTCCAAACTTGACTTACCTGTGTGTGTTTCAAAAGCACCTAGTATTTGACAGAGATGTTTTGCAGCTGAACTTTAAGAGAGATGGGGTCATCAACAGCCCCAAACCAGCCCCAAAGCAGATGAGACCTGGTGGTGTCTCAAAGCTACCTTTTCTTCATCACCATGCCAAGATCCCTGCCCAAGGGGGCTATCTGTACACTAGGCACAATTCCTGCTGTGTGCAAAGAAGCATGGAAGACTGTCATGCCCAGGCTGCCCCCCAAAATCTCTGCCCCTTTTCTAGTCTGACCTGTCAACTCCTATCTTTTGAATTCCCTTACTCCCCTCCTTGCAGGGAGGTGTCTTTAGAGCATGTGCTCTCTCTTCTCCATTCCTTCATCAGTGAATAAAGTTTCTGCTCCGCTACACCAAACTTGATTTCTACTGGCATTTGCAACTTCAAGCAAAGGATCCATTGAGGAGTTACCAACTTGCTGGGGACCAATAACACAATAACAACCATACCAGAAAGATGTTTTAATTCCTTACGCATAGACGAAGACCTGAGGTTCAGAGAATGTTCAGAATTGCCCTAAGTGAAACTAGGATTCAAGCTCTGGACAGCTGATCCAAAGTCTGTATTCTCAGCTGCTACCAATGTAGTGCACTCCACCTCTTCTAAATACTGCCTAAACCACAATGTCCAAGTTACTTCTTTTAAGCAAACAGACCCATAGGAGCAATTTCCCAATGGGAAGTGTAATCCAGATGACACACAGACACCTATAACACCACGAACTTCAGCTGACAACTTTCAAGAGAGAGAAAACTGTTTCATAAAGGCCCTTTTTATCCTGCTTATCATCTGGTACTGAATACAGCAAGACACAAACCCACCCATTAAGAAGCTTCAGTCCAATGCCCCTCACCAGAATCTGCCTCCTGCCTGAATACCTAGTCCACACTAGAGCCACAGAGACCAGCCACACTACAGAGCAGCCTTAGTCCAGGCTGCTCTTGGGTCTCAGGCCTTAGCTTTTGCAGACGTTCTTCAGTAAACTGAACTGTGCTAAATGCCAGAGGCCCGACTCCTTACTGGCGTGAAGTCTCGTTAACATCATCTTTAAGGAACTCTATAGGAAGGGAAAGGACGCTCTAGGAGTGCAGAGGGAAAGAAGTACAGTTTGCAGTTAAGAATCACCAGGAAGTCTCCACAATAAATCCTTCAACCATGCAATCATTATATGCTTTTATTTATAGACTCTGGGAGCCAGGACCCAAGCACAGCCTGGTGCTCTTGGATACAGAATAAAGCAGCTATTGTCCAGACTCTGAGGTTACTGAGGTACCCTCCCCCACTGGTCTGGAATGATCTACACTGCTCAGAAAGGCAACAGGAGGAACGGTGGATTGGCCAGCCAAAGGAGGAGGCAGGAAGAGAAAGTCCCCTTAAGTCCTGAGGGCAATGGCATCAGATGAGAGGGGGTTCCTGGGCAGGTCTCCCCAACTCCTATGCAACAGCTCTGTCTCTGTCCCCCTGTGTCCCTGCTGCTGGGCCTCTACCATCATACCCCTTCCCACTAGCCGCTTAAGTGCCCCTCCTGGCGTGCATGAGCAAGTCCCGCTGCAGCCCGGCCTCCATGCTTGCAGTCAGTCGGGCTGTGGGTGGGTCGGTCAGCAGAGTCAATTTGTTGAAAACACCTCTGCCAAAGTAGTCAGCAATCACAGAGAAGCTGTCGTTGGAGCACTTGAGCTGAGGAAAGAGAAAAGGTCTGAGTCAGAACGCAGAGGCGGAGGAAAAAAAAAACAGTAGCCCTCCAGCACTCCCCGCCTCCCAGTAGGTGGGGCAGTTATGTGGCCACGCCTCCCTCCCTACCTGGTGCTGAAACTGATCGTGGAGATCTCGCTTCTGTTCCTGGGCCCGGATCATATCCATGACCTTGCGGTTTTCAGGGAGGCAGGTGGGGCAGTCAGCGTCACTTTCCGAGTAACTCTCAAAGCAGTGTTGGTGGAAGGAGTGGCCGCAGAGAAAGTGGACTGAGGGCAGCTCCAAGGCACTGTTACAGATGCTGCACTTGGTCTTCTGGAAAATCTTTGGACTAAAGGCAAGGGAGACCAGAAGAGTGGCAAAGAATGAGGGCAGGGCTAGGAGCCATGTGGAAAGAGAAGACAGCTCAACGAAACAAGGAGACGTCCCCATTAAGGAACGACAAGGGACTCCCTTGAAGGTCCAGTGGTTAAGAATCTCCTTGCTAACGCAGGGGACACAGGTTCAATCCATAGTCTGGGGCAACTAACCCTGTGCCCTCCAATTACTGAGCCCATGCTCTAGGGCCCACAAGGCGCCAACTACAGAAGCCCACACACCCTAAAGTCCATTCTCATCAATAAGAGATGCCACCACAATGAGAAGCTCAAGCCCTACAACTAGAGTAGCCCCTGCTCACCACAACTAGATAAAGTCAGTGTGCAGCAACAAAGACCCAGAGCAGCCATGAATGAATGAATGAATAGGAACTACGAGCCCTGCTCTTCCTACCACCTAAAGGAGGTCACAGGAGGACCCCATGCTGGGCTTTCAGGGAGTCTCAGCACGCCCCCAGCATGTCCATCCAATCCACTGGGGGGATTGCTCTCTCTCTTGCAATTTCCACTATTGCCACTAAATTATCTTTCAGGTCTTAATTGCATATGACCCTTTCCCTTTCAACAAGACCTTTCCTGGCCACTTGATCAATTATAACACACCTAACCCCTCACCCTATTCCTCTTCCTCAATTTTCTCCTTAGAACTTAGCACCATCGAACACACTACAATAGTTTGCTTATTTAACACATTTACTGTCTGTCTCTACCTCCACAACATAAGCTCTGTGAAGGCAGGGCTTTTTCTATGTGTTAAGAATGAGGCTTGGGACAAAACGGACTCAGTAAATATTGATGGAATGAAGAAACTGGACACGACTTAGTGACTAAATAACGATAACAAATATTTTATAAAGCTAATGACAAAGTTAAGGGTTAATGTCTACTATAAATACTTGTAAACTGTCCACTTTTTTGTCAACGTTTTTTACTTCCAAGGGCTTCCCACCACAACTTATATGTGTGTTTAGGAAAGGTAAAATACAGGCACATCTAGAGAGAAAAGTACCTGCTACAAGATAACAAAACCCAATAAATCATGTTCTAGGTAATAAATCATTCTTTGGAATTCCCCCATTAAAACAGATCTTTAAGAATGAAATGTTGAAACTGATTCCATATAATCCTCTGTATGTAAAAAATGACACCCTGTGAAGAACAAGCTTATCCCTCTACACTCCTGGATGCCAAGTACCTTGCCTTCAGCTCCTGGATCTCCTGGCGGATGCGGGTAGTCTCCTCTCGGTAGCGCCGCACCCGGAGCTCGTCCTGGGCAATCTGCTGGCTCTGTTTCTGCAGTTTTTGGACCAGGTAGTCCCGGATGACAGACAGAGTGGCCGTGGAGTTATGGGCCAGGGTCTGCACCACTGAGATGAGAGGAAGCAAAACCATGAAGCATGCAGCTTTCTGGACAAAGCTGAAGGACCCCTACCCCAGAGCCCGACCGCCAGCAGCCTGCACCCACCTAGCCACCCAGCCCACCCCTCGGAATACCTAGAAGGGGCGGCATGAGGTTCTTGCTCTCGATGTGCTTGAGCACAGCTGCCACGTACTCCTTGCAGTCCTCCTCCTTGCGGGCAAAGTAGCTGAGCGCCTGCTCCCACAGGGAGGGCTCCTGCTCCCCGTGGCGCTCGCACACGGCGACCACCTGCCGGTACTGCTCGTGCTGCATGTGGTAGTGCATGATCTGCTGGAACCTGCGCCGGGCGGTGTGGGCGTCAGCGGCCGACCCTCACTCAGGCGAGTGCCTCAGCTCTGCCCCCTCCCCTGAGGACCCCCTGACTCTTACAGTTTGCCCTGCTCATAGAGGTAAAGGACTCCATCCTGGAAGTCGTGCATCTGGCAGAGGACCAGGGCCTTGTCAAAGACATCACAGAAGCGGCCACTCTTCAGTAGGGAGATGGCCTCTGCGTGAAGCTTCTCTTTGACCTAGAAGAGGAGGGTGGAGCTGCCGGACATTAGGGGAAAAGTGACCCCTCAGCAAGTCAACTACTCTTCCCCTCACTCCAATTTCCTCAATTTCTTCCCAGTATTTATTTATTTAGGCTGCGCTGGCTCTTAGTTATGGCATATGGGATCTAGTTCCCCGACTAGGGTTTGAACGCAGGCCCCCACATTGGGAGTGAAGAGTCTTAGCCTGCCTAAAACTCCGGATTTAGACCAGCAGTGAAAGTGACTCAGTGGTGTCTGACTCCTTGCAAGAAAGTCTTCAATTTCCTTTTCATGGGGAACCATTTAGCCCCTCAGGGCTTATTGATCTAAAGCGAGCAAGTGGCAACCAGAGAAGAAATGGAAGTGCTGTCTTTTTCTCAACACCTCTGGTGGCTCTGCCAGGCCTCACCTGCGGATCCTCCTCGTGGGCCCAGTTCTGGAGTCGCAGCTCAAGCAGCGTGTCGTAGATGCCCTGCGGGGAGTCAGGCTGCACCTCGCTCATGTGCTCTAGGAACGCTTTCAGCTCTCGAGGGTTGTTGGCAAAGATGGGGATGAACTCCTCCGAGTTGGCCTAGGATGGCAAGGGATGAGAGAGGAGGCCAACTGAGTGGGCCTGCTAACCATGCCCCTGAGATGACCCCCGTATGTTCAAAAGCCATCCTCCCTGAGGCCTCACCCTGCAGCCTGGAGCCTCCCTATCACCTCGGCCTTCAAGGCTAGGCCGATAGTCGGTACAGAGTCCCTTCAGCAGCTGGGTCGTCTGCTCTGGTATATGGTGCATGAGGATCTTGCCATAGCGTTTCATGTTGCTCTCAGCCTGCTCAAAAGGCAGCTTGCCGATATACCGGAGGGCTTCCTGATAATTCTGTGGGGACAAAAAGGGCAGCAGAATTGCAGGCTCCTGCCTCACCCATCAAGACTATTTTCTTTTTTGAGCTCCCTGTGCAGATTCTCCAGTTGTGGCGCATGTGGGTTCAGTGGCCCCATAGCATGTGGGATCTTAGTTCCCTGACCAAGGACTGAACCCATGTTCACTGCACTGGAAGGCAGACTCTTAACCACTGGACCCCCAGGGAAATCCCAGGAGGTACTTTCAGCATCCCAGGGATATCCCAGAAAAAGAACACAGCCTGCCCGAGTCAGGAGGCTCACCTACCTTGATGTCCTCTAGCTGGATCTTCAAGTACCACTCATGATGAGCATGGTTCTCAGCCAAATAGAGGGCATGAGAATAGTAGCCAGCCTGCCGGAGGACCTTGATGGCTGTCTCCACATCAAAGTGGACTTCACTCTCACTCTTTGTCTGTCAGGAAGACATCAGACAAAATCATTCACAGGTTGCGGCTGGGCAAGGGAAAGGAAATATGCATCTCATTCTAAGACCAGATTCTTAAGGTAATAGTAAAGTGGATTTTTTTTTTTTTTTGCCACACCGAGCAGCATGTGGAAACTTAGCTGCCCCACACAAGGGAGTAAACCCCGTGCTGCCTGCAGTGGAAGCAAAGTCTTAACCACTGGACTGCCAGGGAGGTCCCAAAGATGATTCTTTTAAAAGATAAGTTATCCTGCCTCTCCGTGTTTCTCTGCCTCTACTGTTAGAGGGATGCCTCTGGGGACACTGGGCTTCCTGGGGCTTAGATACCACGAGAAGTTCTGGCATCAAGAAACAAGAGCAGGGGAATTCCCTGGAGGTCCGGTGGTTAGGACTCTACGCCTTCACTGCTGGGTCCCAGGTTCGATCCCTGGTCGGGGAATGAAGATCCCACAAGCCACACAGCACAGCAAAAAAAAAAAAAAAGAGGGGAGACAGGAGAGAACTCACAGAAAAGGCTATTTCTCTTCCTTGCCTACAGACCAGAGGACCAGAGGATTCTGGTCCCTAAATACAGGCAGCTCTTCCCTCTCCCTGCAGTCCTGGTGAAGCCCCTCAAAGAACCCTCTGCCAGCACCACCCTGCACCTTGATGAACTCCTCCAGCTTCGAGCTGTCCTTGAGCTTGGTGTAGCAGTTGAGCAGCAGGGTGGTGTGGTCGGCATTGGCCAAGGACTGCCGGTGCAGGGTCTGCAGGTAGGCTGTCAGGTTATGGATGCGCTGGGCATCGAGGAACTTGCGGATCACGTACGATGGCTCCAACTTTCCAATGGTTCTAGGGAGACACGGGTGTCAAACAGCATCAGGGTCATCATACTTCTCAAACTTTCATGTGCGTAGGAATCGCTTGCAGGTTTCAAAATGCAAATTCTGTTTCAGCAGGTCTGGGGTGAGGCATGAGATCCTGCAATTCTCACAAGATCCCAGGTGGTATCGATGCTACTAGACTGTGGGCCGTAGGAGCATCGAGGCTCCAGAATACTGGTTTTTAGACTTGACTGAAAACAAGAATTCTAGAGACGTTGGCAAAGAAGCTAGACAGGGTTTTAGAATTCTTCACTAAGTCAGAAACTAATTAGTACCAAGGAAAGAAACTGTGGAAATAAGAAATAAATACCCTTTTCCCTTTAAAGAATTTGATCAAAATGGGTATTAACAAAGGCCAAGCTAACATTTCGGAGAAGCCGATGGCACCCCACTCTAGCACTCTTGCCGGGAAAATCCCATGGACAGAGGAGCCTGGTAGGCTGCGGTCCATGGGGTCGCGAAGAGTCAGACACGACTGAGCGACTTCCCTCTCACTCTTCACTTTCATGCATTGGAGAAGGAAATGGCAACCCACTCCAATGTTCTTGCCTGGAGAATCCCAGGGATGAGGGAGCCTGGTGGGCTGCCGTCTATGGAGTCACACAGAGTCGGACACAACTGAAGTGACTTAGCAGTAGCAGCAGCAAGCTAACATTTAAAATAACAGGTACTTTTCAGCTCAACTTCCTTGAGAGCTTTCCTGGTAACTCAGACAGTAAAGAATCTGCCCGCAATGCAGGAGATCTGCTTTCAATCCCTGGGTTGGGAAGACCTCCTGGAGAAGGCTACCCACTCCAGTATTCTTGCTTGAAGAATTCCTTGGACAGAGGAGCTTGGTGGGCTACAGTCCATGGGGTCGCAAAGAATCAAACACAACTAGTGACTAGCACTTTCACTTATCATCACCTCAACTGCACACTGATCAGGTAGCATCTGACCCTAAATATTCCCTTTCTAATAAGGTATACTGCCGGGAGCCAGTGTGAGGAATCCCGCCCGTGACAAGGTCATGAGGAAGGAAGCTGACATACGCAAGGCGTGCTCAGACTTCAGGGACCCCTCTGGAAATTCCTAAGCATGTACCCCAACAAAAATCTGCCGGCTTTTGTGCTCTGCTTTTCCACTCTTCTGACATTTTCTGGAAAAAGTCAATTCAGGGCTTTAGTCTTCTGCATTTGAAAGAGTGTTTCAATCCAAAAAACCCTCTGATGGCTTTCTAGCCTGCCTGCAGGACTCCTACAGCTGCGCGTGTGATTGTTTGAGGCCTCCTGACCGCAGGAGGCACAGGAAGCTTAAAACATCCTAGGAATGTAGGAGCTTCCGAGGAGTCAAAATCTTTAGAATAGGACTGATTAAAGGTTTCATTTGTTGAGTCAACATTTGCTGCCAAATTTTCACATCCTTTAGTTGTAGATATAGTTAGAAAAACAAGTAGTAGACCTTGTGTTAGCAACATTAGATCTTTGAGTTAAGTACCTTCTTTGTTATATCCCACTGCACCTTTGTTCTATAGAGATGTAACTTTAACCTCAATGCTTTAAGGAGATGTAGATTAAAGAAAAACACTTCAGGGGAAACAAGATTAACATTCATTAAGGAAGAGAGCCAAAAAGTGTTAACAAGCCTCTTGGCCAGAAGATAATGTAAATCACCTGAGACCTTTTGTATACCAAATGATGTATAGAAAGAGCCTGAGCTGCGAACGCTACATAATCTTGTGTTACCCATTGATCTCTGTGTTTTATCAAAAGTATAAAAGGCCTTCTGAACAATAAAGGATGGGGCCAGCTTCTGGGGCCAGGGGCCGGGGGCCAGCTTCTTGGACCAGCTTCTCTAACTAGTCTCCCAGCCTGGTTTCTTGGCACTCTGGCTCCCCCCGTGTCTCTCTCTCTTCTTCTCTCTCTTTCCCTCTCTCTGCTCTTTACTTTAATTTCGGGCTGAATTTCCACCTGGAGCGCGGAGGCTCTCCACGTCTACTTACTTGCCCCGGCTGTTAAGACCCGCGAGAAAGGGAGCTTAAGGCGAGGCACCCTTAGATATTCAAGCGGGCGCCGGTGGCCCAACGTAGATGGTGCAAATTCCTTGTCTGGAATTTTATTGGCCTTCCGCATAAACCAAGCTATTCAGCCCTCTTCTTCCACTTAATCTTCTTACTACACTATAATTTCTTAATCTAATCTTACTTTAATAAATAAACAAGTCTTTCCACGCCGACGCCGTCCACCCTTCGAATTCCCTGGATCCACCGGGGCTGGACCCCGGCAGTATACTGTCTCCTCATTTGAGGCATCGCAATTTATGTAGGAAAAAAGAATAGTTCACGATGGAGTCCACTGCCTGCCCCAGTCCCCAAGTGCAGGTTTCAGTCTAGCTGGCTCTCTGTTCCCACATTCACAGGTATATCCTAAAGCACCTCCAGACTGACCGGATATACTGCTGGACAGCACCATCATGGTTGCCCTTGCTGTAGAGGTGGTCCCCATACTGCATGAAGATCTGAGCCAACCCATCGCTGTCCAGATGCTGGCTCTTGGCCAGGTTAATCGCCATCTCAAATAGGTTCTTCTTAAACAGCATCTGGAAAGGAATAGAGATTAGAAAACTGGAAGAAGTAGGCCTGAGAAGACACCTTCCCAGAATGCATCCACAACACACAAGCTGACGGTTATGAAATTCCAATCAGCCTAGATCTTAGGGTGAAACCCCCAGACACCCCCAAGACTAACATCAGCTCACCTCACCAGGTTCTCTGCAGGCAGGCAGAGTGGACCCTGAGAGTGGGCTCAGGCCCCCAGCCATTGCTTCCCTCTAAGGCCACATCCCAGGCCACTGACCTTGGAATCTTACCCTAAAGAGGCTGAGTAAGGCTGTGACCCAAAGGGAAGGAAACACCCTGGCCAAGGCGACTTGGGGAGTCTGTTCCTAGAGCCGTGTCTGGGTGCCCATAGCCAGCTCTGGGAACCTGGTGGCCTTGCCTCCAGTTTGGTCTGTGTGTCCTTCTCCTGCAGTGCGTGGACCCGCCCATCCCGCGTCAGCACGTACAGGGAGCCCCACTCAGCAAGCACATCCACTACATCTTCAAAGATGGCGCTATAGGCTATGAACTTGTTGCACAGGTCATAGATGTTGAGAATCTGTTTGTCAGAGCTCTGGGAGTCCCGGCTGGTAAACTCTGACCTGTGTGGGAAAGGAAAAAGCACCGGATATTTATCTGTACCACCTTAGTCTCAGCTCCCCTCTATTTCCTTTCCCCTGACAACTCTGGTGCTACCTACTCCTCCCAGAACAAATCACTGCTAGCAGCTCATCCTGCAATACACAGCATGGTGCTAGCAGTTGTGGGAAGAGTATGTATAGACCTGGTCTTACCTTTAAGGATCCTATAATTAATACAGGCAACAGACTGAAAACTTAAGTACATTCCAACATCCAAGATTTAACAAATAATTAATGCCTGGTATATGGAGTCCACTAGGCCTGGTACTGAATGAAAACTAGTATCTGACAAGGATCACCTGCATCACGCTGAAGATTCTGTCCCACTTTCTGATGACTCAGGAAAAAAAAAAACCACCCTGTGTTGCATCTCCCAGCACTTTCCAATCTCTCCACTACTCAATCCCTTGTTCCTCTACCCAATTCATTTCACCCAAGTAACTAAAAACGCAATGCCAAGTCCCAAATTCCCTGGAGCATTCTAGTGCAAAAGGATTGCTCAGCAAATGTCTGCAGCAAAAGCACACTTTTCAGCAAAAAAAAAAAAAAAAACAAAAAAAGTTATAACTGAGTCTAGGTGTAAACACCTGTACAAAAAGTACAAAGTAGGGGGTTGACAGGATGTAGGCATTAGGAGTTTGAAATCAGGTTAATTCTAAGGAACAAGCCCAGCCCACTCCCTTTTGCTTCTCCATAGAATCCTTACTTGGGAGAAACCTTCCGGTCACGGGAGACAATGACAAGATAGCCTCTAAACCAGTGAGCGATGAGTTTATGGCCCTCAAAGGCAAAGCAGGGCCCACGTTCATCAGGCTGGTACAGATAGACACATTCATCCCCTGCCACTATGAACTGCAGGTCCTGAGAAGGGTCGCTGAGGGCTGAGCAGCGCAGGCCACAACCATGGGTGTCCAATTCCACACGAGGATAGTCCTTTCCAGAAACTATGTAGGACTGTGAGAAGTAAGAGAGGGGTTAACAGGCTCCCTCTGAGGAGGTAGCATCTAAATGTTCCCAACAGTATCCCCACCTCCATACTGGTTCTCTTAATTCTTAGCACCCAAGACTACTTGGATGTTTGCCTTCTCCCTTAAATGGGCCATTACCATCAGCCATCTACTAAATATATAAGCAGAACCCACATTTTCTTCCTCTGTATACACTATCACTACTTATTTGGCAAGTAAGAGAATTTTACTGCTTTATCAGAAAACTCTGGCTGAAAAGAAAACAAATCTATTGCTGTGAGTAAGCTGTTATATTAGAAGCACAAGAACCAAAGAAGTAATTTGTCCAGTGTCACTTAACAAGCCTATTTGAAGAAAAACTTATGTCTTCTGCTACAAACCCAAGAGTTCTCTTCCTAGCTCTAAATCTTCCCAGTCTCCTAAGTAAAGAAATAAAATATTAAGTTAGGCAAATGATTCAAGGCTGTAGATTAAAAATATAAGAACCTCTTTTGTCAGTTCCTTACCCTAGCCCACTGAGCAATTAAAAAAACCTTTCCTACTTGCCCCAACAGTCATACCAGGAGGCGCTGGTCATACCTGAACATTCTCAGTTGTCACAACAAACAAGTGAGTGGTCTTTCCCGCTTGGCGAAAGGCCAGTCCAGTAACAGGATAGTTGCCCTTGTGCAAAATCTGGGTCTTGCTATGTCGGTCCCGAGTGATGTCCCCTTTGTTCAATGTAACACTGCCATCTGTGAAACCTGTAGGAGAGCAAGGAACAGTATTTTATTGAGGCTGAAAAGGTACGGAAGCAGAAAAAGACCTTTAGAGGCACTTTTTAGAAGTGACTATCTTTCTCCTCATACCCAACCTCTCCAGTGGTTACCATGAGGATTAGAACTCACGGACTTATTTTCAAAGAACAAAATGAAATGCTTTCCCATCCCAAACTTTAAAATCTCAAAAGTCCTCACTTCAGTACAAAATGGTCTCATGAAAACAGTGAAAATGAGCTGTAGAAGCAACTCTGAAGGAAATCTATAAAGAATCATGGGGTGTTAGCTTTGCCTTCTTTCTTCTTACCAATGGCCATAAAGTTGAGATTTTCATGGACAGTCAAACAAGATACAACAGTCGGTTCTGTCCCCGGGATGGCAGGGAAGATTCGAGTGCAGAGTGGATTGCCACCATCTCTCTTCTCCAGGTTCCAGATCTTTACCTGGGGACAGATCTCAGATGTGTGAATGCTAGTCACCCTCCAACAAATAATCATTCCCAGGCCTCTGGGTCTTTCCTGTTTCCTTTCTAGGACTCACCAGGGGGTTGATGCCCTCTTCATCCTCACCAACAGAGGCCAGAATATTGTGCTGCTTCAGTTGGTACAGGTGTGTCACCCGTAGTTTGTAGGCTTGGAAACCCGTAAGCTGTAGGGAGCGGGGCAAGAACCAGATCTGGCCTTCCATATGTGCAGAGCAGTCAAGGAGCCTCCTTTCCAAGGGGAGATTCTTACATTTAGGCCAGAACGGAAATAACAACTACCCCCAGGGCTTCCCTGGTGGCTCAGATGGCGAAGAATCCACCTGCAATTTGGGAGACCTGTGTTCGATCCCTGGGTTGGGAAGATCCCCTGGAGGAGGGCATGGCAACCCACTCCAGTATTCTTGCCTGGAGAGTCCCCATGGACAGAGGAGCCTGGCCGACTACAGTACATGGGGTCCCAAAGAGTCAGACACAACTGAACACAGCACAGCACCCCAGTGGTTCAGCTAGCAAACAACCCACCGGCCAATGCAGGAGACGCAAGAGACGGGGGTTTAAACCCTGGGTCAGGAAGATGCCCTGGAGAAGGAAATGGCAACCCGCTCCAGTATTCTTGCCTGGGAAATTCCATGGACAGAGAAGCCTGCATGGGCTGCAGTTCATGGAGTTGCAACGAACTGGGCATGACTAAGCACACATGCACAATAAAAACAAAACCTATACAACTGTTTAAATTTTTCAAGGGTTTTTCCACATATCATCTCTGGAAACGCCCCATTTTCAAAACAGTAGAAAGGCCAGAGTTTAGGGGCAGCATTATACAAAACAAAGCAAAAGAAATCGTGGTTTCATTTAACTCTTCCCCCACAATATGGGCTGGGGAGATAATGACACCTTACATATTCATCTTTTAAAATCAACTTGCATCTGTTCTTTTGATCGACCTTAAAAACAAAAACCTTGCCCAACTGTTATTTTACGCCCCTTTTGCAGATAAGGAAATTGAAGTCCAGAGAGGTTAAACGACTTGCCCAGGATTGTTCACTCATTTGGCAACAAGTTAAAGAGAATGGACTTCCTCCTTTCTTCCCTCAGACCACAGAAGGAACACCGAGCGCCCATCTAAAGGAAACTGGCACGTAACACGAACCCTTCTGACGGACAGATTTCATCTCAGCTGGATCTCTTCAGGGATTCGAGGAGGAAAGGGACAGCTCCAGAAGAAGGATATCTCCAAAGACTAGGCTCCCTCGGCCTGAGTCGCAGACTGTGATGCCAGGAGGGAGGCAAAGGAACTTGGAAGTAGCGGGTCCAGAAGCAGGCGCGGCCCCGGGAGCAGCCCCATCATTGCCCTGTGGCTCCTTCACCAGCTCCTTGTCGAAGAAAACGAAGCGCCGCCACTGCAGGTAGGTCGCCATCTTGGCCGCAGGTCCCCGCCTCCGGGGAAGAGGTCACATGACAGGAGCCGGCGTATCACATGACCCCTCGACTTCCTGGAGTCTGGGTGCACCTGCGCTGTCCTCGCGAAGTGACGGTTTCCCGCTGCTGGGACAGTGGGCGCGGCCGCTTGAGGCAGGGTTCACCACCCGCAGCTCGCTCCGCAGTTTTCGGTTTTGCCGGCTCTGTAAGTGCCTTGGCTGAAATGCTTCTTAAGAGCTAGACCTTCACCTCTCTGGGCATCAGTTTCCTCTTTAATTAAATTGGCGGGCAGTGAGGGATGAAGATGAGGGATGACACGCGGTTTGTGAATTGTAACCCGCTGTGCCTAGATGAATTACCTTCTGCATCACAGGACTGTTTTGAGGCCTAAGTGAATCGGTGTATATGAAACTGGTTTTTCGGCTGTAGGAAAGGAGAAATAATATTAGAGGTTTGTGTCTGCCACCAGGTACAGATTGTAACTACAGTCAGTGTGTTTTTGGGTCCCTCTGTGGGGCATGGTGTTTATTGGGCACCTAAAACATGTTTCTTAAGGAAGCTGGGAAATACTTCTGGGGCACAAATTCCAATAACCTGGCCTTTCTCTCCTTGCCGTAATGACAGGGTATAAGCAGAGTATAGCAAAGAGCCTTGAAGCTGCAGCACTGGGCACTGCGTGATTTTACAGGTGACAAGGGTCAAAGACACTTCATGGTACCCACGGGTCCCAACTTGGGCTAAACCAGCTGTCTCTGTGGAAAACTGCAAGTGTACTGTTTTTTCGCCACTAGTAGCTACAAATGGGAGTGACAGTCATTTGAGACAGTATGCAATATGAAAAAGTGGCCATATGATTAGTATTTGTGAAGTTTATTTTTGCATCCCTGTCCCCCACAGCCTATTTTCAGAACATGTTAGGCTTTATTCCCTCCCCAGATTCTCAGCAAGCAGGGCCTGTGTGTTGCTTACCAAGAACCAGGTCTAACAGCCTAGTAGATGCTCCAAGTGGATTGAAGCAGTGAATGTAGATGATTTTCCTCTTACCCTCTCCTTGATCTAGTTGATGGAAAAAGGTGTGTCTATTTGTCTAAAGAAATAAATGAGCGGAGAGCACACAGATTTCCTGATTTACAGCCCAGATTTCTTTCTTCTTTGTCACGCCGGTATTAATACCATTTTGAATCTCAGTCTCTGAGCAGAAGCACAAGTAGAGTCTAGATGGGACCTGATTTCACCTTTGAGTTATGTCCGTTGTTAAGGCTATGGATAATACTTGTTAAAGGAAGTAAAGTGAAAGCAGAGAGATGTGGACAGCAGAATGACATCTTTGTTGTTGTTGTGTTTGCTCCCCCTACTGTCCAGTGGTAGAGGCTCTGATATCTGAGCCACTGGATCTTCTGTTGGTACATAAAATCTTCTGTTGGTCCTCCGGAGGACCCATGCACCTCTTCAGACTTGCTGCCTTCCTTCCTTTCCTCTTTTTGACAAATATGTCTTTGGTATTCCTGAAATTGTACTAAATGCCCAGCATATATACATGAAATAGACATGGTGCCTGCTCTTCAGGGAGCTTGACCACCACCATAGGAAACAGACATAAACAGGACTGACAGTAATGAGCCTTTAAATTTCTTTTTGCTTAAATTGAAGTAAGTTGATTTAAAAATAAATAAGTAAATTGAAGTAAGTTGACTTACATTGTTTCAGGTGTACATCAAGGTGATTCAGTCATACACACACACACACACACACACACACAAACAAATACTTTTTCAGATTATTTTCCATTATAGGTTATTACAAGGTATTGAGTATAGTTCCCTGTGCTATACAGTAGGTTCTTGATGTTTATCTATTTTATATAGTAATGTGTACCTGTTAACGCCAAATTCCGAATTTGTCCCTCCCTTCCTTTCCTGTTTGGTAACCATAAGTTTGTTTTCTGTGTCTGTAGTCTAGTCCTGCTTTTTAAATAAGTTCATTTGTTCATACTGTTTTAGATTTCACATATAAGTGATGTCATGTGATACTCATCTTTAACTTACTTCATTTAGCATTATAATCTCTATGTCCATCTAGGTTTCTGCAAAGGGCATTATTTCATTCTTTTTATGGCTGATACTATTAATATATACCACATCTTTATCCATTCGTCTGTCAAAGGACATTTAGGTTGCTTCCATGTCTTGGTATTGTGAATTGTACTGCTATGAATATTGGGGTACATGTGTCTTTTCAAATTAGAGTTTTCATCTTTTCCAGATACCAGCCCTAAATTTCATGTAGCGAATTATACCTAATGAGGTACTTTCCCTCTCCATTGACTCTTCATAGCAACCACCTGCAGAAGTATCATTATCTCTGATGAGAAACAGTCTCAAAGAGGTTCAGGAATTCTTCAGTTCCCTAACCTTTAATTAAATAACTTGCCGGGGGTGTGAAGCTAGGCTACACTTGTCAGAACATACACCAGGATTTGTCTTTTAGGTATGCTTGTCTGAATCCAGGTGCTTCAGTATAGTGAGGATGTAAGAAGGCAAACTACACAGAGAGTGATTGTGTGTATAAAATCACTTCCAGTTCTGCACACTGAGAACTGGAGTTCTGAAGGGAGGGACTAAAGGTAAAGAAGCAACTCAAGTCTTTAGCTTGAAATTAAAGAGATCATGACTCAGAATCAAGAATTACCTAGCAATGCCCTCTCTTTTGCCCTTCAGCAAACTGCTGCCCATGATGTACAACAGTCATATCCACTACAGCAAAATAGGAACACTTCTTGTTCCAGCTGCAAAATTTTATTTTCTATCATCCCCTCCCCCCCATCTGGCTCTCTGAATAGAAACTATTTTCTTAACTACTGAAAAATGTTTTTTTTTCTTACCCTAAAAAGGCTAGCAGCAGTTTCCACTTTAGGAACAAAAAGGTCAACCTAATAAACTCAGAGGTCTTATAGTATAAGAGAGCGCAAGGCTTCAAGGCAACCATAAAACAGGAGAAAGGAGCAATTAGCTGATTATTGATTGTGAAAATCTGGCCTGCAAGAGGGACCTTCGTCATGAATTTGGTAAAGCACTTAACCAAGCTTTTAGCACTGCAATAGTGCATATCTTTTAGTTTTATTTCTCTAGACTGAATTTTTTTTAAAAAAAAGCTAATGTATATTGGGTCCTTAGGATTCCCTAGCACTGTGTGAAGCACTTTACCCCCTTCTTTAATTTTGACACCAACCCTGTGATGCTGAAAGCTCAGCTTCTCTGCACACAGGTGCTGAATCAAATCTCAGAGTTTTGAGTGAAGTGGAAAAGGATAGCTTTATTAGTTTGCCAAGCAAAGAGGGCCACAGTGGGCTAATGCCCTCAAAGTTGTGTGTCTCCACTTGGAGAAGATAGTGAGTTTTATAGTAATTGTTCAAAGAGGGCGTGATCAGCTTGTGGACATTCTTCTGATAGGTTCATGGTGATGCAAGTAGAAATTAGCATAATTAACCTTCAGGTCAACTAATCTGAGGTCTACATACTTGTACCAGTATACCATCATTAACCATGTCAACTTCTCTCACCTGGAAGGGGTTTCAGTATCTGCAAAGTAACTCAAAGATATTGTTGTGTGTATCCATTGATGGGGAAACAGGACCTTGCCCCAAGACTGCTCTTGAGTTTGCTTCTCCCTGGTCTCACATCCCCTCCCTTCCCTAGTTAACAACTGCTTGAATCTGCCTACCGGAACTCAGGGCAAGTGATGGAGGCTGAATGAAGGCTGTCTCCTACAATCAAAGTAATGGGGATACAAAGCCCTTGTGCCCAGGAGCCCCACAGGCCCTTTTTGGTATGACTTGTGAGGCATGTACCTGCATGCCTCTTTGAAAGATATTGAAACTGAGGTTTCAACTGAGCTACACAACAGACATTTCTTCTGTAATTCTAAAAATATTGCTATAAAAGTAGGAAAAAAAAAAAACTTACCCTAGTGCTTCTCCTGCCTAAAGTTACAGTAAATAAGCCATCGAGTCTTTCGTGTGACACATACAAAATAATTTCTGAAATTATTATTGAAGTGTAACATACAAACAGATTAAGTATACATACTACAATCCATTGAATTTTCACAAAAGCCATTGCAACCAGCATCCCCAAAGCCAGCCTTATGCCCTCTTCTTACGTGAAAGGGTAAGTACCATCCCAGCTTCTATGACTAGAATTTAATTTTGCCTGTTTTTAAACTTTATCCAAGTGAAGTCATAAACTGTGTGCTCTATGGTTTCTGTCTGCTTTCACTGAATACTGTTTGTGGGATTTATTTAAGCAGTTGAATGTAAGAGACCAGTTGCTCTGTAGAATTCCATTGTGTGAGTGTACCACTATTTATTTGATCCAACTTTTTTTTTTACCAACTTCACGTGGCACTCAGGATCTTAGTTCCCCCAAGGGATCGAACTTGTGGCCCCACCAGTGACAGCACCAAGGCCTAACCCACTGGACTGCCAGAGAATTCCCTATCTATACAGTTATTGCTGGGCATTGGAGCAGTATTCCATTTCAGTGCATTTTGAATTAAGCTATTACAGAGTCTCAGTGAACAAAGTTTCTTTGTGAATATGTTCAAATAGATATATACCTAAGAATGGGGTAACTGGGTGACAACACTTTTTAAATTCTCCTGGACCAGGATGTTCACAATTGACACTGGCCTCAGCCCATGACATGGTTATATAATGTATGCATGGTTTATAATGTATGCATGTGCTCTGACGTAGGTGTTCATTTTATTCATGTTCTGTGAGATGGCAGCTTTCTCCCTTGGGCTTCTGCACAGTGTAGGGAAGGGGAGGTAGTCCTCAAACGTTATTACAGGTTTTTCTGGAGCAGAGCTAGTGGATTCAGCTGTCTTGTGCTGTGCTGTGCTTAGTCACTCAGTCGTGTCCGACTCTCTGCGACCCAGTGGACTGTAGCCTGCCAGGCTCCTCTGTCCATGGGGATTTTCCAGGCAAGAATACTGGAATGGGTTGTCATGCCCACCTCCAGGGGATCTTCCCAACCCAGGGATCGAACCTAGGTCTCCTGCATTGCAGGCAGATGCTTTACGGTCTGAGCCACCAGGGAAGCAGCTGTCTTGTTTCATCTAAGTCAGATGTTCTACATTAAAATTTTCCTACTGTTTTACACCTTGCTCTTGTGAAACTCCCATCTGGTCAGAGAACAAAACAGGTGACTCCCCAGAGCAATTGCACCTGCTGCCCCTCCCAGGGGGATAGACACCCAGGTTCAGAAGCATAGCTGATGCAGACTGTGCTCCCACCAAGGATATTCTGGGAGTGGGAGCTCACATAAGGAGCAGGGCAGACTGACTTTCTTACTCTCCCAATAAAGCCATTCAGTGATCTCAAAAATCTGTGGAAAATTCTTAAACAGATGGAATACCAGACCACCTTACCTGCCTTCTGAGAAATCTGTATGCAGGTCAAGAAGCAACAGTTAGAACCACATATGGAACAATGGATTGGTTCCAAATTGGGAAAGGAGTACATCAAGGCTGTATATTGTCACCTTGCTTGTTTAACTTATATGCAGAGCACATCATGCGAAATGCCGGGCTGGATGAAGCACAAGATGGAATCAAGATTGTTGGGAGAAAGAAGTAAAATAAAGTGAAAGTTGCTCAGTCATGTCCGACTCTTTGTGACCCCATGGTCTATACAGTCCATGGAATTCTCCAGGCCAGAATACTGAAGTGGGCAGCTTTTCCCTTCTCCAGGGGATCTTCCCAACCCAGGGATCGAACCTAGGTTTCCTGCATTGCAGGTCGATTCTTTACTAGCTGAGCTACAAGGTAAGCCCACCCAGAGAGAGATCAATAAACTCAGATATGCAGATGATACCACCCTTATGGCAGAAAGCAAAGAACTGAAGAGCCTCTTTATGAGAGTGAAAAAACTGGCTTAAAACTCAGCATTCAAAAAACTTAAGATCATGGCATCCAGTCCCATCACTTCATGGCAAATAGATGGGGTAACAATGGAAACAGTGATAGACTTTATTTTGGGGGGCTCCAAAATCACTGCAGATGGTGACTGCAGCCATGAAATTAAAAGATGCTTGCTCCTTGGAAAACAAGTTATGACCAACCTAGACAGCATATTAAAAAGCAGAAACATTACCAACAAAGATCCATCTAGTCAAAGCTATGGTTCTTCTGGTAGATAGGAGAGTTGTACTATAAAAGAAAGCTGACTGCTGAAGGATTGATGCTTTTGAACTGTGGTTTGGAGAAGACTTGAGAGTCCCTTGGACTGCAAAGAGATCCAACCAGTCAATCCTATGGGAAGTTTGTTCTGAATATTCATTAGAAAGACATGCTCCAGCTGAAGCTCCAACACTTTGGCCACCTGATGTGAAGAACTGACTCATTGGAAAAGACCCTGATGCTGGGAAACTTTGAAGGCAGGAGAAGGGGACAACAGAGGATGAGATGGTTGGATGGCACCACCGACTCAATGGATGAGTTTGAGCAATCTCCGGGAATTGGTGATTGACAGTGAAGCCTGGCGTGCTGCAGTCCGTGGGATTGCAAAGAGTTGGACACGACTGAGCAACTGAACTGAAAGTCATTCAATAGGTTTTTAATAAGTGTGCAAAACTGGGAACATACTTGTTTCCCAACAGATTGACCTCTGAAGGAAAGGATAGGTCACCCCCATCTCTGGAATCCCAACACTTAGCACAATGCTTACATGCAACACAGGGCCAATAAATGTTAAAGTGCACATTCTGTTTGAAAGAATCTACCCTACTGAATTGGAGAAGGAAATGGCAGCCCACTCCAGTACTGTTGCCTGGAAAATCCCATGGACGGAGGAGCCTGGTAAGCTGCAGTCCATGGGGTCACAGAGTCAGAGGACACAACTGAGCAACTTCACTTTCACCCCACTGAATAGGTGGTCAAAAGTAGAGTCAGTTATTGAGAAACAAAATCTTGGGGACTTTGCTGGTGGCCCAGTGGTTAGGAATCTGCCTTCCAATGCAGAGGACACAGGTTCAGTCCCTGCTTGGGGAACTAAATCCCACATGCCACTGAGCAACTAAGCGTGCGCACCACAACAGGCTTAGAAAATAAGCAAAATCTTTCTCTGTGACATTGAAATGACAACTTCTATGTTCATCAGTATGACTAAACAACTCCCATGCTATGGAATGTTCTGTAGCAGTAAACAAAGTGAATCTGTACACTGGTATGGAAAATACACCATGATTTATTTTAACCAAAGAAGAAAAAAGCAAGTTGCAACAAGCTAATCATATAACATTTTATCATTTAAAAAAGACAGCAGCTACATATTTCAAGAGGCATACATGTATGTAAATAGAGGAAAAGGCCTAGAATGTTACACATCTAATAACAGCAGATAACTCTAGAGATTGTGGATATTATCAAAGAGATTTAACTTTATTTAACTTTATTAAAACTTTTTACAAGATTACATTTGTATATTATTTGTGTAATTAAACTGTATTAGTTTCAAGCGAATTTCTGTTTCTACCAATTTCTCTACTACCTGAAGACTGAATTATTCTAAAAAGGAAGGAAAGTAGACCTCCTCTTGATACTGCCAGTAGGTTGATCTTCTAAGCATAGACACCAGACTCAAATCTGAACCCAGCTGGATCTGTTTACTTTAACCTTTGCTTTTCATCGCTTTTAGTCACTAAAAAGATGCTGTCTACAACTGTACTTATATATAATGACCTGGCTAGGGGAACCTGCCCCCTGCCTGAATGTTAAAGTGCCTTTATTCAGCTCCTAGGGATACACTCTGACCCTGCCCAACTGTGAATGGTTACAGAAAAGAAGAAATTAACACATCCCTTCCCTGATGCTTATTTTGCAGGATTTATGGCCTTTTTACTTTACTTCCACACCACCTCCTCCTCTCTGTTCTATAAAAGAAACTGACATCCAGACCCCAATCAGATGGTACTCTAGGGTGCAAGACTGCCATTTTCTTGGTTGCCAGGTTTTCCGGATAAAGTCTCTAGTCTTTGCCTCAGCACTTTGTCGTCCAACTATTGGCTATTAGACAGAGTTTGGATTTTGTAACAGCCCTAAGCATTATTTAAAAATGTAGGAAAAGGACCAGATAAGATTTCCTTAACCAAGCCTGGGCTGTGATAGCCAGGGCCTTCACAAGAACCTTCTGTAAAGGGAGGCCAGGCAACGATTTCATGAGAGGAAGCAGTGATACCATATTTAAGAAAAGTGCTCTGATGTCAATAAAACTGGAAAAAGTGTGCTCTCTCAGGACCATGCAGATTTCTATGGGCTTGTGAAGTACAGAGAGGGGAGTTAAGAGCGCCAGAAACCTTTCCGAGTTGCTTTAAGAAAGAAAGTGCACAGGCATAATGGAAGAGAAACAGGAGGTGGTGCATCTGTGCTTAACCAATTAACAGCCTCACAAAAGCGGCTTTTGTGTCAGGGATTTGCAGTTCGGAATGTTCTTTCTCAAACTGGAGTAAAGAGTCCAGGCCAACATCTGCCACTAATACAAGCGTTATCTCCGACTCATCAGCGAACATCTCTCTTGGTGGCTTTAGTTTCCGCAAAGAAAGAAAGCGGGGGTTAAGGTGGACTAAGCAGTCGTTCTCTGATTTCCAGCCAAAGCCTAGGGCAGTTCAATACCGACCAGCAAGCTAGCACCTCTTCCGCGTGGTTGCCTCGGGGATGCAAGGATGCCTGCTCCTCGGACGGGGCTCCCAGATGACCAGAAGAGGCCCGAGTGCTGGACCACCCGTTTGCCGACTCGCTCCAGGCACCGGCCACTCCAGACCCGAGCAATCAGACCTTCAGCGCCGCGGCCGGAAAGGTCCCTCGAGCGCACCAGGATGGACGCTGGGCCGCGCGTGACGTGGACCAATCGGCGGCCGGGATCGGCGGTTTTCCTCCAACTGATTGACTGGCCTCTCCTTCGCCTTCGCGGCGGCGGCCGGAGACGGAGGAGGGGGTGGGCCTAGGACGTGGCCCAATGGGGACGCGCGCCGCGGCGGTGGGGGGCGGGGCCAGGCCCGCGGCGCAGGGCCGGGCGGCGGAGGCTCCAATGAGCGCACGCCGCGTCCGGGGCCGGCTGGTGCGCGAGACGCCGCTGAGAGGTTGGTGGCTAATGTAACAGTTTGCAAGCAGAGGGGAGTTGTGGAGGGCGCAGGTTTGGGGGACGCGCTGCTGGCCTCGTGGGTTTGTTCGGAGCTGCGTTTGTCCCAGAGCTGGGGTCACGGGAGCGGAGGCAAGAGGTAGCGGGGGTGGGGATGGAGATGGAAACCGGCCACCCCTTAGAGGAGGCAACGTGCTAGCTCCGGGGGCGGGTCAGTAGCGGGAGTGAGGGCCGCACGGACGCCGGTGTGCTTGGCCCTGCAGCTCGGTCTCCGGGGTGTTTTCATGCCTTAGAGGTGGGCTGGGACCCGTTTCCGGGAGTGGGAGCCGCCGTCTTTGGCAGGTGAGGCTTAGGTGAATTCGGAATACTAGCTGCCTTCTCGGCGCGGAACCTTATCGTTCCAGGCACAGCGGCTGTGTGTAGGTAGCGGGGCCGGGATGGGATGGAGAAGGGGAGCGGGCGGAACAACCCGAAGGGATGCTGAGGACAAGACGTGCCCTTCTTCCATCCCTGCCTCGTCCAGCGTCACTATCTCTCAGTTCCCGGCCAGGCCCGGCCAGGCTTTCCGCGCCAGCGGGGGAGCTCCAGGTGTAGGGAGGTAGTCTAGTCCTGAGCGGGGATCCCTGGCGGCACCCCAGGTGTGTGACAGCAGGGACATTGCTGGGGTGCGCCCGTAGAGCTGCCTGTGCAGTGGGCGGAAGGCCTTGGTCTCCGTCCTCCTGGCCTGTTACCATCACTGTTTAGGGATGTGGCCAAAGGCTTGGATCCCCGGTGTTTCACCTGGGCCTTCCTGTGGTCACTTCTGAAGATGGTGAGAGTGCTTGGTTCTCATTAGAAGGGAGGGGAGGGGATGTAGCCTATCCTGCCCTGGATGAGGATGGAGTAAGTATGAATTTTAAAGCTTTTCTGTTCTGGATGAGGTTCTGCCTTCTTCACTCAGGGAATCCAGTTACAAGTGTTGTTTTTCTCCTCTCCTAAGGACACAATGGCAGCCACAGTCAGAAGGCAGAGGCCGAGGAGGCTAGCCTGTTGGGCCTTGATGACTGTGCTCTTGGCAGACCTGTTGGCATTGAGTGGTATGTACCCCAGCAGAGGCATCAAAAGAAATATGAATGAATGAATGATGGATGATATGTGGCGGGCAGGGGTAATGAGGCTGGTGAATGGGAAACCTTTGGGCTCTTAGGTTGCCAGACCCAGACATTTTTGTTTGTCTGCTGCTGTCTTACCTTCTCCATGGAAAGCGGTAGGCTTTGATTAGTGGGGCCTCAGGAAGGCAGGGAAAGGGGCTAACTGACAGATCTGTTTCCCCTTCAGACACACTGGCAGTGATGTCTGTGGACCTGGGCAGCGAGTCTATGAAGGTGGCCATCGTCAAACCTGGAGTACCCATGGAGATTGTCTTGAACAAGTGAGGGCGGCCCCAGGGTTGGGTGGGGAAAAGAGGGTCCGCACCCCAGGCCCAAGTGTGTTCTTGGTAGTGGCCTCAACAGACTTTGTGTCTGCATGATTGTGGGATGTTGTATGAACGTGGGGGTGTTGAGGCTCCTGAGAACACACCGTGCCATAGGCACATGGCCCCAGTGTGTCTTTTCCTCAGGGAGTCCCGGAGGAAAACCCCAGTGACTGTGACCCTGAAAGAAAATGAACGATTCTTTGGCGACAGTGCGGCCAGCATGGTGAGCTCGCAGCCCACCCCTTCCCAGAAGCAGTGGGCAGGAGAGGCGATGGCAGACTCCAGAGTCTACTCCCTGATCGATCTCCAAGGTAGGTAGGTGATGGCAGGTTTGGGAGTCTTAACACTCTGCACTTTCTTTACCTCTTCTCAGGCCATCAAGAACCCAAAAGCAACGCTGCGTTACTTCCAGCACCTCCTGGGGAAGCAGGAGAATAACCCCCATGTAGCCCTGTACAAAGCTCGTTTCCCCGAGCATGAGCTGGGCTTCGACCCGCAGAGGCAGACTGTGTACTTCCAAATCAGCCCGTGAGTGCCCTGCTGGGGAAGGTGGGCTCAGGGGGCCTGGTGAGATCCCTGTCAACATGTGTTCACCACTGTCCTTATGTGGATGCTGGGCTTTCCTCTCCGCTAACCATCCCCCTCCCCCAGGCAGCTGCAGTTCTCGCCGGAGGAGGTCCTCAGCATGCTTCTCAACTACTCCCGGTCTCTGGCTGAAGATTTTGCAGGTGGGTGGCCAAGGTGGAGCCAGTGGCAGCCACGTTCCCTGGAGACTCAAATGAAGGCAGGTCTGAGTCCCCAGGAACACTTAGTAACATCTGATGACATTTTTGGTTGTCACAACTAGGGAGCTGCAGCCACTGTCATCTACCGAGTAGAAGCCAGGGGTGCTGCCAAACTTCCTAGACTGCACACCTCTGCCCCCCAAAACAAAGAATTATCTGGCCCAGGGACTTTCCTGGTGGTTTAGTGGTTAAAACCCTGAGCTTCCATTGCAGGGGACACAGATTCAATCCCTGGTTGGGGAATGAAGATCCCACGTCTTACGTGGTGCGGCCGAGAAAAAAAAAATACTATCTAGCCTAAAATGTCAGCTGTGCTGAGACTGAGAAACTCCCATCTAAGGTGTGGAGCTGGTGGGAACCCTGTTCTCTTGTCCCTTGTAGAGCAGCCCATCAAGGATGCAGTGATCACTGTGCCAGCCTTCTTCAATCAGGCTGAGCGCCGAGCCGTGCTGCAGGCTGCGCGAATGGCTGGCCTCAAGGTGCTGCAGCTCATCAATGACAACACCGCCACTGCCCTCAGCTACGGTGTCTTCCGCAGGAAAGATATCAACAGCACTGCCCAGGTGAGCCAGGGAGGAGCTGCCGACTGGCCTGGCAGGGTGGCCGAGTCTGATGATGGAAGCCACTTGGCTTGATTTGCATCTCATTTGCATTCTGGCCCTTGACAAATGTGGCCACAGCCCCCTCTCAGCTCCTTTTGGAGCTGTTTGGCTTTCATTCAGTGCAGCCCTTTGGAGGCAGGCAGGCAGGCACCCTGGAGTTGTGTTCGGTTCTTGTGACAGTGGCCTTGATGTCTCTGCAGAATATCATGTTCTATGACATGGGCTCAGGCAGCACTGTGTGCACCATCGTGACCTACCAGACAGTGAAGACTAAGGATGCGGGGACGCAGCCACAGCTGCAGATCCGGGGCGTGGGGTAAGTGGGTACTGCGAGGCAGGCTGCTTGCTGAGCTGCCCTTGGGTCCGGGTTTCTTCTTGGAGGGTCAGCTGCCTCACTTTCCTGCTCCCTGCAGGAGTACTCTCCTGGCTAAAGCATCCACCTTTGTAGGATACGTCTCCCAAAGAGCACGAGGTAGATGGAGATACGGAGAGACAGTTTGGGAAGGTTGAGGGCAATGAATGTCCCAAGCTGCTTCTGAGGAAATCCATCAGGCCATAGGCCCTATGAGGAGTGTGAGCTTCAACTATGTCTTTGTTCTTGGCATCTTTGGTTTCCTTATTGCTGATGTGATGTTATTTCATGAACCCATTCTTTACTGTCCACCTTTTCTGTTTCCACATGAGTCTGAACTGCTGCTGCCTCTCACCTGCAGAAGAGCAGATCTCACTGCTGCCGGTGTAGCCTCCCTCCAGTTCTTTTTCCACATTTCAGCCAGAGGGTTCTTTTCAAACTTGTCTGTATCTCATTTCTTTAGAAACCTTTCAGTGGCTCCGCACCTTTGTCTTGGCTTATGAAGCCACCTGTATGTGCCCTGACAACTCCAGCTTGGCTCTGACCTTGAGCTCCAGCCGTCTTTGCCCTCCATTGAACTTACACACTCTTGTTCTCTCACACCTCACCCTCTGCCTAGAATGTTCATTCCTCTCTTCTTCACCTCGTTAACTCCAACTCACCTTCAAGTTTCAGCTCTAGCATCACTTCTTCACCGAACTTTCCCAGACATCTCTAAATAGCTGAAATTTCCCTTATGTATGTTCTAGTGGCATCCTCTGTCTGTTATAACACAGGGGATTGCTAAAATTTCACAGTGTGGTTGATGGCTCAATTATAAACTGTTTGATAGCGGGGACCCTGTCTTTTATTTTCCTTCTTACAGTTGTATTTCCAGAGACAAATATCTAATTTGATGTATAGTAGTTACAGTTGAATAAATGGCTAGATGGACTGTCACTGAGAGGTGTTAGCCATGTGGGTGAGACCCAGGTTCCTGTGTGGATGAAGGGACCCCGTGTGTTCCTCACACTTACTGCACAGGTTTGACCGTACCCTGGGGGGCCTGGAGATGGAGCTCCGCCTGCGTGAGCACCTGGCCGGGCTTTTCAACGAGCAGCGCAAGGGTCAGAGAGCAAACGACGTGCGAGAGAACCCTCGTGCCATGGCCAAGCTGCTGCGTGAGGCCAATCGACTGAAGACCGTTCTGAGCGCCAATGCTGACCACGTGGCCCAGGTGCTCACACGTGGCTGCTTGAGGGCAAAGATTCCTTGCCCCGCCCCCTCCCAGAGGGTGGAGGACCCTGCCACCCTGAGCTCAATTTCGGGGTGGCCCATCCCTTGTTCCCATGGTTCCTGCCTGCCTCCCAGCATCCTGTTCCCTTGGTGTCTCACCCACCCACCCAGAGAGCAGGACCCGGGTGAGTGCTCTGACCTTCCTATTCCTTTCCCAGATCGAGGGCCTGATGGATGATGTGGATTTCAAGGCAAAGGTGACTCGAGCCGAGTTTGAAGAGTTGTGTGCAGACTTGTTTGAGCGGGTCCCTGGGCCCGTGCAGCAAGCGCTGCAGAGTGCAGAGATGAAACTGGTGAGGCAGGGTCATCGAGGTGGGCGTGACGGGGAGACAGATGGGATGGAAAGTGAAGAGGTGGCAGGGAGGAGGGAAGAAGTCAGAGAAGAGTCTGTGCTGAGGATGAGGGTGACCTCGGAATTGACCCATCCTCCACTTTCTCCCCCTGCAGGATGAGATTGAGCAGGTGATCCTGGTGGGCGGGGCCACTCGCGTCCCCAAAGTGCAGGAGGTGCTGCTGAAGGCTGTGGGCAAGTGAGTGTGGGGCCTGAGCAGCAGGAGGGCTGAGGGGAGGTGGGCCAGGCCAGGCTGCAGATGGATGGTCCTGAGCCTTGGGATGTTTACAGGGAAGAGCTGGGGAAGAACATCAATGCCGATGAAGCCGCCGCCATGGGGGCTGTGTACCAGGCGGCCGCGCTCAGTAAAGCCTTCAAGGTGAAGCCTTTTGTCGTCCGGGATGCGGTGATCTACCCCATCCTGGTGAGTAAGCCTGTGTGCTGGGGTGGAAGGCTTCCCATACCTCTCCCAGGGCCATCTCGAGCCTGTCCCTCTGTCTTCCTGCCATCGGCATTCCCCATCCCAGACCCTGCTCTGCTTCTCCACTGGGCCTCCCCTCTCCTGCCATGTAGGTGGAGTTCACGAGGGAGGTGGAGGAGGAGACTGGGGTCCGCAGCCTGAAGCACAATAAGCGCGTCCTCTTCTCTCGCATGGGACCCTACCCTCAGCGCAAAGTCATCACCTTTAACCGCTACAGCCATGACTTCAACTTCCACATCAACTACGGTGACCTGGGCTTCCTGGGGCCTGAGGATCTTCGGTGAGGGGGTGGGGCCAGATGGGGACTCGGGGGAGGGAGGGGTGGGGTCTGCGAGTGACACCAGGGAAGCAGCCTGTGGGCTTGGGCTTGGGCTTGGGCTGAGCTTCTCCTCTGGGGGTGCTTCCATCCCGAGGGTGTCCTGGGGTAGGGCCCCCTGTCTCATACCCGGAGGCTATGTAGACTAGAGCTTGGAGGCAGGCTTGTGGGGGCCTCCCCTGAACGGCTTTCTTTCTTTTTTTTTTTTTTTTTCCCCTGAACGGCTTTCTCCTCCCCACCCAGGGTATTTGGCTCCCAGAATCTGACCACAGTGAAGCTAAAAGGTGTGGGCGAGAGCTTCAAGAAGTATCCCGACTACGAGTCTAAGGGCATCAAGGCTCACTTCAACCTGGACGAGAGCGGCGTGCTCAGCCTGGACAGGGTGAGAGCAGGAGGCCCCATGTGCCAGGCGGGACCCAGGCACTGCCAGGCGGGACCCAGGCGCTACCAGCCGCTTCCACAGTGGCTCCTTGTATTATTCAAACATGGTCAATAAAATGGGTTTGGGAGTTGGATAAATCTTGAGCTAAACAAGGGATCTGGTGTGGGCCATCTCAGAGCCTGTGAGTGCTCATGGACATTGTAATTTTCAGGGTCTAGGATGGCTGAGAAACCTGCTTATTAACAACAGTTCAGGGGATTTGTATCTTTTAGAACATACTGTGGGCAACCATGGCCTATTCTGTTGAGTGGAGGAGTGTGAGGGTGAGGAGGGGGAAGCTCCAGTCTCCTCCGCAGAGGGCTTGTAATCAACTGGGGTGGAGGAGACTCCATCCAGGAGCCCTTGGAGGAGGCAGGGGAGAGGACAGGCTAGCACAGCTGGAAGTCACATGGTTGTGCCTCACCAGGAACCCGCCAGGCAGGATGTTTGTGGAGAAAAGGTGGGTTAGCATGTGCTTGTCTTCACCTTGGATCCCTGTTTTCAGGTGGAGTCTGTGTTTGAGACGCTGGTGGAGGACAGCCCAGAAGAGGAATCTACTCTGACCAGTAAGATGAGCAAGTGCACGCGTGTGAGAGAGTGTCCTTGTGTGCCTTCCAGGGAGGTGGGCAAGCCTTGCCCTTAGGGTTGGGGATGGAGTCACTTCTGTGACGCTTTTTAAGTCTTTGGGTTTTCCTCTTTCTAGAACTTGGCAACACCATCTCCAGCCTGTTTGGAGGTGGCAGCACACCAGATACTAAAGAAAATGGTACTGACACAGTCCAGGTAAGGCCAGGATGGAGTCAGGGGAGCACGGAGGACGGTGCATGGGACCAGGCGGCAGCAGCAGAGACGGGGGTTGGATGTCGACCCCAGCTTCTCAGGATGTGATAGGCCCCGCCTCCTCTTAGCCTGTGGAGAAGGGTATGGCAACCCACTCTAGTATTCTTGCCTGAAGAACTCCATGGACAGAGGAGCCTGGTTTCTACAGTCCATGGGGTTGCAAAGAGTTGGACATGACTAAGACTTTCTTTCTTTCTTTCCTCTTAGCCCAAGCTGGGTTCACCACACCCTTCTCTGGACTCTGAGCCATCCCAAGGCTCACCGTCACCTTCAGACACTTTTCCTCTCTCCAGCTAGACTGCCTCAGTCCAGACGCCCATTGCCCATTTCCACACAGTGGTCCTCTGTCTCCCCCAAGCTGTGCCATAGGCAGTGAGCCCTTCAAAGCAGAGCCAGTCCTGATCCATGGGCCCTGCTGATGACTCCTCAGAGGGTGTGTCTGCTTGTTTCCAGGAGGAGGAGGAAGGGCCTGTTGAGGGGAGCAAGGATGAGCCTGGAGAGCAAGCGGAGCTCAAGGAGGAAGCTGAGGCCCCAGCGGAGGACACCTCTTTGCCCCCACCCCCTGAGGCTAAGGGGGCTGCAGCGCCTGAGGGAGAAAAGGCCACAGAGAAAGATGGCAGGGACAAGCCCGAGGCCCAGGTGAGCTCTCGGCAGAGTGAAGTTGGCCTGGACCCTGAGGCTGATGGGACAGGCGCCTGCCTTGCTTCTGTCCCTAGAGCCATCCCCGCCTGTGGAGGTCAGGATGGCTGATGCTTTCCCTGACAGCCTCGTCTCTTCCCCACAGAAGCCAAGTGAGAAAGGGGAGGCGGGGTCTGAGGGTGCCCCTCCAGCCCCGGAGGAAGAAAAGAAGCAGAAACCAGCCCGGAAGCAGAGGATGGTGGAGGAGATAGGGGTGGAGCTTGTCGTCCTGGACCTGCCTGACTTGCCTGAGGACCAGCTGGCCCGCTCGGCCCAGAAGTGAGTAAAGGCTGTGAGCGTGCGGAGGGTGGGCACAGGGTGTGGAGTGGCACCCCTCACGCCTGCTGCCCCTCGGCCACAGACTCCAGGACCTGACGCTCCGGGACCTGCAGAAGCAGGAACGGGAGAAAGCAGCCAACAGTTTGGAAGCCTTCATCTTTGAGACCCAGGTGGGTGGGCTGGGACACAGGCCTGCCTCAGGACAAGGGACAGAGTTGGGGAGGAGAGTCCTGCCCCAAGAGCCTTGCCCCAAGGGCCTGCTGCATGCTTGCGCTCTGGTGCACCTCCCCAGGACAAGCTGTACCAGCCCGAGTACCAGGAAGTGTCAACCGAGGAGCAGCGTGAGGACATCTCTGGGAAGCTCAGTGCCACGTCCACTTGGCTGGAGGATGAGGGCTTTGGGGCCACCACAGCGGTGAGAGGGCTCCCAGGACATGGTGGGCAGGATGGGGAAAGGAAAGAGAGCTGAAGTGTGAGGTCATAGAGAAGGATGCAGGGCTGTTGTCCCCTAACCCCTCTGCCCTCTCCCACCCCCACGTCTGTCAGATGTTGAAGGAGAAGCTGGCCGAGCTACGGAAGCTGTGCCACGGGCTGTTTTTTCGAGTGGAAGAGCGCAAGAAGTGGCCCGAACGGCTGTCTGCCCTGGATAATCTCCTCAATCATTCCAGCATGTTCCTCAAGTGAGCGGCCCCTTTGCTCTTCTTCCCCACTCAGTCCCACCCCATCCCTCCTGGGTTGACTGTCTCCTCTCTGACTGCAGAGGGGCCCGGCTCATCCCAGAGATGGACCAGATCTTCACTGAAGTGGAGATGACAACGTTAGAGAAAATCATCAATGAGACCTGGGTAATCCCCATATAAATACTTAATTGGAGGCTTACCTGGCAAGGTGGGCTGTCCTTGGCAGTGGGGGAGATACAGAGAAATGGAGACTCAGCAGTCATTGCCTTCTCACTTAGCAGCTCATTGGAAAGGCAAAAGATGGCTGCATTTGAGATCACATCTGATCAGTCCCAGACCAGGTCATAGGCATGAGTCGTCGATTAGAGGGGTAGTGGAGCCCATCCCCGCGGGGTCAGAGAGAGCTGCTCTGAGGAGCTGGGCCTTGAACTGCATGCAGAAATTGGGGCAGGGTTTGGGGAGGTGAGAATGACTTGTGAGATTGAGAAGCTGTTCTGGATGTGGGGGCTGTTTGTTTAACTAGAGCACCAAAGTGGTTGAAATAAGGAGGAAAATAAGAGGTTCAACTGTGGTTAGTCCATAGAAATAGGATGGAAGCCAGAAATAGGCAGTTTGGCAGTCCCTTGTGGAGAGCCTCAGAGGCCATCCTGAGGTATCTGTTTGCTTCTGGGGCTGACAGTGATGGGCAGTGATTTGGGGTCTGAGGGAAAGAGCCAGAGGTTGGTTGTGGTGTGTTTCTGGGACAGAGGCATCTGCTGGCTCCGAGCCTGTCCTGACCTCGCCCACAGGCCTGGAAGAATGCAACCGTGGCCGAGCAGGCCAAGCTTTCCGCCACAGAGAAGCCCGTGTTGCTCTCGAAAGACATCGAGGCCAAGATGGCGGCCCTGGACCGTGAGGTGCAGTATCTGCTCAATAAGGCCAAGTTCGCCAAGCCCCGGCCCCGGCCCCGGGACAAGAACGGGACCCGGGCAGAGGCTCCCCTCAATGCCAGTGCCAGTGACCAGAGTGAGAAGGTCATCCCTCCCCCAGGTGAGGCCAGGGGACTGGTTCAGGCATCACTGGGCAGGAGGAAGCATTCCCTTCCTTCCGGGGACTACCTTTTCCTCCTGGTTTCCCTCCAGGCCAGACTGAAGACACGAAGCCCATCCCAGAACCTGAGAAAGAGACTGGTGAGCTGGGGAAGCGGATGGGGAACATGGACATCACTTAGCCCGAGGGGTCGGCAGACTAGCAGGACAGCCTCTCTCTGGACAGCCCTGGAGCTTTGAATAGCCTTTATATCTTGTAGATGGTTATTTCCAAAAACACAATAGACCCAAGTGTGGCCCACAGATCCTAAAATACTGACATTCACTGTCTAGCTCTTGCCGGAAAAAGTTTGCCAACCCCTGCATTAGCCCCTTCCTCCCTCTTGCGGACACTAACCTGTTCTTTCTGCAAAGCAGGATCTGAAGCAGCAGACTCTGAGCCTCTCGAGTTAGGGGGTCCCGCAGCAGGTGAGGGTGGAGGTGGCGGGCTGTGCTGGGGGGCAGTGCCTGCCCTGAGCTGGGCCTGTTCTCTCCGTCTCACCTCCCTCCATCCTTTGCTCTCTTCCCCCAATTCCTCCCAGAATCCGAACAGAAGGAACACCCGGAACAGCCAACAGGACAGAAGGGAACTTTGAAGAATGATGAACTATAACCTCCCAGTTCCCCACTCATCCCTGCCCCCTTCTCTCACCACCTCTATTTATTAAACACCAAGGACTGGGGGAGGGTTGGTTCCCCGTCACCCCAGAGGCTTCAGTTCCTCTTCTCTCACCTGCGACTGGAGGTGCGGAGAAGGGGATGGAAGGGACGGCTTACTGGTTCCTTCTGGAATAGTTCTGTGGTTCAAATCGAAATCGTTCTGTTCCCCAGCCCCACCCACTGGTTCCCTACCCATCCAGGTCCTAGTTTGGGAAAAATCACTATTATGTCTTAATTCTTCGCCTGCGGGTAGGTGAGAGCGTGGCCATCAGTGGTTGGCTGACAGGCCTGCTAGTGGGAAGGGTGTCCTGGGTGGTTAGAGGGTCTCCAGGCTTTTCTGGTTGTCCTTCCCTCCCTTTTCCACCACGAGATCTATGCCACACAGGCCAGTGTCTGAAGAACCTTGCTTTCCCGGTTTGGTTTCTGAGCTCCTGTCTGTACTTTTGCCTCCTCCAAGGTTTTTTCCCCTAAAAATCCCCATTCCCATGCCTCCCCACTGTGGGTCTCCTTGCCTTCCTCTTGCAAGTTGGACAGTCCTCTGCCTCTTGGCCAGAGCCCGTCCATCTGGACTGCCTAAGTCACTCGAGATCGACCCCCACCCACACGTACAACCCGAGTGGCCAGAGTAGGCAGGGAGAAAGTGAAGAAGAGAATCCAGCCGCCTCTCGAGGGAGTGAGATGTGTAAGAGCACTGTAGCTCCCCAGCCTGTGGACTCTGGGCCAGGAAGGGTGTGTGAGTGGCTGGCGCAGGGTGCCAGCACTCTGCAAGCGGCTGTTGGAATCTGCATCTTCCTGGTACTCCATGGCCCTTGGACTTCTGCCCCCCTTCTCTCCCTGTTGTTCTGCCCTCTCAGAGCCTTTCCCTCACCCCCTGGCCCCCTGGGCTGACCAAAATGTGCTTTCTACTGTGAGCCCCTTGTCCCAAGACCCTGGGGGCAGGAGAGAGTGTGGCATGAATGTAGAACTGCCGTCTCGCTCTCTTGGAGGCGGGCCTTGTGGGCAAAGGAAGAGGGTACAGGCTGGCCTTTCTGTAGTACATTGGTCTGCTGGGATGGGGGCCCTTTACCCACCACATGGATGTCGGGCAGCCCACTCGCCAGGGTCCCATCTGTAGCAAGAGCCAGGGCTGCCACCCCCACTCCCAGGGCATGGGGGAGCCTGGTTGTATCTGTCTCGTCCTTTCTTTCTTTTTCTCTCTTTTTTTTTTTTTTTTGCCACATTGGCAGAAATGTGCCCTAAGGGTCCTATCCTGTCCTTTATGTTTGAATTGTTTCACTAGCAGTTGAGGCTGGCTGGACAGATTTGAGTCAAATTGTACTTTGCTCCATTGTTAATTGAGAAACTGTTTCAATAAAATATTCTTTTCTACAGTTTTTGTGCCGTGATTTTTTTTTTTAATGTGTTTATTTCTAGGACTTCCCTGGTAGTCCAGTGGTTAAGATTCTGTGCTTCACGCGCTGGGGGCACGGGTTCAGTGCCTAGTTGGGCAAGTTCCACATGCCACATGGGATGGCCAAAAGATAATATGCATATAAATAATGCATGTTTATTATGGCAAATTTAGAAGGTAAAAATTTGAATAACAAAATTATCTATAATACTACCACCAAAACATCATTAACATTTTTGAACTTAGTTGAGATTCATGCATGTAATTTTTCTTCATGAAAACAAAATTGTTTTATTTTTCCTCTGACATTATTTGGACCAGGTATTTTTAGATAATATTTGAAGTATTTTTAGACAATAACCATTTTTAAGGTAACAGTCTCATTTTACAAATAAGAAATGGCAGCAGTTCAAAGAGGTTGAAAGGTCCAAGGAATCAGAGGTATTGAGAGGCTCAGCTAAGTTTGAATGTAATGCTGACCCTATAACCCTTCTCTTGTTATCCTGACAGGAATGTGTTGCTACAGCTTCATCATATGTAGAACACTTGATTTGGTGGTTCATTGGTTGCAATGAAGCCATGTTTCACCAAAGGAAAGTCACTGTAGTCAATCATTTACATGTCTAAGCAGTTGAAAAGAAATGACCATGAAGGTTGTGTTTTTCTATAAAGCTTAAACAAGTCAGACAAGTTTTGAGCCTGAACCTTTTTTTTCCCCAACAGACTTTTTAAGGGCAGTTAGGTTCACAGCAAAATTAAGCAAAGTACACAGAGTTCCCATATACCCTCTGGCTCCATACATGCACAGCCAACACCAGTATCAACACCCCACACCAGAGCAGGTGGTTTGTTACGCTCTATGAACTATTACAATAACTATTACTATCTGTGATCTATCACATTGCATCATTGCATATAGAGTACTCACCATCCTAAAAATCCTCTGTGCCCTCCCTCCCTTTTATAACTCCTGGCAACCACAGATCTTTTTACTGTTTCCATAGTTTTGCCCTTTCCAAAATGGCATGTCGGGATTCCTACAGTATGTAGTGTTGTTTTCAGGTTGGTTCCTTTCACTTAGTAATATGCATTAAGGTTCCTCATTGTCTTTTCGTGGCTTGACAGTGTCTTTTTAGCACTGACTAGTATCACGTTGTCCAGATGTATCATAATTTAAACATTCACCTACTAACGGACATCTGGGTTGCTTTTTCAAATTTTGGCAATTATGAATAAAGCTGCTTTAAACATCTGTGTTCAGGTTTTAAGTTTTCCATTCATTTGAGTATGTAATTATGTATATATTTAAAGTTAACATCGTAACCATGTTATTAGCAATTTGTAATGTATTCTTAGTTTTTAAATAATTTTATTTACTTATTTTTGGCTGCACTGGGTTTTCGTTGCTCTGTCTAGTTGCAGTGTGCAAGCTTCCCATTGTGGTGGCTTCTCTTGTGGAGCACAGTCTCTAGGTTCATGGGTTTCAGTAGTTGCTGTACATGGGTTCCGTAGTTGTGGCAAATAGGCTTAGTTGCTCTGCGGCATGTGAAATCTTGGACCAGGGATGAAACATGTGTCCCTCTCGTTGGCAGGTGGATTCTTATCCTCTGTGCCACCAGGCAAGTCCAGTTCTCAGTTTTTAAATAGCCATTTTTCTACAGGGTTGATTTTTTCCCTCTAGTTTCCATCATCAGGTGGGCATCAATAACAACTTTGCAGTCCACTGACTAGATATACCATGGTTTATGTAATCTTATCCTCTATTATTGCACACCTAGAGTGTTTCTGCTTTTCAGGATTATAGACAACAGGATCCAGACATAAGGTTGTATTCATGATCTCTTAGGTTACATTAAAAAGGCAGGAATAAAAAGGCAACGGTTATCAGGAGTTGGGCTGGGGCAGTTGGTAATGTCTGAAGGTACTTTGGGCTATTGTAACTGGGGAGAGGAGCAAGGATTTCTAATGAAAAGATGTCAAGGATGCTGCTAAAACATCCTGCAATGCACAGAACAGCCCCCCACTGCAAAGAATTACCCAGCCCTGGGGAATTCTCTGGTGGTCCAGTGGTAAAGAATCCACCATGCAATGCAGGGGACACATCCCTGTAAGGGAACTAAAATCTCACAGACCTCAGAGCAACTAAGCCTGTACACTGCAGGTACAGAGTCCGTGCCCTTCGTGGAAAGACCTCAAGTGCTGAAACTAAGGCCAGATGCAGCCAAATAAATAGAAAAGAAAGAATTACCCAGCCCCAAAAGTCAATAGGGGCTTCCCAGGTAGCTCAGTGGTAAAGCATCAGCTTGCCAATGCAAAAGACGCAGCTTCAATCCCTGGGTTGGGAAGATTCCCTGCAGGAGAAAATGGCAATCCACTCCAGTATTCTTGCCTGGAGAATCCCATGGACCAAGGAACCTAGTGGGCTATAGTCTGTGGGTTCCCAAAAAGTGAGACGTGACTGAGCGCACATGCATGCAAATGTCAATAGTGCTACATTGAGCAGCCCTGATATAAATTCTCATAGTATTTTATTTCAATTCTTTACTAATGTGTGTGGGAAGCAGCACTGTTCACTGATTAAGAAAATGGGTTCTTGGAACTGGGCTCCTGGCTATTCCCGAGACAAATCTTTTGGCTAGGGTATTTCTTACCTTTTTAAAGGAAGATGAGACTCAAGCTTGAATGATTTCTAGAAACCAACACGGCATTCAGTTCAGTTCAGTCCAGTTGCTCAGTCGTGTCTGACTCTGCGACCCCATGAACCACAGCACGCCAGGCCTCCCTGTCCATCACAAACTCCCGGAGTCCACCCAGACCCATGTTCGAGTCGATGATGCCATCCAACCATCTCATCCTCTGTCATCCCCTTCTCCTCCTGCCCTCAATCTTTCCCAGCATCAGGGTCTTTTCTAATGAGTCAGCTCTTCACATCAGGTGGCCAAAGTATTGGAGTTTCAGCCTCAACATCAGTCCTTCCAATGAACACCCAGGACTGGTCTCCTTTAGAATGGACTGGTTGGATCTCCTTGCAGTCCAAGGGACTCTCAAGAGTCTTCTCCAACACCACAGTTCAAAAGCATCAATTCTTCGGCCCTCAGCTTTCTTCACAGTCCAACTCTCACACCCATACACGACCACTGGAAAAACCATAGCCTTGACTAGACGGACCCTTGTTGGCAAAGTAATGTCCCTGCTTCTTAATATGCTGTCTAGGTTGGTCATAACTTTCCTTCCAAGGAGTAAGCTTCATTTAATTTCATTCCTGCAATCTCCATCTGCAGTGATTTTGGAGCCCAGAAAAATAAAGTCAGCCACTGTTTCCAGTTTCCCCATGTATCTGCCATGAAGTGATGGGGCTGGATGCCATGATCTTAGTTTTCTGAATGTTGAGCTTTAAGCCAACTTTTTCACTCTCCTCTTTCACTTTCATCAAGAAGCTCTTTAGCTCCTCTTCACTTTCTGCCATAAGGGTGGTGTCATCTGCATATCTGAGGTTATTGACATTTCTCCAGGCAATCCTGATTCCAGCTTGTGTTTCTTCCAGCCCGGCGTTTCTCATGATGTACTCTGCATATAAGTTAAATAATCAGGGTGACAGTATACAGTCTTGACATACTCCTTTCCCTATTTGGAACCACTCTGTTGTTCCACGTTCAGTTCTAACAGTTGCTTCCTGACCTGCATACAGGTTTCTCAAGAGGCAGGTCAGGTGGTCTGGTATTCCCATCTCTTTCAGAATTTTCCACAGTTTATTGTGATCCACACAGTCAAAGGCTTTGGCATAGTCAATAAAGCAGAAATAGATGTTTTTCTGGAACTCTCTTGCTTTTTCCATGATCCAGCAGATGTTGGCAATTTGATCTCTGGTTCCTCTGCCTTTTCTAAAACCAGCTTGAACATCAGGAAGTTCACGATTCACGTATTGCTGAAGCCTGGCTTGGAGAATTTTAAGCATTACTTTACTAGCGTGTGAGATGAGTGCAATTGTGTGGTAGTTTGAGCATTGTTTGGCATTGTCTTTCTTTGGGATTGGATTGAAAACTGACCTTTTCCAGTCTTGTGGCCACTGCTGAGTTTTCCATATTTGCTGGCATATTGAGTGCAGCACTTTCACAGCATCATCTTTCAGGATTTGAATGAGCTCAACTGGAATTCCATCACCTCTACTAGCTTTGTTCGTAGTGATGCTTCCTAAGGCCCACTTGACTTCACATTCCAGGATGTCTGGCTCTAGGTAAGTGATCATACCATCGTCATTATCTGGGTTGTGAAGATCTTTTTTGTACAGTGCTTCTGTGTATTCTTGCCACCTCTTCTTAATATCTTCTGCTTCTGTTAGGTCCATAACTTTCTGTCCTTTATTGAGCCCATCTTTGCATGAAATGTTCCCTTGGTATCTCTAATTTTCTTGAAGAGATCTCTAGTCTTTCCCATTCTATTTTTTTCCTCTATTTCTTTGCATTGATCACTGAGTATTAAGGCTTTCTTGTCTCTCCTTGCTATTCTTTGGAACTCTGCATTCAAATGGGTATATCTTTCCTTCTCTCCTTTGCTTTCGCTTCCCGTCTTTTCACAGCTGTTTGTAAGACCTCCTCAGACAGCCATTTTGCTTTTTGGCATTTCTTTTTCTTGGGGATGTTCTTGATCCCTGTCTCCTGTACAATGTTACGAACCTCCATCCATAGTTCATCAGGCACTCTGTCTATCAGATTTAGTCCCTTAAATCTATTTCTCACTTCCCCTGTATAGTCATAAGGGATTTGATTTAGGTCATACCTGAATGGTCCAGTGGTTTTCTCCACTTTCTTCAATTTCAGTCTGAATTTGGCAAACACCACATTAATACTATAATTTTGCCAACGTGATAGATGAAAAGTGGCATCAATTTTATTTCATGATTGAGGCTGAGCATCTAATTGAAGAACCATTTATATTCCTCTTCTTAGTGACATTTGTTCTCTAACATTTGTGCATTTTCCCACTAGGTTGTTGGTCTTAATGATTTTTAAGAATTCTCTACCTATTGAAAATCAATCCCTTGTCCACCACTTGTAAATGTAATGACTTGCCTGGTGATCCAGTGGCTAAGACTGCCCTTCCCATGCAGGGGTCCTGGGTTTGATCCCTGGTCAGGGAACTAGATCCCACATGCCACAGCTAGAGATCCTGGGTGCTGCAATTAAGATCCAGTGCAGCCAAATAAATAAATACAGAAATATTTTTTTAAAACCTATAATAATTAAACCTGTACATTACTGGCATATAAGAAACATTATTATTAGCCAGTTACTAAGAATTCTGAAACAAAAACACAGGTGTAAACAACACGGGGATGATAAGCAGAGGAATTAAGAAGGAATTTGTTTGTTAAGAGGATGATATCAATTTTGAACAGCTTAAGGCACTGATGGAAAAATCAGCATGACTATGGTTCTTAATAATTGATGATATGCTTACAAAAGACTCACTTGAAAGAGACAAACAGGTTGAAAATGAAAATACTGAAAATGATATTTCATGCAAATAGTAACCAAAAGACAGCTGTATTATTTTATTATTATTATTGAATACCAATTTAAACTTTAAAACAGACATTAAAGGGGACTTCCCTGGTGGTCCAGTGGCTAAGAATCTGCCTTGCAATGCAGGGGATGTGAGTACCATCCCTGATCCAGAAAGAGCCTGCATGCCAGCAGAAAAACTAAGCCCATTGTCACAACTAGAGAGACCCTGTACGACCACGAGAGACCCCACATAATGCAGTGGAGAGCCCCTGTGCCCCAAGTAAGACCAGATGCAGCCAAATAAATAAATAGTAAAAAATAAAATTAAACAAAAATAGACATTACAGGACTTCCCTGCTGGTCCAGTGGCTAAGACTCTGTGCCCCTAATGCAGGGGGTCCAGGGTCGGGGAACTATGTCATACATGCTACAAATAAGAGCTGGTGCGGCCAAATAAATAAATACATATTAAAAAATAAAACAGTAAATTTTGTGCTATATGAATTATATCTGAATTTTTAAAATATGTGTAATTAGTGTTATTATTTTTAAATTTGCTCTATGTTAGCAGTCATATTATAAAAAGGGTATAAAGAGAGAGAAAATTTTGTAGGGCAGAGTAGTGACTTATTTCTATTTTTTCTTGATCAGTATCTTCAGAGTATTCTCTGTTTTTAGTTTTTCAAAGAGTCTAGCTTTGAGACTCTGTATTATAGTTTGTTTTTTGTTTCGTTAATTTCTGCTGTTATTGCTGATTCATTTTCTTTGAATTTATTTTATTTCAAAACAATCTTAGGGCTTCCCTGGTGGCTCAGTGGTAAAGAATCCACCTGGCAATGCAGGAGACATGAGTTTGATCCCTGGTCCAGGAAGATCCCACCTGCCACAGAGCAAGTAAGCCCGTGTGCCACAACTACTGATCCCGTGCTCTAGAGCCCAGGAACTGAAACTACTGAACCCATGAGCCACAACTACTGAAGCCTGCATGCTCAGAGCCTGGGTTAGGCAAGAGAAGCTACATCAATGAGAAGCACGTTCACTGCAACAAAGGGCAACCTTCGCTCATCGCAGCTAGAGAAAGCCCTTGCAAAACGACGAAGACCCAGTGCAGCCAAAAATAAAATAAATAAATAAATAAATATATAGTTTTTTTTTAAGAACTATAGATAATTTTATGCTTTTGATGATGTTATCTTCCTTCAGAGAGGAATTTCTTTTGAATATTGTAGGTAGTATAGGGGAAAATCGCCTATTTTTTCCCTAAAATTGTATTCCCCAGTTTTATTGAAGTATATCTGTCAAATAAAATTGTATTACATTTAAACTGTAGTACAAATAAAAGTGTAATATTATTTAAAGTGTAAAAGTGATGATTTGTTATATGCACATATTATGAAATGATTCCCAAATCAAGTTAATTAAGATCTACTCTCTTAGCAAGTTTCAAGTACAAAACACAGTGTTATTAACTATAGTCACCATGCAGTACATCATTAGATTCTCAGAACTTGTTCATCTTATATCCTTCGACCATCCTCTCCCCATTTCCCCTACCTCATAGCCTCTGACAGCCACCACTTTGAGTTCAACTTATACTTTCGTGCTGTGCCAGGTCTTAACTGCACCATTCAGATGCTCTAGTTGTGGTGCTTGGGCTTAATTGCCCTGCAGCATATGGGATCTTCATTCCCTGACCAGGGATTGAACCCGAGTCCCCTGCATTGGAAGGTGGTTTCTTAACCACTGGACTGCCAGAGAACTCCCCTTTGTCCATTTTTAAATTGGGATATTTGGGGGGTTTTTGTTGTTGACGTGGAAAAGTTTCCTTATATATTTTGAAGGTTAATCCTTATTGGTTTGCAAATATTTTCTCTCATTCTGTACATTGTCTTTTCATTTTTTTGGTGGTGGGGGGGGTGGGTTGTTTCCTTTGCCGTGTAGAAGCTTTTTAGTTTGATGTAAGGTCCGTCTAGTCAAGGCTATGTTTCTCCCAGTAGTCATGTACGGATGTGAGAGTTGGACTGTGAAGAAAGCTGAGCGCCAAAGAATTGATGCTTTTGAACTGTAGTGTTGGAGAAGACTCTTGAGAGTCCCTTGGACTGCAAGGAGATCCAACCAGTCCATCCTAAAGGAGGTCAGCCCTGGGAGTTCTTTGGAGGGAATGACGCTAAAGCTGAAGCTCCAGTACTTCGGCTACCTCATGCGAAGAGTTGGCTCATTGGAAAATACTCTAATGCTGGGAGGGATTGGGGGCAGGAGGAGAAGGGGACGACAGAGGATGAGATGGCTGGATGGCATCACCGACTTGATGGACATGAGTTTGGGTGAACTCTGGGAGTTTGTGATGGACAGGGAGGCCTGGTGTGCTGCGCTTCGTGGGGTCGCATAGAGTCGGACACGACTGAGCAACTGAACTGAACTGAACTGAATCTCATTTTTTTATTTTTGCTTCAGTTGCCTGTGTTTTTGGTGTCAAATGAATAAAAAAAAAAACATTGCCACGACCAATGTCAAGGAGCTTTTCCGTGTTTTGTTCTAGAAGTACTATAGCTTCAGCTCTTATGCTTAATTCTTTAATCTTTTTTGAGTGGACTTTTATGTATGGTGTAAGATAGAAGTCCAATTTTAGATCTGTGTATGTGGATATCTCATTTCCCAAATGCCATTTATTGAAGAGATTTCTACCATTGTGCATTCTTGACACCTTCATCAAAAATTAGTTAACTGTTTGCCTGCGCGTGTGCTCAGTCACCTCAGTTGTGTCTGACTCTTTGTGACCCCATGGAGCGTAGCCCGCCAAACTCCTCTGTCCATGAGATTCTCCAGGCAAGAATATTGGATTGGTTCCCAAGATCCTCCAGGGGATCTTCCTGATCCAGGGATCAAACCCAAGTCTCCTGCGTCTCCTGCATTTCAGGCAGATTCTTTATTGCTGAGCCACCGGAGAAACCCCAGTTGACTGCATATATGTGGGTTAATTTCTGGGTTCTCTATACTGTTTCATTGATTTATGTGTCTATTTTTAATGCCAGTATCATACAGTCTGATTATCCTAACTTTGTAATACAATTTAAAATCAGAAAGTGTGGTACTTCGAGACTTGCTCTTCTTGCTCAAGACTATTTTAGCTACTTGGGATCTTTTGCGGTTCCATACGAATTTTGGAATTGTTTGGAATTGTTTTTCTATTTCTGTTTCTATAATGCCATTGGAATTTTTATAGGGATTGCACTGAATTTGCAGCTAGCTTTGGGTAATATGAACATTTTAAGCATTATTAATTCTTTCAATCCATAGACACAGAATATCTTCCCATTTGTGTCCTCAATGTTTTTCAAAAATGTTTTATAGTTTTCAATAAACAGATATTTCACCTCCTCAGTTAAATTTATTCCTAAGTATTATATTCTTTTTGATGCTACTGTAAATGGGATTGTTCATCTCTTTTTAGCCTTTTTAAAAAATTATTTTTGACTGGGTTGGGTCTTTGTGCTATGCATGGGCTTCCTCCAGCTGTGGTGAGTGGAGGCTACTCTCCAGTTGTGTTGTACAGGCTTCTCATTGAAGCGGCTCCTCCTGTTGTGGAGCACGGGCTCTAGAAGAAGTGGGTTTTGTAGTTGTGTCATGCAGGTTTAGTTGCGTTGTGGCAGGCGGAATCTTCCCTGACCAGGGATCAAACCTGTGTCCCCTGCAGTTGAGGGCAGATTCCTAACCACTGGTCCACGAGAAAGAAAGTGAAGTCGCTCAGTTGTGTCCCATTCTTTGCAACCCCATGGACTGTAGCCCGCCAGGCTTCACTGTCCATGGGATTCTCCAGGCAAGAATACTGGAGTGGGTTGCCATTTCCTACTCCAGGGAATCTTCCCAACCCAGAGATCGAGCCTGGGTCTCTCGAATTGCAGGCAGATTCTTTACCCTCTAAGCCACGAGGGGAGGTCCTTAATTTCTTTTTTGGAGCCCATCCAGCAGTCAGGCAGATCTGCCTCTTGCTTCAACAGTAGTTGGTCAGAACAGAGCAGGGGCTTTCCTTCCAGCCTCTGACCATCCTGTAACCTGCTCTCCAGTCACCACCTCCAGGACTATCTTCTCGGCCACCCTCTACCTCCAGGACCAGCCAACAGGGTTTTGTGTGGTGGCTCCTTACTGTCATCAACCATGAGCTCCCAGATTTGTCAGACTTATTCCACTGACATGGAGACTGCGGCCCACCATCCAGTCAACCAGCATCTGGGAGGCTCTGGCCTTCTACACTTACCTCCCTGGGCTTCTACCTCAACTGCAACAACATGGCTCTGGAGGATGTGGGCTGCTTCTTTCTGCCAGTTGGTCAAGAACTGTGAGGGCTCCAAGCATCTTTAGAAGATCAAAACCAGTTCACCTGCTCTGACCTCTTCCAGGACTCAGAGAAGGTGGCCCAGTAGGGGTGAGGCAAGACCTGGAGGCTATGGAAACCACCATGGCCCTGGAGAAGACCTTGAACCAGGCTCTTCTGCATTTGCGTGCCCTGGGTTCTGCCCACACATACCTGAACGACAGCTTCCTAGAGGTGAGGCAGGCTGGGACTCAGGCCTGGGACCCTAGAGTGCAGTGCTTGCACCTGGGCAACTGACTATATCTCTGCAGCAACAGAATACAAAGAAACTATAAGGGACTAAAAGCAGCTCCGTACATGCGCAACTGGGGCAAATGGCAACCCACTCCAGTGTTCTTGCCTGGAGAATCCCAGGGACGGTGGAGCCTGGTGGGCTGCCGTCTATGGGGTCGCACAGAGTCAGACACGACTGAAGCGACTTAGCAGCAGCAGCAGGAATAATTTAGGAGAAGGCAGTGGCACCCCATTCCAGTACTCCTGCCTGGAAAATCCCATGGACAGAGGAGCCTGGTGGGTTGCAGTCCATGGGGTCGCTAAGAGTCAGGCATGACTGAGCGACTTCACTTTCATGCATTGGAGAAGGAAATGGCAACCCATTCCGGTGTTTTTGCCTGGAGAATCCCAGGGACGGGGGAGCCTGGTGGCTACCGTCTATGGGGTCTCACAGAGTCGGACACAACTAAAGCGACTTAGCAGTAGCAGGAACAAGATACAAAAAGATCAAAACCCAACTGCCACTTCTGAGATGTCAGACCCTGCACACAGCGTAACCAAGGGGTTGGGCAGATCACCCAAGCCACCCCTCCACCTGGACCCAAGGGACCCATCCTTCCCCTCCCCTATATATATTTTTTTAATGGCCAAATGGCAAATGCATTGGATCCTGGTTTCAGACTTTTTTAAAATTTTATTTATTTATTTTTGGCTGTGTTGGATCCTCATCACTTCTCCGACTTTTCTGTAGTTGTGCGCAGGTTCTCACTGCAGTGGCTTCTCTTGTTTCGGAGTACCGACTCTAAGGCACTCAGGTTTCAGTAGCTGTATGTGGGCTCAATAGTTGTGGTGCATGAGCCTAGTTGCTCAGCAACATGTGGGATCAAACCCGTGTCTCCTTCACTGACAGGCGGATTCTTTACCACTGAGAAACCAGAGAAGCCCTCTCCTCCCCCATTTAAGGGACCAGCTTACACCTCCTGCCCGCCTCCGCCCTCCACCCCGACCCCACCGCAGGGAGTGAGCAAGGGCACTGGTTACTTGTTCTCGTTCCCTCCTGCTGTAGTCCCAAGAAAGCCTTGCTGAATTTTTTTCCTGGCCTCTTATCAATTTCTACTGATTAAAGATTTCACGAACTCTGGTCTGTAACAGAGAAAGAGGTGAAAGTCATCAGGAAGAAGGTGGCCACATGACTAATCTCAGCAAGGCTGGCAGCCCCTGGGCTGAGATGGGCAGAGAATTCTTTCCAAAGGTCCCATGAGTAGCCCCCCAAAGCTCAGTAGCCTTTGAGGGGCTCCTCTGCATCTCCCCGGTATAAGGGCTTCTGCCTGAGCCTCTCCCTGCAACCTCCAGACAGGTTTTTAACCACCCTGGAGCCCACCAAATGGAAACAATGAAGCTTTTTGAAGAAAATACAACCTCTTTCCAGATAATTCTTGTTAGTGTATAGAAACTGGCTTTGAGTATTAATTTCATATCCTGCAACTTTACAGAATTCATTGAGATAACAGATTTGGGGTTTTTTGGTGGAGTCTTTAGAGTTTTCTCTATATAAAATCATGTCACTTGAAAACAGATAATTTTAAGGGTGGAAGAAGATCATAATGCAGCGATCTCAGGACCATTTTACCTTCTTTTCTTTTTCTATTTTTTTAAGCATGTATTTCACTCTCACATGTGAGACAGACTGAGTAAAAATATGTGATGTGAACGTCAGGTTTTTATTTCTTTCTACATGCCAAAGACAAGTAGAAAATAACACAAATTATCCTTTCAAGCCGATAAAATTCCTATAAAAATAATAAGTTCAGCTGTCAAAGCTAAATCAAATTGTCTCTAAATATAGTAGCAACCCAAATGTGGTGAGGCCAAGAAACATCACAGCCACAAAACTAAGGTTAACTGAGGAAATGGCTTGTTCATTTTGCCTTCTTAGAAATGATCCAAAAAACTGATAAGAACAGACGCTACACTTGATCTTAGTCTAAAGACTTTACACTAACATATGTAAAATAGATAGCCAGTGGGAATTTGCTGTATGACTCGGGAAACTGGAACCTGGGCTCTGTGACAACCTAGAGAGGTGGGATGGGGTGGGAGGTGCGAGGGAAGCTCAAAAGGGAGGAGACATATGTATACCTAAGGCTGATCCACGGTGATGTATAGCAGAAACCAACACAATATTGTAATTATCCTTCAATTAAAAATAAATAAATAAAAGAGATTTTAAAATAAGTTAAATCTGGAACAGAAAAAAAAAAAAGCGCTTGCCATACCAGGATATCCTTACCTTCTGCAGAGAGAGCTAGGGCAAAGTGCTGGGGTTGGACAGTGTCATCCACTGCACAGACAGGGAGTTCTGCTAGAGGACAGCCAGGCTGCCCTTCTGCAGCCACCCCAATCCACACCAGCTGCCCCGCTCCTGCCAAGATTTAGCGCTGAGTCCAGTGATTGGAAACCCACCCCCAATGTCCCACAGAGCAGTGCTGGAGGTCCAGGTGTGCCCAGTCCTCTGTTCAGGTGTTTTCTAAACTGCTGTCAGAGAAAGTGCTAGCAAGGACATGGGGAGAAGGAGGGGGAGTTGCCTCCCAAATAAAAAGTAAAAACTTATCAAGGACTCCAAAAAGCTGTTATGTATGTGGATTATCTCTTTCTGTATTTTTCATATTACAAGATTAAAACAGAGACAATTTAATGACTATTTAATTATGAATACATTTTAAATAACAGTAGGGCTTTCCTGGTGGTCCAGAGATTAGGAACCGCCTTGCAGGGGACACGGGTTCCATTCCTGCTCCAGGAGGATCCCACATGCTGCAGGGCAACTAAGCCCGGGCACCGCAAGGGCTGAAGTCAGTGTACCCTAGGGCCGGTCCTCCCCCACAAGAGAAGCCGCCACGGTGAGAAGCCTAGGCACCAGGCACCGCAACTAGAGAGTTGGGCCCGCTAGCCACAACCAGAGAGAGCCCGTGAGCCCCAGTGGTGACCCAGCACAGTCAATAATACATGAAGTGAAGTGAAGTGAAGTCGCTCAGTCATGCCCGACTCTGCGACCCCATGAACAGCAGCCTGCACCAATAATACATAAATATTATTAAACAATAAATATTATATAAATTTATATTAAAACAACACTAGTAAACCTACTACCACAGGTCAATGCAAATAACATATTCTTATGAAAAACAATTATATTTTCAGAATTGTGAGGGAATTCCCTGGTGAACCAGTGGTTAGAAAACTGTGCTTTCACTGCTGAGGACCCGAGTTTCAACTCCTAGTTGGGAAACCAAAAAAAAAAGGAAGAAAGAATTTTGAGAACAGCAGGGTTGTTTTGTACCATGTTTGTGAATCTGTTTGATGTGTGGTTTGAAATCCTCACACCTGCTTCAGCATTCAGCTGCCACCCCTGCTATTTTGGTTGAAATCTAGGAAGAACCTCCAGCCTCATACAGATATGTAGTTGGAAAAGGAGAAGTTGTTTAATAATAGCCTTTTCAGACAATTGTGAATATTCTTTTTTTTGGTCTACACTAAATTAGACAAGTGGCAGTTTCTTAAAGATTAGTTGCAATGTGGAATCAGAAACCAACTCAGGAACTTTTCATATCTTATTCAGTTAAAAACCTACTGACCTATTTTGCACTTTGAAGGGATTTTTTTACCCCTGCATGATTTTTTTTTAATATCATGCATTGGTAATTTGGAAAGTGTTGGTTCACTGAATTACACAGATCTTCAAATGCTAGCGCATTTCATGACACGATACCAAAAAATGATTCTGATAATACACTACCGACCTTATCAGAAACATGTTAAGATGGTGGGAAGTTGTCAAGCTCAAGCTTTATTGTTGGCCACAAATACTATCAGTTGTTTTCCTTGAAGTGATGATAGCTTACAGTGAACAGCGTTGGATTCGTGATCTCCTGGAGAAAAAGAAGATTTAGCTTTGGGACTAGAGACCAGGCTTGATCACTCATGAGCTTTTGTGTAGCAGAGTTTTATTAAAGTATGAAAGGGGAGAAAGCTTCTGACATAGACATCAGAAGGGGAACGGAGAGTGCCCCCCTGCTAGTCTTTAGCAAGGGAATTATATACTTTTTAAATTAGTTATTACAATAAATCAAAAGAATGTCTCAAGGTTGTGAAAATTTTACCAGACCCACTCCCACGATTTACATTTTAGGATAACAGGATTAGAACTTAAAAATAGAAAGATCCTATCAGACCCACTCCCATAATATACATTCTAAAATGTCAGGATTCAGTTCAGTTCAATTCAGTCGCTCAGTCATGTCCAACTCTTTGCGACCCCATGAATGCCAGCATGCCAGGCCTCCCTGTCCATCACAAACTCCCAGAGTTCACTCAAACTCACATCCATCGAGCCGGTGATGCCATCCAGCCATCTCATCCTCGGTCATCCCCTTCTCCTGCCCTCAATCCCTCCCAGCATTAGAGTCTTTTCCAATGAGTCAACTCTTCACATGAGGTGGCCAAAGTATTGGAGTTTCAGCTTTAGCATCATTCCTTCCAAAGAAATCCCAGGGCTGATCTCCTTCAGAATGGACTGGTTGGATCTCCTTGCAATCCAAGGGACTCTCAAGAGTCTTCTCCAACACCACAGTTCAAAAGCATTAATTCTTCGGCCCTCAGCTTTCTTCACAGTCAACTCTCACATACATGACTACTGGAAAAACCATAGCCTTGACTAGATGGACCTTTGTTGGCAAAGTAATGTCTCTGCTTTTGAATATACTATCTAGGTTGGTCATAACTTTTCTTCCAAGGAGTAAACATCTTTTAATTTCATGGCTGCAGTCAGACCATCTGCAGTGATTTTGGAGCCGAAAAAAATAAAGTCTGACACTGTTTCCGCTGTTGGAAACAATGGAAAATATCAGGATTAGTCAGAAGTTTTTCAGGAAGGAGAAACTGTCTTCAAGCAGGATACCCTGTTATATAATCCCTAGTACAGAGTTTATACTGAGTTGTTTGTTGTGTAATCATCAGTTCCAGGCTTAAAGAAAAAAAACTTTTCTTGTGACTAAGACTAAGGAATGTAGAGGGATTTAAAAAAAAACAGTTTGTCCTTTCCTCCTCCTCGAGAATCCCAGACTCCCCTCTCCTCAGGGACCCCCGGACTTCTTATCAACCTGCCTAGGAGTTGACTCAGTGACCGGGTTACTTTGTTCATTTTGGAGAAAATGTCTGCCAAATGCACGAAGTCTAGATAACCATAGCTCTTCTCTCACTTGTTCTTTCAGGTAAAAAGCATGTTTCTTTGAATAAGAGGCTAATTCAGCTCACAACTCAAACAACTGCAAAGAAATGCACCAAGGAAATACATCCTTGGACAACCATGGTACTCCCAGAGGCAGCAGAAGTGTTTTAGGCATACTTCACGTTTCATCACGCAAAACATTAAAAAGATGTGTATTCAGGAGTTCAAAATTAATAAAATTAACGAGTTTTCCTGCTTCATCAAGGACAGTCTGAAGTGAAACTGACTTTTGTCTCTTCTTTTTTTTAACTTTGTGCAGTGGTGAAGAAAACAATGATTACTAGTGTGGTTTGATGTCACTGCCTGATTCATGCCAGGGGGGCAGCAGCAGCTTAATTTTCCATTGCTTTTGTACCATCAGTACAGATATTAATATGGTTAAAAAAAAGGGCAAATTACATCTCATTATTATTATAAAGATAGTTTTGACCTCCCTACCTCAAAAGACCTTGAAGAGTCCAAAGGTAATACTTTGAAAAACACTTAGTCCAACCAGGATTTGAGCTGATTTGACAGGACTTTAATTTTTAATTAATTATTAATCTATGTTTATTAAATTAATAATTTACTTTTTAATTTTTTAATTTGGCCATGGCAGGTGGCTTGCAGGATATCAGCTCCCGTGACCAGGGATTGAACCCTGGCCATGGCAATGAAAGCCCGGAATCCTAACCACTGGGCCACCAGGGAACCCCCAATTATACTGTTGTCTTTGTGAAGGTTGCGGTATTTCATGTTGATCCTTATTCCCAGAATGTGATCCATCAGGTGCCCCCAGGTTAATGCCTGGGCAGGTTTTCAGGCTGCCTTCTCCTTGATGGCCTTGAACTTCAATTCTTGTCCCCCAAATCTTCGACTTTCAAGAGCAGGGATGAGCATCCCTCCCTCTCCACAGTTTCTCTTGGATTGCAAAAGCCTTTGTGAGACAAACAGCACCAAATGTTGGGTTCACTTCTTTGGGCTTTTCTTCACTCTGGGATCTTGACCTCTGTGGCAGATCTATTAGAAGAAATGACTCTAGTTCTTCACCTGCAACTTTTCGTTTATTTATTTGGCTGCGTCGGGTATTTAGCTGTGGCACGTGGCATCTTTGGTCGCAGTGCACAGACTCTCTAGTGATGGCACAGGGGCCCCAGAGCAGGCGGGTTCGGTAGCTTCGAGGCATGTGGGATCTTAGTTCTCTGACTAGGGGATCAAACCCTGGTCCCCTGCACTTCAAGGCGGATTCTTAACCACTGGAACACTGAGGAAGTCCCTATTTACAACTTTTGCAATGTGATTTTGCAACTCCTTTCATCAAGAGGTGGAGACTTTCCCCATCCCTTGAATTTTGGGTGGTGTTATAGTCTGCTTTGGGCAATAGAAGATGACAGAAACAATATTGTGCCATTTCTGGAACTAAGCCTCTTTAAGAGGCTGGCATGCTTCAGTTCAGCCTCAGACCCTGCTGCAAGAATTGCCATGAGAACAAACCAAAGCTACTCTGCTGGGATATGCAAGACCACGTGGAATAGAAAGAGACTGTCTCACCTGAGTCCATCTTAAATCCAGACACCAGCCAAGTCACCTCCTAACTGCAGACATGTCCCCTGAGCCTAACCTGGATCAGCAGAACTGTCCAGGTGTCCAATTATCCCTTGGACTTGTGAGCCATAATAGAATTCTTATTATTGTTTTAAACAACTAAGTTTTGGGGTGATTTTGTTCTATAATAATAGCTAACTGCAAAAGCTAATTGATACCTTGCCCCTTTGGTAGCTCTCTGAGACCTTCAAACACCTATTAATATTTTATATTTTGAGAAGCTTTTCTATTTGTTATTGGTGGGAAGATTGGTCTGAAATAAGCTAGTCTGACATTACTCAAAGCAAAACATGCTTGATGACTTCTTGCTTTTCCTCATACTTTCATGAGACTGCTTTATCTTTTTTGGAATATTTAATATGTTGATTTTAGCTTCTTGGCCCACCAGTCTGCCTTGTCTCTTATGTGCGTGCTAAGCTGCTTCAGTCGTGTCAGACTCTTTGTGACCCCATGGACTGTAGCCCACCAGGCTCCTCTGTCCATGGGATTCTCCGGGCAAGAGTACTGGAGTGGGTTGTCTCTTATAGGCTGTTCAATTTATCTTATATATTTTTGAAGTCTTTATTGAATTTGTTACAATATTGCTTCTGTTTTATGGGTTGTTTTTTTTTTGGCCCGGAGGCATGTGGGATCTTAGCTCCCCAACCAGGGATCCAACCCACACCCATGCCACCCGTATTGGAAAGGAAAGTCTTAACCACTGGTCCACCAGGAAAGTCCCTCAATTTGCTTCATCTATGTTTTTGCATTTATTCGTTTCTTTTTGGCTGTGCTAGGTCTTCATGCTGCACAGGCTTTTCTCTAGTTTCAGGAAGGGGGTGCTACTCCCTAGTTGCAGTGTGTGGGCGTCCCATTGCGGTGCTTCTTGGTGCAGAGCACAGGCTCTAGAGCACAGGCTCAACAACTGTGGCCACGGGCTTAGCTGCTCCACAGCACGTGGGATCTTCCTGGATCAGGGACTGAACTTCTGTCTCCTGTTTTGACAGCCGGATTCTTTACCATTGGGCCACCAGGGAGGCCCTGTTTTACCTAAATTTAAAAAAATAATAATTTATTCTTATGGTGGTTTCTTCCCTAGAGTTTGCCCCCTTGAACTCATATTCCCCTAGGGATATTTGCTACTTTGGTGCGTGACTCGTGAGAAAGGGCAAGCATTCTGGTTGCTAGCATAGGCCCCTCCTGGTGAAGCAGGCTTGTATTCGGAGGAGGGTATGAGATGTGAAGGAGAGATGTTAAAATTATCCAGGGCAGTACAACTGCCTTTTGATGAGTTCTTTTCCTCACTTAGAATCATTCAGATTTTGAGGTGGTGAATTAAATGCTGCTGCTGCTGCTGCTAAGTCGCTTCGGTCGTGTCCGACTCTGTGCAACCCTAGAGACGGCAGCCCACCAGGCTCCCCTGTCCCTGGGATTCTCCAGGCAAGAGTACTGGAGTGGACTGCCATTTCCTTCTCCAGGGATCTTCCTGACCCACGGATTGAAACAGGGTCTCCTGCATTGCAGGCAGATTCTTTACCATCTGAGCTATAGGGAAGTCCATTTCTTCAATGGCACTGTTTATCTGGGGTTTATTCTGTGTGGGGTTTGCAACAGATATCTAAATGGATTTTTTTCCTAAATGACTAAACAATAATCTTACACCATTAATTAATTAATTACCTCCCCCAGTTGGTTTATCATGGTTTAAATTATACATGTGAAGGCTGCTAGTACATCTTGTTCCTTTTTACTGTCTGGCTAGTGACTTCCTTGGTGGTCCAGTGGTTAAGAATCTGCCCTCCAATGCAGAGGATGCTGGTTCAAACCCTGGTGGAGGAACTAAGATCCCACATGCCTCGGGGCAGCTAAGCCAGAGTGCCACAACTACTGAGCCCACAAGTAGGGAGAAGCCCGTGCACTGCAGTAAAGATTGCTGCATACCACAACTAGGAGCTGGCACAGCCAAATTAAAAAAAAAAAAAAAAGGCCTGGCTATGCTCTACACCACATAATTACCATATCCTTATAATTGCTAATGTTTGGCAGTGGAAATTCTCCTCTTTACTCTTTTTAATTTGTCAAGTTTCTTACTCTGATTTTTTTATTTTCCCAGATGATCTCTAAAATAATTTTGCCCAGTTTCCAAGAAGTTTTACTGGGCATTTTGATTGGATTGAAATCACTTTTAAAACCTCAAATGAAGGGGAGTCTCTGATTGTGTAGCATTGGGACTTCCTACTTTCACTACTTGCATTCATTCCCTGGTCAGGGAACTAAGATCTTGCAAGCAGCCTGGCCCCCAAAAAAGGAAACAAATAAACAAAAAAAAACTCCAAATGAACATAGAAAGGATTGATATTTTTGCTGTATCAAAATCACAGGTTATTTTTCAGGCATATAGTATGATTTGCACTTATTCACACTAGGTTTTAGTATCTAGAGTTGGACTGTGAAGAAAGCTGAGCGCCGAAGAATTGATGCTTTTGAACTGTGGTGTTGGAGAAGAGTCTTGAGAGTCCCTTGGACTGCAAGGAGATCCAACCAGTCCATTCTGAAGGAGATCAGTCTTGGGTGTTCTTTGGAAGGACGGATGCTAAAGCTGAAACTCCAATACTTTGGCCACCTCATGCGAAGAGTTGACTCATTGGAAAAGACTGATGCTGGGAGGGATTGGGGGCAGGAGGAGAAGAGGATGACAGAGGATGAGATGGCTGGATGGCATCACCGACTCAATGGACGTGAGTTTGGGTGAACTCCGGGAGTTGGTGATGAACAGGGAGGCCTGGCGTGCTGCAATTCAAGGGGTCGCAAAGAGTCGGACACGACTGAGTGACTGAACTGAACTGAAAACCTGCTTACTTTGGGGGGATGTCATCTTCTTATTTCCTTTCCTGACTTTTCTTGGGCTTCTCTTGTTGCAGAGCATGGGCTCTAGAGTACACAGGCTTAGTAGTTGTGGCACTTGGGCTGGGTTTCCTCTTGGCATGTGCAAGAGGTCTTAGTTCCCTCATCAGAAATCAACCCAGATCCCCTGCATTAGCAAGGAGGATTCTTAACTACTGGACCACCAGGGAATCCCCACAAGCTGATTCTTAGTTTTTTGTTTCCCTCCACTCAGCTCAAAATTCTTAACTCTATAGAACATGTTTATAATAGGAAAAAAAATCAAGATATTAAAGTATTTAGATGGTGTGGGCAACTGTTCATCTAGCAATTTACAGATTATGACAGTAGTGTTTTATATCAAATACTATCTGGGCACTGTGGTGAAGGGGCCATCGTCCATACTCAGGGAATTTATTTAGTTGGGGAGGCTAACAAGTAAATGGGCAATTTCAACTCAATAGGGAAAATTATAGGATTATATTTATATATGCTAAGGTATATATATGTATGTATATAGAAAAGAGTAAAAATAGAAACACTCAATTTTACATGACAATCATCAGCTAGTGTTTAAAACTTCTTTTTGGTGTTTTCCAAATTTGCTGTAAAGATAATGTATAACATGAAAAAAATTGAAAAGTTAAAAAGAAATGGGGCTCCCTCTGGCCAAATGTGGGACAATTTGACCATTAATAAAAATAATGGTGGACTTCCCCAGTGGCTCAGCAGTAAAGAATCCACCTACAGTGCAGGAGTCATAGGAAACATGGGTTCAATCCCTGGGTTGGGAAGATCCCCTTCAGGAGGGCATGGCAACCCACTTCAGTATTCTTGCCTGGAGAATCCCATGGACAGAGAAGCCTGGTGGGCTACAGTCCATGGGGTCCCAAAGAGTCAGATATGACTAAAGTGACTTGGCACCACATGGCATGACATAGATAATGGTAGCATGGAATATAATACAGAAAATACAAAAACCTGGGAATCCACATTGATCCTAATCTTTTCAAGGTTGGAGGAGGGGGACAAGGTCTTCACAGGAGACTGCTGCTGCTGCTGCTGCTGCTAAGTTGCTTCAGTCGTGTCTGACTCTGTGCGACCCCATAGACGGCAGCCCACCAGGCTCCCCTGTCCCTGGGATTCTCCAGGCAAGAATACTGGAGTGGGTACTAACTCATAAATACAAAAATAATGATAGAATGAGAAAACCTCTAATTTGCAACCACCCATCACTGCAGATGGTGACTGCAGCCATGAAATTAAAAGACACTTACTCCTTGGAAGAAAAGTTATGACCAACCTAGATAGTATATTCAAAAGCAGAGATATTACTTTGCCAACTAAGGTCCATCTAGTCAAGGCTATGGTTTTTCCAGTAGTCATGTATGGATGTGAGAGTTGGACTGTGAAGAAGGCTGAGTGCCGAAGAATTGATGCTTTTGAACTGCGGTGTTGGAGAAGACTCTTGAGAGTCCCTTGGACTGCAAGGAGATCCAACCAGTCCATTCTGAAGGAGATCAGCCCTGGGATTTCTTTGGAAGGAATGATGCTAAAGCTGAAACTCCAATACTTTGGCCACCTCATGTGAAGAGTTGACTCATTGGAAAAGACTCTGATGCTGGGAGGGATTGGGGGCAGGAGAAGAAGGGGACGACCGAGGATGAGATGGCTGGATGGCATCACTGACTCGATGGACGTCAGTCTGAGTGAACTCTGGGAGTTGGTGATGGACAGGGAGGCCTGGCATGCTGCGATTCATGGGGTCGCAAAGAGTCGGACACAACTGCGCGACTGAAAAAAAAATGTTAATAAATGATTCAGGCAAGAATCATCAATGGATACTGAAACCACTGGGTGGAAAATTGTTGAAACAGGAGGATACATCTGTAGTATCAAAGTATGGTCCCATAGATGACTAATTACAAAGAGGAAAAGCTTCCTACCGTATAGAAATCAGGTGGGTGTCATCTTAACTATAAATGATCAAATTTATCACATGCCTCCTGATGTGTGGTCCACTGAGGACACATCACCATCTATACAGTACTTCTGCCAAAATTATTTAACATGATCCATATTGCAAAAACAAGCAGACAAACTCATAAGAGGGACATTCTTGCAAAACAACTGACCTAGACTTTTGAAAAATATTAAAGTCATGAAAATTTTTTTCTTTTTTTAAAAAACATGTTTATTATATCTCCTTTTAGAAGTGGCATCTACATCCTGAACCTAAACTCAAATGGACTGACACAGGTAATAAAGTGTTTTGAAACACTGATTTTGCGCGCTTGCTTAGTCTGACTCTTTGTGACACCATGGCCTGCAGCCCACTAGTCTTCCCTGTCCATGGAATTTTCCAAGCAAGAATACCGGAGTGGGTTGCCATTTCCTACTCCATCTTTCTTTCCTTCTCTTCCTTTTCTTTCTTTAATGGGAAACTGATTTCTTTTTATTTAGGCCTTAGGAAGAAAGTTAAATTTGGTCACTAATATTATTTTTTTAAATATCCAGTTTTGGACTGCAGCACGCCAAGCTTCCCTGTCCTTCACTATTTCCCAGATTTTGCTTAAACTCATGTCCACTGAATCAGTGATGCCATCCAACCACCTTATCCTTTTAAAAATCTAGTTTGGGGAAGAAAATTAAATTTGATCACTAATATTACTTTTAAAAATATCTAGTTTGGGGAGGTCTAGTGATTAGGATTCCAGGCTTTCACTGCTGTGGCCTGGGTTCAATTCCTGTTAGAGGAACTAAGATCCCACAAGCTCTGCAGCACGGCCAATATGAAAAAGAAAAAAAAAAAAAAAGCTAGTTTTACATAGATAGGACCAAAGTATCAGAGAAATAATTTCTTATGTAAAAATTGGCCAAATTTTATAAAACATCTAACATACAATATAATTCAAATTATATAAAGCCTGCTTGGGATCATATCATTCTGAACATATGACAGTTGCAATGCCGTTCTATTAGCTGTGAAAATACTTGCTCTCCTGTGGCTTCGGTTCAAAAGACTAGAGTTGAATCTGCAAGAATAAACTTAATATCTATGGATGAAGAATGTTGTATCACTAAACAGAGGATGTTGAAGTCATCAACCCCTCAGCCACTGCAGCCACCCCCAACTGTGCACCCTGAGAGAATTTTGTTGTTGTTCAGTTGCTCAGTTGTGTCCAACTCTTTGCAACCCCATGGACTGCAGCACGCCAAGCTTCCCTGTCCTTCACTATTTCCCGGAGTTTGCTTAAACTCATGTCCACTGAATCAGTGATGCCATCCAACCACCTTATCCTCTGTCAACCTTTCTCCTTCTGCCTTCAATCTTTCCCAGCATCAGGGTCTTATCCAATGAGTCGGCTCTTTGCATCAGGTGGCCAAAGTATTGGAGCTTCAGCTTCAGCATCAGTTCTTCCAATGAATATTCAGGGTTGATTTCCTTTAGAATTGACTGGTTTGATCTCTTGCTGTCTAAGGGGATTTAGGGTGGAGTAAAATAGGATACTGGCCCAAATAGTTAATGTGCATAGGAAAGAAACGATTTCAGTGAGCCCAGACTCTTACAACTTCCCATACATAAGGAAGTACTAAATTCATTAACTTGAGATATCTGTTTTTTTCTTTAATTAACAGTAATCTTTTGATGTTCTGGACTACCTGTTTTTATTGCAAATAACTCCTATATAGCCTGACTCCTTCTTCATCTCTTTGGGGCAGTCTCTCAGAGCTGCTCTGAGAGACTGTCTTCCAGGATTAAATCTTCAGCAAAGTTGGCCAAATGAAACACAATTCTCAGCTTTTAGGTTGTGCTTTTTTTTTTCTCAGTCGACATATTCAATCTTTTGCCAGCATTAATTTAGACTGTTACTAGTAGGAGAAACATCCATGATGAATAATTCTACTATAACAAAATATTAAAAAAGAATATTTATCATGAAGACATCACAGTATCAGATAAACTTTTAAAAATAATTTATTTTATTTGGTTTCTCCGGGTCTTTGTTGCGGTATGTGAAATCTAGTTTCCTGACCAGGAATTGAACCCAGGCCCCCTGCATTGGGAGCTCAGACTCTTAGCCACTGGACCACCAGGGAAGTCCCAGATGAACTTTTTATAAGAGAAAAGCATGAAGGAACAAAAAAATATAAAACAGCTTCTACAAACAAAAAATTAGTGTCTTCCCCCAAACTCCATAACTCTATTTGAAGGGGTAGAAAAGTGCGATTGATGATGCTAATAAGAAAAGAAACTGAGTATTGTACTTATTTCTTATTTTGTGCAATGCTTACTCTTTACAACAGTGTTTACAGTCACACCCATAACAGTGTGACCAATGGCATCTGAAAGAAAAGTCTTTATAATTATTTTAAAAGGACTTTTAAAATTATAATACAAAGCTCTCTGCTTTTTGAGCAGTCTTCCACTGTGCATTGTAATGGTAAGGCTTACTTTTATTTATTTTTAAAAACTCATTTATTTTCGCTGGATCTTTGGGCTTCCCTGGTGGCTCAGTTGGTAAGGAATTCGACTGCAATGCAGGAGACCCCGGTTCCATTCTTAGGTCAGGAAGATCCCCTGGAGAAGGGATAGACTACCCACTCCAGTATTCTTGGGTTTCCCTTGTGGCTCAGCTGGTAAAGAATTCGCCTGCAATCCCGGAGACCTGGGTTCAATCCCTCGGTTAGGAAAATCCTCTGGAGAAGGGAAAGGCTACCCACTCCAGTATTCTGGCCTGGAGAATTCCATGGACCGTATAGGCTATGGGGTTGCAAGGAGTCGGACACAACTGAGCGATGTTCACTTTCTGGATCTTTGTTGCTGCACACGGGCTTTCTCTAGTTGCAGTGTGCATGCTTCCCAGTGCAGCGCCCTCTCTTACGCAAGGGGCCTTAGTGCTTGCAGGCTTCAGTAGTTTTGGAGCATGAGCCTAGTTGCCCCTCAGCATGTGGAATCCTCCCAGACTAGGACATGAACCTGTGTCCTCTGCATTGGCAGGCAGACTCTACCACTGGACCAACAGGGAAGTCCTACTTTTAATACAAAGACTAAGTGTTTGGGAGTTTTGAATGACTGAATTTAACAAACATCATTTTATAGTTGCTTTAAGCATCTCTTTTGTTTCGAGGATTCTTCATTTCATTGAGGCTATCAGTAGCTTGGAGTTCTTCACCACATTCTTGTTTCTCTGACTGTGAGTCACTTTCAGAATCATCTGGACTTTCAGAGTCAGGAGAATCCTCCTCCTCCTCATCACCACAATTATCTCCAGCCACATTGCCTTCTCCATCATGATTTTCTACTTCACTGTGGAAGGCAAGTCCACAATGTTGTTGATATCTTCCGGATAATTTACTGTCCATACTTCGCTAATACTAAGACTCCAGTCAGTCAATTCAGTTGCTCAGTCATGTCTGAATCTTTGCGACCCCATGGACTGCAGCACGCCAGGCTTTCCTGTCCATTACCAACTCCTGGAACTTGGTCAAACTCATGTCCATCAAATCAGTGATACCATCCAACCATCTCATCCTCTGTCATCCCCTTCTCCTCCTGCTTTCAATCTTTCCCAGCATCAAGGTCAGTTCTTTGCATCAGGTGGCCAAAGTACTGGACTTTCAGCTTCAACATTAGTCCTTCCAATGAATATTCAGGACTGATTTCCTTTAGGATGGACTGGTTTGATCTCCTGGCTGTCCAAGGGGCTCTCAAGAGTCTTCTCCAACACCATAGTTCGAAAGCATTAATTCGTTGGTACTCAACTTTCTTTATGGTCCAACCCTTATATCCATACATGACTACTGGAAAAACCATAGCTTTGACTAGATGGGCCTTTACTGGCAAAGTAATGTCTCTGCTTTTGAATATACTATCTAGGTTGGTCATAACTTTTCTTCCAAGGAGCAAGCATCTTTTAATTTCATGGTTGCAGTCACCATCTGCAGTGATTTTGGAGCCCCCCAAGATGAAGTCTGTCACTGTTTCCCCATCTACTTGCCATGGACTGATGGGACCGGATGCCATGATCTTCATTTCTGAATGTTGAGTTTTAAGCCAGTTTTTTCACTCTCCTCTTTCACTTTCATCAAGAGGCTATTTAGTTCCTCTTCATTTTCTGCCATAAGGGTGGTATCACCTGCATATCTGAGACTGCTGATATTTCTCCCAGCAATATTGACTTCAGCTTGTGCTTCATCCAGTCTGGAATTTTGCATGATACTCCTTGACATACTCCTTTCCCAACTTGGAACCAGTTCATTGTTCCATGCCCAGTTCTAACTGTTGCTTCTTGACCTGCATATAGACTTCTCAGGATGCAGGTCAGGTGGTCTGCTATTCCCATCTCTTGAAGAATTTTCCACAGTTTATTATGATCCACACAGACAAAGGCTTTAGCGCAGTCAATGAAGCAGAAGTAGATGTTTTTCTGGAATTCTCTTGCTTTTTCAATGATCCAATGGATGTTGGCAATTTGATCTCTGGTTCCTCTGCCTTTTCTAAATCCAGCTTGAACATCTGGAAGTTCTCGGTTCACATACTGTTGAAACCTGGCTTGGAGAATTTTGAGCATTATTTTGCTAGCATATGAGATGAGTGCAATTGGGTGGTAATTTGAACATTCTTTGGCATTGCCTTTCTTTGGGATTGGAATGAAAATTGACCTTTTCCAGTCCTGTGGCCACTGCTGAGTTTTCCAAATTTGCTGGCATATTGAGTGCAGCACTTTTACATCATCATCTTTTAGGATTTGAAAGAGCTCAACTGGAATTCCATCACCTCCACTAGCTTTGTTCATAGTGATGCTTCCTAAGGCCCACTTGACTTCACATTCCAGGATGTCTGGCTCTAGGTGAGTGATCACACTATTGTGGTTATCTGGGTCATTAAGATCTTTTTTGTACAGTTCTTCTGTATATTCTTGCCACCTCTTCTTACTATCTTCTGCTTCTATTGGTCCATACCATTTCTGTCCTTAATTGTACCCATCTTTGCATGAAATGTTCCTTTGGGATCTGTAATTTTCTTGAAGAGGTCTCTAGTCTTTCCCATTCTATTGTTTTCCTCTATTTCTTTGCATTGATCACTTAGGAAGGCTTTCTTGTCTCTCCTTGCTATTCAAAGCTAGTGGAGGTGATGGAATTCCAGTTGAGCTATTTCAAATCCTAAAAGATGATGCTGTGACAGTGCTGCACTCAATATGCCAGTAAATTTGGAAAACTCAGCAGCGGCCAAAGAACTGGAAAAGTCTTCATTCCAATTGTGAAGAAAGGCAATGCCAGAGAATGCTCAAACTACCGCACAATTGCATTCATCTCACATGCTAGCAAAATAATGCTCAAAATTCTCCAAACCAGGCTTCAACAGTATGTGAACTGTGAACTTCCAGATGTTTAAGTTGGATTTAGAAAAGGCAGAGGAACCAGAGATCAAATTGCCAACATCTGTTAGATCATCAAAAAAGCAAGACAGTTCGAGAGAAACATCTACTTCTGCTTTATTGACTATGCCAAAGCCTTTGTGTGGATCACAACAAACTGGAAAATTCTTCAAGAGATGGGGATAGCAGACCACCTGACATGCCTCCTGAGAAATCTGTATGCAGGTCAAGAAGCACAGTTAGAACTGGACATGAAACAACAGACTGGTTCCAAATCGGGAAAGGAATATGTCAAGGTTGTATATTGTCACCCTGCTTATTTAACTTATATGCAGAGTACATCATGCAAAATCTCAGCCTGGATGAAGCACAAGCTGGAATCAAGATTGCTGGGAGAAATATCAATAATCTCAGATATGTAGATGACACCACCCTTACGGCAGAAAGCGAAGAACTGAAGAGCCTCTTGATGAAAGTGAAAGACTGGAGTGAAAAAGTTGGGTTAAAACTCAACAGTCAGAAAACTAAGATCATGGCATCTGGTCCCATCAGTTCATGGCAAATAGATGGGGAAACAGTAACAGGCTTCATTTTAGGGGGCTCCAAAATCACTGCTGATGGTGACTACAGCCATCAAATTAAAAGATGATTACTCCTTGGAAGAAAAGCTAAGATCAACCTAGACAGCATATTAAAAAGCAGAGACATTATTTTGGCAACAAAATCTGTGTAGTCAAAGCTATGGTTTTTCCAGTAGTCATGTATGGATGTGAGAGTTGGACTATAAAAAAAGATGAGTGCTGAAGAATTAATGCTTTCAAACTGTGGTGTTGGAGAAGACTCTTGAGAGCCCCTTGGACAGCAAGGGGCTGTCCCCATCTGTTTGCCATGAACTGATGGGACCAGATGCCATCAAACCAGTCCATCCTAAAGGAAATCAGTCCTGAATATTCATTGGAAGGACTGATGCTGAAGCTGAAAGTCCAGTACTTTGGCCACCTGATGCTAAGAACTGACTTATTGGAAAAGACCCTGATGCTGGGAAAGATTGAAAGCAGGAGGAGAAGGGGATAAAAGAGGATGAGATGGTTGGATGGCATCACCAATTCAATGGACATGAGTTTGAGTAAACTCTGGGAGTTGGTGATGGACAGGGAGGCCTGGCGTGCTCCAGTCCATAGGATTGAAAAGAGTCAGACATGACTGAGTGACTGTACTGACTGACTGACATGCAACAATATAATCCTTGATTGGATTCTGGATTTTAAAAAAGCTCTAAAAGACATCTTTGGAAAAATTGGAGACATTTAAATATGGACTATATATTAACAAAAACATTTTTTGAATGTGAGAATTGTAGTTAGTTATATAGGAGAATGCCCTTGTTCTTAGGGCAATACAAGCTAAAATACAGAGGGGTGAAAGTTCACAATGCCTTCAACTAACTTTCAAATGATTCAACAACAAACACATGTATAATTATACAGAGATTTTCAAAACATAGCAAAAAATTTAACATTTGAGAGGTGAAGGGTATTCTTACAATTTTTCTATTGGTTTGAACACTGGTTTGAAAGTTAACTTAATCTAAGCAGTAGTTATAAGGGCATTAACGTATGTTTTTAAAACACAAAACATTGAGCTGTACACTTAAGATTTGCAGTTTTTTTTTTGTTTTCATACCTTTTGTATTTTATACCTTAACAATAAGTGAGGGGGGAACAATGGCTCCCTGTCTGCTAGGTGAAATACGGATTCTGATATGGCTTGGTTTTGGAGACAATCGTTTTCCTGGCCCTGGGCTCTACCTCATGAAAGCACAGTGCCTGATACACACTAGGCTCTGGCTCAGTAGATATCTGTTCAGTTAATCAAGTTCAGGCACCAATTGTCCTATCTTATCTTGCCTCTCCTCCACCTCCTCCCTTTCCTGATCATTTTTCTGCTGTTAAAAAACAAAATTCAACTGAGTAAATTCTAAAGATCTTATTGACTTCATTCAACAATTTATAAATCAGGACACATCCAGTCTAGCACTTGGAAAGGCACTCTGAGGAACTGTAAAAAATGAAAGGCTTTTATAGGTAGAAGGAACAAGAAATTAAACTAGGCAAAAGGCAGATTGGTTATTACCAGGTTACTTTCCTTTAGGGAACGGTAGAGGATCTGTCAGGTAGATGACATAACTAGTACTGATCAGGCAACTACTGATTAACTTATTTAAGATTCCATTTGTGGGAGAGGCAAAACTGTAATGAAGTCTCCCTTTGGTGATCTGGGGCTTAGGTAAGCAACTCAATTTTGGACCTGCTGCTGTGTTTTTAACATTACTCTAAAAGAGCTTTACTCTTGGGACTTCCCTAGTGGTCCAGTGGGTTAAGAATCCACCTGCCAGTGCAGGGGACACGGATTCGACCCCTGGTCCAGGCGGATCCCACATGTCATGGAGCAACCTGTGTGCGCCACAACTACTGAATCCATGCACCCTAGAGCCCATGCTTAGCAACAAGCAAAGCCAGGGCAATGAGAAGCGGCACACCAAAATGAGAGAGCAGACCCCGCTCACCACAACTAGAGAAAGCCCACAGCAACTGAAGACCCAGAGCAGCCAAAAAATAGATAATAGATTTAAAAACAAAACACAGCACAGCTTTACTCTCAACTTTGAAGCACTTAAAATAATTTCAGCAATTCTTTAATATACTCGGTGAAAGCAATTATCTAAATTTTCGGAGCTCTAAATCTGTTCAACCCTCACAATCACCCTATGAGGTTGGTAAGAAACTGGGGCTCATACAGATTATTAATTACCCAGGGACACGCTGATCCAAGTAGTGCGTCCGGAATTCGAATTTAAGCTTTACTCAGGGTCCACACTTTAAACACTCCAGCTATTTTAACTATGTCCCCAACAATCTGACCACAAGATAAATCTTCAAATTGTGCTTACTGAGGCCTGCACTAATTTTTACAGAAAACACAAGACATCTCCCAGACCGTGAAAACAGTGACTGGTAGCCGGAGGCACTTACTAAAAAATGGTTTCTCGAAGCCGATCAGTTAAGAAGGGAACATACGACTCCAGCCCCTAAGCGGCGCTGTCCTCATCCGAGGACCAGGGTGACCCGCAAGATTAAACCTAAACCATTAGAGCAGGATCGACTCTCAGGACCGCAAGTCGCAGGCGGAGGCCCCGCCCCAGTCAGGGCGCGCGCGCATGCGCCCTACAGGCCCGGCCGGCCCCGCCCCTTGCTACTCCGGCTCCCACCTCCGTTCAGGTAGGGGGCGGTGTGGGGGCGAGGGGCGTCTCCTGAGGGCGGGACTGGCGCGCGAGTCTCAGGTGTTGCGGCTCTTTCGTCGGAGGCCCAGCTTTCTACCCCGCCCGGAGCTGTTTCTGCGGCTGCCGGTTCAAGGGTGGGGGCACTCGCTGGGTCGAGGGGCCGCCAAAGCGCTGTCTGGGAGCAGTCCGCGCCGGCTCCTTTGTGTTACACGAGTCCTGGGGTCCCCGCACCACTCCAGCCCCGGCACTCGGGCCCTCGTCCATTCCCAGCCGCAGTCGGGTGTCCTGGGTAGCTTGAGGACACGGGGCTGGGCAGGTGCCGAGAGCACGCCGCCTCTGTCCCTCCTTCCCCTTCTTACCGCTCGGTTCCACCCGGTCAGGCCGAGCGACTCGGCCCCCGAAGCGAGGGGCCTCTGGGGCCTCCGAGCGGCCAACTGCTCCGCTTGCGCCCACGCCTTCTGCTCCGGTTGCTTTCCCCACCGAGCCGAAAAGCTGGGGACGTATTGCCGGGGCCCTGGGAAGCGGGGCGCTTGGGCACTGCGCCGGGAGTCCGCCGCTGCACCTTCCCGCCCACGGGCTGTCCAGTCACAGTCCCTGAAGCCCCAGCCTGCCAGACCGGAGCCCATACTGACGTCAAGGGTAAAGGCGATCAGACCTCAGCCCCTAGCAGGGCTTTCGATGTGACAGTGTGTCTTGAGCTGGGGAGTTTCTCCTGCCTTCCCTTGCTTACAGTTCTGCAACTATCAATAAACAGTTACGCCCCATCGTGTGCCAAGAAGCATCGGGAGTTAAGGGCTTGAAGTCAGCTGTGGAAGACTAGGAAGAGAGGTTGTTTGGAGTTCGTGTCTGATTGAATGTGTATGTTGATTGAATGTGTATGTGTAGAAACTAACCCAGCACCTAGTGCAGTGCCTCGCAACCAGTAATCCCTCAATAAACTTTCCCTGAATGAATGAGGTAAGTGGCTGAGGAAGCCGGCTGGATCATCCCACCCCTGCCTCCCCTGGGCGCAAGGAGACAAAAGTAATTAGGCTAAGTCTTTAATCACCGCTGGTCTCATAGGCTCGCGGAGGCGGAAGCGCCGTGAAAGAAATCCTGGGGACACCGGGTGCTGGCCCAGGTCAGGGACACTGCCTTCCCTCCCGAACCCCCTCCAGCCCCCACAGCTTGGGCGTCAGTATCTCCTATTTTCTTGTCTCCCTCAGGACACCGGGTTCCCTAGGAGCCGCCCCAGGCTTAATGATTGTCCAGAAGGAGGCTATAAAGGGAGCCGGGGAGGCTGGGTGGAGGAGGGAACAGAAAAAGCCTAACTCAGCAGACCAGGCACTGAGAGCCCGCCAGCCCCAGCCGTGGTCAGAGACTCTGTGTCCCAGCCAGTAGGGCCTGCTCCTTGCCACCATGGCAGCCCGAGGCTACGGCTATTACCGAACCGTGATCTTCTCGGCCATGTTTGGAGGCTACAGCCTGTACTACTACAACCGCAAGACCTTCTCCTTTGTCATGCCATCGTTGGTGGAGGAGATCCCTCTGGACAAAGATGACTTGGGTGAGTCCTGGCAGGGCAGGGTGATGGGCTCAGGAACACAGGACCAGCAGGACAAGCTGAGTGTGCAGTGTGGTGGGTATAGGCACGGAACGTGTGTGGATTGTCTGCACAGCTGAGGCCAAGGGACAGTGCATGTGCAGGATGAGGAAGCTCTGAGATCCATGTCAGTGGGCACAGGTAAAGGACAGTGGGTATGGTCTGTGCATGTCTGACGGCTGCGTTTCTCATGTGTGTGTGCATGTGTGCCTGTGACCAACAGGTGTCCCAGAGACACTGTGTGTCAAGGGGATTCTGAGCAGTTTCTGCATCTCTGTGGGTGCAGGCTTAGACCACAGGGTGAGTGCTGGCTGCTGACATTGTGAGCACTGGAAACCAGTGAGTTGGCACAAGGACTCCATGTGGTCTAGCAAGCTAGCCCTTCAGGAAGAATAAGGTCCTTGACTCCGATTCTAAGCCTTTGCCCCATGTTCAGAGATGGGGCAACAGAACTGCCAGAGGCCCTGAGGGGGAAATCAGGTATATGAGAATCACAGGGAGAAGGGCTGGCCTGCCCCCCGACAGCTGCTGCTAGGACTCTCCAAGAGGCTGAAAAGTCATGGGTCAGCCTGGGGCTAATGCTAATGAAGAGACTGAAGGAACAGCCTGGCACCATGAATGAATGTCAGGAATCCTTCCTCTTGGAAGGAACCTGTCTCTCCCTGCCAGGCACCTCTGCACACCTGACCCCATGACGTCCTCCACCCTCTTGTGCCTTTGGCCCTCCCCTAACCCCCCAGGTGTCCTGCTCCCTGCTCTCCTCCTCTGCAGGGCTCATCACGAGCAGCCAGTCCGCTGCCTACGCCATCAGCAAGTTTGTGAGCGGGGTGCTTTCTGACCAGATGAGTGCTCGCTGGCTCTTCTCTTCTGGGCTCCTCCTGGTCGGCCTGGTCAACGTAGTCTTTTCCTGGAGCTCCACAGTGCCTGTCTTCGCTGCTCTCTGGTTCCTCAATGGCCTGGCACAGGGGCTGGGCTGGCCCCCATGTGGCAAGGTTCTGCGGAAGGTGAGTGTCTGCTTCCGAGGAGCCGGTTCAGATTGGCAAAGAGGACACCTAAAGACCACATGGGCGCGCCGGCACCTCCACCCCAGAGCAGGTTCCTCAGGAGTTTCAGCCCAGCTCCTGTTGCTTGTCAAGATATTTTAGGAGGCCGAACATGGTGGGATCAGGTGGCAGATGAGGGAATTGGCCTTGCCAAGTAGAAGCGCCCTCTCCCTCCTTCCTGTAATGTGAGCTCCTGGGTCTGTCCCACCTGACCCCACCTTCTGAATGGACTGGGGTCTGGGCACCTACTGTGTTCCTCTCTGCCCCACAGTGGTTTGAGCCATCTCAGTTCGGGACTTGGTGGGCCATCCTATCAACCAGCATGAACCTGGCTGGAGGGCTGGGCCCCATTCTGGCAACCATCCTTGCCCGGAGTTACAGCTGGCGCACCGCGCTGGCCCTGTCTGGGGCACTGTGTGTAGCCGTCTCTTTCCTCTGTCTCCTGCTCATCCGCAATGAACCTGCTGATGTTGGCCTCCAAAACCTGGACCCCACCCCCTCCAAGGGCAAGAAGGGTGAGTACCCACCGAAGCCAACCTCTGGGAACCTGTATCATTCACCTGGCAGACTCTCACTGAAGATGGCTGTATGCTTGGCCCTGTGCTAGCCAATGGATGTCAGGGGAGGGATGGTGATGGAGTGGGTGCTGCTGCTGCTAAGTTGCTTCAGTCGTGTCCGACTCTATGTGACCCCATAGACTGGACGATGCAGCCCACCAGGCTCCGCCGTCCCTGGGGTTCTCCAGGCAAGAACACTGGAGTGGGTTGCCATTTCCTTCTCCAATACATGAAAGTGAAAAGTGAAAGTGAAGTCGCTCAGTCGTGTCCAACTCTTAGTGACCCATGGGCTGCAGCGCACCAGGCTCCTCCGTCCATGAGATTTTCCAGGCAGGAGTACTGGGGAGTAAAACTCTATCCTGAGAGACAGCAGTACCAGCCAAGTGGCAGAGCCAACAAATGCTGTGACTCATGTTATAGCCTGGTCCTTCCTGGTAACAAAGCCAGTTCCTTGTGTGGACAGCATCCTAAGCTTAAGTGTCTTGGGTACCTCCTCCATCCTCACTGGTTCTCACATTCTCGTTCATTGGTTGAGACTTGCCGTGGAGGGGAGAGGGCAGAACGGTAGGTGAGGGGGTACCTTTGTGCTGATCCTTGTCTATGTGGATGGACTCTGTCCCTGTGGCTAGTTAATGAGTGGTGGGGGCTTGAGGGGGGCCGGGCAGCTGGAGCAGAGTCTGAGGCCTGGCCTCCTCCCACCCCCAGACTCCTCGAAGGAGGAGAGTACCTTACAGGAGCTGCTGCTGACCCCTTACCTGTGGGTGCTCTCCACCGGCTACCTTGTGGTGTTTGGAGTAAAGACGTGCTGTACTGACTGGGGCCAGTTCTTCCTCATCCAGGAGAGAGGACAGTCTGCCCTCGTGGGTGAGCTGAGTGTTGGGATGGGGCAGGCCTAGGGAGCAGGAGCCAGTGCAGCGGATGGGGAATTCAGGCCCAGTTCCCTTTATCCCCCCGCCTCTGTCCTGAGGCCAGAGACTACTCAGGCAGCTCTAGTCAGTCACTCCTGGGGACCCTGTGCCTCTCTGGGTTTAAGCCAGTCTGGGACAACCCCAAGGTGTAACACCCTTCCACCCTTCCTTTCCCTCTTCCCACTGCAACTCCTCACTGCAGGTAGCTCCTACATGAGTGCCCTGGAGGTTGGGGGCCTTGTAGGCAGCATCGCAGCTGGCTACCTGTCAGACCGGGCCATGGCCAAGGTGAGTGGGCAGAAGGGACAGGAAGGAGGAGGGTCCCTTTAAATCTTCCCAGCATGACTGGGACACCAGAAGTGGGAGCCCTGGGGCACATGCAGCTTGGCATGCTGTTTAGGCTGGCTGAGGTGGGAATGTTTCCAGGATATTTTTTCTTCGTTAAGAATGTGGAGATGAAGCTAACTGATGTCAAGGAGAACCAGCATTTCTCTCCACCTAGCTTCTCCACAGCCCCAGGAAAACTGGGTGCAGCCTGCCAGCCCATGTCCTCGAGCCTGCCCCAGGTGGAGGAAGGGATGTTGTGGAGTTTGGCCTCAGAACATAATAAGCAGGTCCCAGGGCCTCCCAGAGCTGCCCTGGGCCAAGAACTGCAGTGGGATTGCCAAAGACCAGTCAGCAGCGGCCTGCTGTGTCAGAGTCCAGGGGTGGGGGTTCTCTGCTGCTCCTGGGGCCTGACGTTGCCAGGACTGTGCCCACAGGCAGGGCTGTCCATCTACGGGAATCCCCGCCATGGCCTGCTGCTGTTCATGATGGCTGGCATGACGGCGTCCATGTACCTCTTCCGGGCCACTGTGACCAGTGACTCCCCCAAGGTAAATAAAGAGGGCCTGGTTCACAGCAGGGACAAGGATGAGAAAGCAAGGGCCACTGTCTCCCTCTCCCTGGCCTTTCTCGGACTGTCCTTTTCAGCTGTTCATACCTCAGTTCCCCTCTTCTGTGCTCTGGTGCCCCTCCTTGACTCTGGGCCTGGTTTCTTCTCCTCTCTGTGCTCCTCTAGGATATTGCTTTCTGGACTCCGGCTCTTCACCCTCTTGCTGAGCTCACAGGCTTTACAGAGAACGAGGTGCTCCATCTTTATCTCTGGTTTTCCTCTTGGTGTGTCTCACCTTTATCCTACCTCGCTCTGCCTCATCCCTAGCCAATCTGGCTTGCACAAATCTTGAGGGGACAGCATCTAACTCAGGAGGGATGGCTTCTGTACCTCCCTCACCTACCCACACAGCCCCCCAGGTTGGTTCAGTGTGGCCCCTGCTCCTCCAATCCTGTAGTCAGTTGTACTGGGAAGTGGTCTGTGTGTGGGAGCCACTCTCTCCTTGTTACAACTGTTTGATCCCGGGGCCAAGCACTCTCTCCTGTGGCAGGGGCAGGTAGGTAGCAGTCTTTCTCAGACTCTAATTGCCACCCTGCGCTGCCCTTACAGCTCTGGATCCTGGTGTTGGGAGCTGTGTTTGGTTTCTCCTCTTATGGTCCCATTGCCTTATTTGGAGTTATAGCCAATGAGTGCGCCCCTCCCAACTTGTGTGGCACCTCCCATGCCATTGTGGGACTCATGGCCAATGGTAAGTGATACCCCCATTGATGCCTTGCACTCAGGCCAGCGAGGGGCTGGATTAAGCCTCTCTGGCTCCAGCCTCACAGTGACACGGGCTCTTCTCCTCCCTGACAGTGGGCGGCTTTCTGGCTGGGTTGCCCTTCAGCACCATTGCCAAACATTACAGTTGGAGCACTGCCTTCTGGGTGGCTGAGGTGATCTGTGCAGCCAGCACAGGTGCCTTCTTCCTTCTACGAAACATCCGCACCAAGATGGGCCGAGTGCCCAAGAAGGCTGAGTGAAGACAGTGCAGGCTCAGAGCATCCTGTCCTACTTGGGGCCTTTCCCCTCCGTGGGGGCAGGGAGGAAAAGGAGGGAGGGGGCCGTCTTAACTAACACCTTTGACTTTCCCTTTCTGCTCCTTTTTCCTTATCTACGTGGCACTAGAAGTTATCAGTAGTTAATGAGGTCCCAGCTCATCTCATCTCTATTTAAAGGACAACCTTTGTTCTTGGACTCCATTAGCTCCTATTTCCTGCCTTCAAATAGGAAGCCCCTGCACTTAGGGTGTCTCCTATACCCTTCTCCCTCTCCTGAACCCCATCCTGTCTCCATCTCACCCTCCTCACCTGAGGTGAGGCATCTCCTGCCTGCAGCAGCTGGGCAGCCATGGCCCAAGACTTCTGCCAGAAGGCCTCAGCAGGGGGGCAACTGCTCCTGCCAATACCTTGGACTCTAGGGCCAAAGGGTCACTCTCACCAATACAAAGGGTACAATAGGTGGGAGGGTAGAAAGATTTGTTATAGAGAATTAAAACTAGATTTGATACTAACCTTGTCAGTGAATCATTCTTTCAAAAGGTGTAATACAAGCCAGAGATAGCTTTCCTTTGGGAAATAATCTGCATTCTCTACCCCACGAGAGACTTCATTCCCCTGGAATGGGAAAGCTGAAGGGTAAATGGACTCCTTTAAGCTCCTGCCTCTTCTGCCTTCAACTTCATACTGCAGAATTCAATGAACATTTTAGAGGTGATGCTACTGGGTGTCAGGCAGTTTAAATAACTTGCTGGAAGGAGGCAACAGTATAGTCAGAAAGTCTAGGTTCAAGGTCTGCTGGTAACTAGCTTTGAGACTTCAAAGCAGAGAGTTTGTACTTTGCTAAATCTCATCTGTAACACAAACAGGATGAACATCCTGAGCTAAGGGAGAGAATGCAGTGAGATAAAGCAGGAAAGCCTGGCTGTGAGCCCTTGATAAATGTTCCATCATTGTTTTCATTATCATCATCACTACACCACCCAGGAAGTCAGTGGCAATCCAAGGCTCCTGCTTCAAAGTCCCATGTTCATTCATTCACTTAATGAATATTTATTTGTTTTGTTTTCTACTGGAACACACTATCTCAGCTTCCTTAAATTCCCTTATCATTCCTGTTTCCCCTTCTGAGGCTTTCTCCCCCAAACCATCAATTAGGATAGCAAACACTGAACTCAAAGGAATGTTTATTACAACATTTATGGGCCTACCTCCTATAAATAATTTGTATAGAGTTGGGAAGTAGGACCATGATAGATATAGGAGGAAAGAGAGAATGGTATTAAGGCTTGGGATCAGAACACATCATCAGGCTCAGCATCCTCCCATTTTCAAGTGCAATAACAATGCTGCCGGGATCTCCATCAAAGTGGAAACCGCAGGATTCCTGCTGTAGGATCTCTTAAGAATTTGGTGGGGTCCACTGCAGGTTGAGCCTAAGACCCAGGTCCAAAGGTTCCAGCCTTCTCTGCCACCTCCAGGGCTAACTTCAGGTTCTGGTCAAACAGTTCACACCTAGGCCAGGCCCAGGAGGCACAAGTAAGGACAAGGTGTTAGGCCTGGCTCTCTCCCCACCGTGAGTACAGAGGCAGAGCCAGTAGAAACTCCGCTTGAAGGCCATGAACCTCAGGGAAATTCCTTGCTTTCTCGAAGAATAAGTAAGTGAAAGGCTAGTTACTTTTGTTTTATTTTTAAATAATTCTATTACACTTCAGAATAACATTGGGGAAGAAAATACAGGGAGAGGAAACAAGGAGGCTTGACTAGAATCTACAGACTGGGACCGCTTACCTGATGGGCATTTCCAGGGAGTAAAATGGATTCTTCAGGGCAAAATCTGAATAAATCTCATAAATTTTTCGGAGAAGAGAATCTATCCCAGCCTGCCTAGGATCCGCCAGCACCACAAACTTTATCCCTGGAGAGGGACCGGGAATGATTACCAAAGGGTAAAGAATCAGCAAATAATATTGTCCTGTTTGTACAGTACTTTATATGGTCACTTTTACTTTATCCTTATTGCCTCATAAAGCATGAAAAGCAAGACTTTGAATCTACAGGTGACAGCAGAGAAGTGAGATGACTTTATAGCACCACCCAGCTGACTGACTGACTAGGCTTTGGGTTCTAGCTCTGGCCTGGGTGTCCCTCAGCAGAAAGCGCCAGGCAGGGAACAAATTCAGGCAGTTTTCAGTGCTCTGCCTTCACGAAGTGAGGACATGCCACTCAGGATCCAAAGGCCATTTTCAACTGGCATTCCAGTTTCATTTTGGAACAACACTTACACCTTCCAAAATGTGTGCAACACGAGAGAACACTAAGGTGAGTTTATCTGCGCACAGGATGACGAGGGCTGAACATAGACAAAACTGGCGGCAAGATTAAATATTGGCTTTAGATTCACAAAACAAATAACTGTGCACTTGTCCCAGAAAAGGTTAACCACCACCCCCTTGGTTACCAGAGCCAACTTTGGTCAATGCCTTCCTCCAACCAGACCCATCGCATGCCTCTGGCCTGTCTGGAAGTGCGTACCTGTCAGTGTCTGGAAGCAGTGCAGTTTGAATGTATCTGTCTCCAGCATCTCAATGCCTGAGCTGCCCTGTTCAGGAGACAGCTGGGAGCCGATTGCGAACAGCCTATTTGCAAGAAAGGCAAAGTTGGGAATGCACCTCAATGCTATAAGGAAGGAGTGCTTCTCAAACTTTTCCACCAAGGTGACCCTTATGTTCTGAACACTTAAATTACAGCTTGAAATAGAAGCAGCAATATCAAAATTTCATAAGAATCCATTTGAATTCTGCATGTATTTTACATTCACACTTTGCTACAAAACATAGTACATTGAAAACTTTGGGTAAAATTAACACTCTGGGATTACTTGCCATGTTTACCCACCAGCTGGGTATGCATATCCAACCCATCTTGTAATACAACTGACAGCAGGAAAGGATCTTAAAGATCATTTAATCACCTTACTTTAAAGATGAACACATTAAAACTCAGGAAGGAGAAGGTGACTTAGGCAAATAAAATCACACCACTGCCAGCGTTACCTAAAGCCTAGTCATACTGGATCAATTCTTCACATGACACAGAACTGATGATTTAGGAGGAGGCAGAGAAGGCTGATGGGACCCTACACTCACAGCAAGAATAGAAGACATTGGAGGTGGACAACTTGTCCAAAATCCTTGACACGACTTGTACAATCATTTATAATATTTTCTTGACTTCGTGAACCTTGGCACACAAATCAAATGTTTTTCTATCATAGGTATGATCCTATGCTAGTTCAATCTAATTGTTGGGTTTGTGACCAATTACCTATGTCTAGTAGTTCTGGGTTACCTTGGTGGATTTCTCCCCTCAAATGCTCTAACTGGCTGGCCCTGAGAAAATTTAAAGAAAAATTTTAGTTATGTTCAGATCACTCTTGGTATGACCAGATGGACTCCCCTCACCTGGCCAATTAATAAGGATTGCTCTGACCCGGTCATAAATAGGAATTTTCTTCTACTACTCAAGCTCAATCAGAAAAACAAGCAAAGGTTTAGCCAAGGAATAAAATCTCCCACAATTATGGAATGGATTTATGTAGATGGGGCGTCCCTGGTGGCTCAAATAAATGGTAAAGAATCCCTTTGCAATGCAGGAGACCCAGGTTCCATCCCTGGGTGGGGAACATCCTCTGGAGAAGAGAATGGCTGCCCATTCCAATATTCTTGTCTGGAGAACTCCACGGACAGAGGAGTCTGGTGGGCTACAGTCCATGGCGGGTGTAGGGGGGTCACAAAGAGAGGGACACAGCTGAGGAACTATGTTACTTTTTAGAGAAAGGTAAGCACTGCCAGTCAGCAAGTCTCTGAGCGCAGAACTACACTAATCCAGTCAGCCTATGAGCCAAGAGTAGACGGACAGAATCTAGGAAGAGTTGTGGGACTTACGAGTGGAACATCGAGGCCAGCATGAGCTTCTCATTGGAGGTGAGGCGAGGCCGGCCGAATCGAATGGACACAGGGTAGTTAGCAGGGTTGCCCAGGTACTCGAGCACCTCTTTCCCATCGGCCGTATACTTGCCATTCACGTCCACACCATTGATAGCCAGCACTGCGTGGCCCACTGCAATGGCGAAGCTAACCGTCAACCAAGGCTCAGACTGCGGATCCCGCCAACGGTACAAATGACCTGGCCCCCAACTTCATCCGTCCCCCGGCCCAGAGACAGCAGCCCACCAAGGCAGCACCTGGCCCCGCTTCCCCATCCCACCACCTCCCCTCGCGCCCCGGGACCGAGCCTAACCTACCCCGGATGCCGTCTCGCTGGCCGAAAGCTACCAGCACACGCTCGTCGTGCAGCTTAAGCAGCAGATCCAACGGGTAACTGAACGTTTTCTCAGCCTCGGCCCGTGGGGCGTAGCTGTCCAACTGGTAAATAAGGCCGCCAGCTTTGTTCACCACATAAACACTGAAAATTGCCATAGCTGCCGCCGAGGCTGCCGGACTAGGATACGGCCTCTTCCTCCCGGCCCCGCCCCGGAAGCACAGCACGGGGCCCGCCCTCGGGGCTCCAGGCCTCGCTTCCCTTCCCGCTGAGGCGCTTGCGCACTTGGAGCACGCCTGGGTGTCACTAAGATAGGGACTTTAGTTGCCGGGACCTATAAAATTGTTCTCCTTTCCTTTTTACCGGATCTTAGCGCCAGGAAAGTGTAAAACGTGACTGCCTCTCAACTGGCCGCAAAATCGAAAAGCCAAGGATAACGCCAAGAGCGTGACGTTGCGGAGGCGGACCCTGCTTCCGGCAGCCAGTCCCGGACCAGAGCCCGACCTGCGCCTCCGGACTTCCTCCGCGCGGCTCCGCCCCTTGTCCCGGAAGCAATCGCTGCGGCCGGAGGTTTCTGGGCTTGCTCGCGGGGCGCATTTCCTTTTTGTCCGACATCTTAGCGAGGCGGCAGTGGTTGCAGCTGCTCTCCGGGCTTCGCTATGGTGAGCTTGGTGTAGGGGAAGCTGGCGTGGTTCTGGGAGCGGGCGGTGCCGGCGCGCTTTGGGGGCAGCATCAGAGGAGGGCTCACATAACTGCCGGTCCACGTGTGGAGATGGGAGAGCTGTAGCTTGCCCCATGTGCTCCGGTAGTGGAGTCTGGGCAGGGCTGGGGGCAAAGGAGTAGCGGGAGCGTGGAGGGCTGCCTTGTGACCTGGCCGCATTCCGGCTTTTCTCCTACAGCCGCCCAAGGACGACAAGAAGAAGAAAGATGCCGGAAAGTCGGCCAAGAAAGACAAAGATCCAGTGAACAAATCTGGGGGCAAGGCCAAAAAGAAGGTAGGAGTATAGCCCCTCAAACGGTGAGGGATGTTGGGGACGTCTAGTCTCATTTCCCTATACTGTAGCAAATGGCTTGTAAGGTTGTGGGGTTTAGAGTCAGGTTATTAAGAGTTTATACTCACATCATCGTTTTGCTTTTGACTCATATAAAGAACGGGGGTGTATATGCTACTCGGAAATGAAAAAGTGTGTACTGAGCTACTTTAATTGGGCTAGTGGGGCTCAGCCAATATCCGAAAGCCTCAAAGATGGTTTGTTTTCCCACCAAAGTAGTGTCTCCAATGCCTTCAGCAGTAACCAAAGTCTCTTTTACTTTGAATTTGGCTCTATAATTATTTCAACCTTAATTTGCTGAGTGTTTGCAGGTTCTGAATTTTATAGGTTTCTGCAGCCCAAAGGACAGACCCACTCTTGTATAGCTCTGCAACCGTGTAACAATTCTTTGAGTCAGGTTGTTCCAGAGAACGGAAATACTGGTTCTTTAGAGAGCACTGATTTTTTTTTTCTTTTTTTGGTGAGCAGAAGTGGTCCAAAGGCAAAGTTCGGGACAAGCTCAATAACCTAGTCTTGTTTGACAAAGCAACATATGACAAACTCTGTAAAGAAGTTCCCAACTATAAGCTTATAACTCCAGCTGTGGTCTCTGAGAGACTGAAGATTCGTGGTTCCCTGGCCAGAGCAGCCCTTCAGGAACTCCTTAGTAAAGGTGAGAGGATGGAGTGTTGTACTGGTTTGTATGCTTTTTGCACCTTAGTTTGGGCAGACCATGTTAGCCATTTTAAGTGCAGTAGGTGGACTTCCCTGGTGGCGCAGATGGTAAAGCATCTGTCTACAATGCGGGAGACCTGGGTTCGATCCCTATCTTGGAGAAGGAAATGGCACCCCACTCCAGTATTCTTGCCTGGAAAATCCCATGGACGGAGGAGCCTGGTAGGCTACAGTCCGTGGGGATGCAGAGTCGGACAAAACTGGACGACTTCACTTCAGGTGGAGGTTAGCAATACAATTCTAGCATGTAATCTAGGCTATTGGTAGTGCCTAACAGTGGAAACAGTGATTTTCAGATTACAGTAAAGTGTTGTGAGGGTAGCCATCCCAAGAGTAGGTAACTCACCCCTTAAAGTAGTCCCTTCTTTTTAAGGGGTGAGTCAGATTAGATTATCACCAAGAAATGTAGGCATGTCTCCTAAAGTCATGTTTAAATTAAGCATTTTCTAGTTTGTTGAGTTTTTATAGTACTATTGTGTGAAAATTTTATTCTCTCTTCCTAGGACTTATTAAACTGGTTTCAAAGCACAGAGCTCAAGTGATTTACACCAGAAACACCAAGGGTGGAGATGCCCCAGCTGCTGGTGAAGATGCATGAACAGGTGAGCTGGTGAAGATTCGTGAACCTGGGCCTCCTATACGAAGTACACATCCCCTTCACAAGGGTCTATAGTTCTGATTTTTTTTTTTCTTTTTTAAAACAGGTCCCACCAGCTGTACATTTTGAAAAATAAAACTTTATTAAATCAAATAACTGGGTTTGTCTGGTTCCTAAGAAAGGCAGTTACAGGATAATAGCTTATAGCAGATTTGTTGCCTTGGCTTTGAGCCTTATGGTGGTTGGAAGTACATCAGGAAGCCATTAGTGTTTTTCCTTTATGTTTGTTTCTTGCTGCAGCTTCCGTTTTGAATTGATGCCTGAAAAGAAACGAAAGCTTAGCAGCACAAAGAGTGCGATCTCCACAGGGGGGATCAGGTCGAGGTCCTGACTCTGGGCTGGTACCTGGATTGCCAGCGGCGTCCATTATTCCAGACCCGGCCAAAAGAGGGCAGCCAGCCGGCACTGGTGCTGGAGCTGTGGTCAAAGTTGGCCCCAACTCTGTCTGGTGGGAGTGTCTTCAGTTTCTGTTTTTCCTCTACAATGAGCAGTTTTATTTGAGTAGCAAGAGTGACAGAGTAGGAAGCCTCCATCACCATTCCTGTATTAACTTACTTTCTTTAAGAAACTCTTCATAGGAGGGTCCTATTTGTTGGTTCCCAGAACTACAGTCCTCATCTTGGACCATCCAGGGGGGTGTGGCACCTGGAAAAGGAAGACCCTTTAAGAAGAAATGAAAACACTTAAGAGTTCTGGACCATGGGAATTAGAGCGGCTTAAGCTTATTGGAGGCATGACATAACAAACTGCACACATTTAAAGTGTACAATTTGAAATGTTTGGGGTAAAATCACACCGTGTATCCTTGTGCCCCTTTAAATTATTTTTTAGCGCACCTCCTTTATACCCCTTTCCCAGGCAACCACTGATGTGTGTTCTGTTGCTATAGATTAGTTTGCCTCTTCTATAATTTTGCATAAATGGAATACAATATGTACTCTTGTCTACCTTTTAGCATAGTTATTCTGAGATTGTATGTTACAGGTATCGGTCATTCCTTCCTTGTGGAGTATTCTTTGAATTGTTCAGATTTGTTGGGGTATGTTTCGATTTTTTCAACTTTTAAACTGCTAAACTCTTCCCAAGTAGTTATGCCATTTTGCATTCTCATCAGCAGTCTATAAGAGTTCTGCTGCTGCTGCTAAGTTGCTTCAGTCGTGTCCGACTGTGTATGATCCCATAGATGGCAGCCCACCAGGCTCCCCCGTTCCCTGGGATTCTCCAGGCAAGAACACTGGAGTGGGTTGCCATTTCCTTCTCCAATGCATGAAAGTGAAAAGTCAAAGTAAAGTCAGTTGTGTCTGACCCTCAGCAACCCCATGGACTGCAGCCTACCAGGCTCCTCCGTCCATGGGATTCTCCAGGCAAGAGTACTGGAGTGGGGTGCCATTGCCTTCTCCAAACAGTTCTGCATACATACTTTTTTTTTTTTTTTTGCTGTGTGACATGGTCAACTCGTTCCCTGTCCAGGGATCAAACCCACACCCTGTGCATTGAATGCAGAGCCTTAACCACTGAAGCATCAGATAAGTCCATAGTTTAGCTATTTTGATGACCAACTTCTTATATGCCTTTATTGAGTTTTGTGCTATGCTTAAGTTGTTTGAGTTGTGTCTGACTCTGGACTGTAGTTCACTGGGCTCCTCTGTCCATGAGGTTTTCCAGGCAAGAATACTGGCGTAAGCTGCCATGACCCTTGCAGGGGATCTTCCCAACCCAGGGATCAAACCCCATCTCTTAAATCTCCTGCACTGGCACACAGGTTCTTTACCACTAGTGCCACCTGGAAAGCCTATTGAGTTTTGAAAGGTCTTCATATACTGAAGATACAAGTTCTTCATCAGATGCTTTTCTTTTTTTTGAAAACATGTTTATTAAGCTAAAGTTTTGCGGTGTTCCATTTTTCAAGCAAAATAATTTTTTCCCTTAGTGGAAACACAAAGAGGCTGTCTGGCTGTGGCAGGTCTAATGCTATGGTGGGCATTATGTAAGGTACAAAGACTCTGACCCTCAACTGCAAGTAGTTTTAGATATTAAATACAGTTCCCTGTGCTATGTAGTAGGATCCTATTTAGTTGATACCCTTATTTTTATTTCCTTCTCCACAACTACATGTATTCTTGCTATAAAAGAAATATCCTTATAGTTCTTATTTCTCTTTAATATAAAAATATTAAGTAGTATTTTAAAAAATACAGAGGTTGAACAAAAACCCACATAAGAATTACCATGTCCCAACATTTACTAACTTTAAAACACCTTAGATATGAAAGTAAAAAAAATCTGCTAAGCAGGTAAACGTATGTCTGTTACTTTTCTGAGTTAGATGCATTTGACATATGTGTCGGGTACCCTCCTACCAGTGAAAGACCTACAACTCAAAAACCTCTTACGGTTTAAGAAACATTGCCATGGGCCTTACCTGAGTGTATGTTACCAATTCCTGGTGTATCCTGTAGTGGAAAATGGGGGGAAAATTGTAAGAAAGCCACGAGATGATAAGGATACTCAGCCTAGAGGAAGAAATTGTACAGGAGGTGGATGGAACCACTGCCATATTGCTAACGCTGCATTGGGCTTATGTTAAATCTCACAGAGTGTAGTAAATCATTGAAAGACAGTCTTGTCCCCACCAGACTCAAGGGCTCAAGCTGGAGATGTCCAAAAATAAACTGCCTACTACATGGTAAGTAAACAAAACCCCTTCCTCACAGAGCATACATATTACTGGGGAAGAGAACTAAGTGTGAATTACACAAATTACATTCACAGGTTTTTACATGGTATGACATACATTTATAAGTTTTCCATGAAAAAGTGACATCTGAGCTGAAGAGGAAGGTAAGGGTAAGTAGAGGAGGGAAGGAAGACGTGTTATTTAAGACGGTGGGAGGGAAGTTAAAAGGGAGGGGACATAGTTATGGCTGATTCATAATGTATGGCAGGAACCAACACAGTATTATAAAGCAATCATCCTTCAATTAAAAAAGCAATTACATGTTCAAAACTAAAGAGCACAGCAGGAGGCTGGAGGATAGGATGTAAGATAGCAGGTGATGAGGTTATTTTCTCATGTTTGGCACAAGATTGCAGGCGTAGAGACTGTCCCAAGGTGAAATAAGGAGACAAGGCATACTCACTGAGCAAATGCGAGAGATGAAAAAAAGGAGGTGGGCATACTCATTGAGGGAATGTGAGAGATGAAAAAAAGGAGGGGACAGTCTGTCTACAGTTCCTAGAAAGAGGAGTGTGGGGGTTAGGTGCCTGTGGGGTGTCTGTAAGTGTCCCTCTGTTGGGCTGGAACTGGACTCTGCATGGGATGATGTAGGAGTTGGCGCTCCTCTGTGACAGTGGGGGTAGTGTGGACACCATGGAGGCTGAGGAATGAGTACATGACGCTGTGGAACAGGGCAGCCAGAGGGAAAAGCCTGCAAACACAGGAAAGGCCAGAATACACAGAAAAGCCAGGGGAGATGGGTGTCGTGGGAACCGCGGGGGCACTAGCCATTTCCCATCGTACCTGATGGCCAATGAATGTCAGAGGCTGTCCTGTCTCCATCCAGTCGAGCTCGGGGGCTGGTGGCAGGTCCAAGTATGAGGGCTGCTGTGAGGTGGAGGCTACTTGGCTGAAAAAGACAAACAGGAGCCAGGCTGGCAGACAAGGTCCTTTAGCCATGAGGACAGCAAGAATGAGATTTGTTTCCATGTCCTGATCAAAGTTACAGAACATTCGAAGAGAGAATGTCCAGTAAGAGGTTTCCTAACAGTCTTTTACCTGCTCGTCCCATTCCAGCTTCCAGGTGCTGAAGAGCCCTCTTCTGGGTCTGGCACTGTCTGAGGCTGAGTTTGATTCAGGAAAAATAAATGTGTCTAGAATGCTTAAGAATTTGCCTAGGCCATGCTCCCCACCTCCAGAAGTAAACAAATTGACAAATTGATGAGGATATTGCCCCATCTGGCAACCTCCCTCCCTCCCAGCCTCGCCCACATTTTCTCCACTGATAAGGCCTGCCCCCTGGTGGGCAGAGAAGGGAATTCAAGACAAGCAGATGGAGTCCATTAATTTTTCATCAGAAGAGCTGGTAGGTGAAATGCTGGACCTGGGAGAACCAGGAATCAGTGGATTTGGATACTGCTCTGGCTCCTCCGAGGGAAACCAACCTCTAAGACAGACCGAACCATCTCCTGCCGGCTTTGCTCCACCTCGCGGATCTGAGCTGCCATCTGTGGGAGAGGGGTGACTTAGACAGGTGCCAGAAGGTGGGGCTGGGTCCTTCAGAGGCCTTTCCTTTAACTCACCTCTTTAATCACTTCATCCTCTTTTTCCTCATAGGAATCCAGACTTTTCACCATGGATTTCTTGAATCTAAAAAGGAAAGGGGCAAGTCACCCCAGAATCCCAGTCCCTGCCAGTTGTGAAAAGATCCTCAGTAGATAATTTTTCTCTAGATTCTGAATAGTGTCAGGCTCCCAGAAACCAAGTCTCAGGAGTACAATGAACACCCATGTACCTCTCACCCAGATTCACTGTTAACATTCTGCCATACTGGCTCCAGTTCTCTTTTCCCTTCTCCCAAGAACATGAGACTAATTCTAAATTTTTCAGTATGCATTTCCTGGGAAAAGGAACAGCCTATAAAACCATTACCACACTTTAAAAAAAAATCAATTACCCTTTCTGATGTCCAAATTGTCCCATACCTGGGACGATATATTTGCAGTAGTTTTTATTCTACAATATACACAAAGGTATCTGAATATTATCAGTACTACTATCAATGAGACTACTAAGCAAAGCTCAAGATTTCTTTGCAGTTCCTTAGTCCTTAGACAATATCCTTCTAAGGGTATACAGAGTTTTGTTTTCAAATGTTACTTGAATTCTGGGCTTCCCTGGTGGTCCAGTGGTTAAGAATCCATCTTGAAATGCAGGAGACACCAGTTCAATCCCTGGTCCTGGAAGATCCCATATGATGCAAGCCAACTAAGCTCGTGCCCCACAACTACTGAACCAGCACTGGGGAGCCTATAAGCTGCAACTAGGGAGTAGCCCCCCACTGTCCACAACTAGAGAAAGCACACACGCAGCAACCAAGACCCAGAGCAACCAAAAAAAAAAAAATTTTTTTAAGATGTTAAATTCTTATTATTTTGTCATTGTTATCAATTTAATAGTTACACGATAATTTGTCTTTGCCTAATTTTATTATGTAAAACATTTATATAGGGGAATGGCTCTCCCATGGTGCCCTGGCAGTCCTGACAGGCAAAGCCTTGAACTGCAACTTATCAAAGTCTTGGCAGAAGGTCTGCATGATCCTCCCAGAACACAAGAGGACAGGAGGTCTGAAAGGAACTGCTAGGAGGCCATCTCCCTTTCATCTCCTTATCTCTCACGGGAGGTCGTTACAAAACAGTTTTTCATTAACTCCCAGTTCTGATGGGGTAGGGGGCTTTCTGTTCTCAGATTAGAGCTGCAGATATAAAGCCTGTGGCTTCAGCCTAGTCTTGGCTCCCCAACAACAGTATCCCACAGTTCATGCTACAGTCACCCAGCCCTATTTGTATCACTATGGTTCTTTTTGGTGTGTGGGACAACCTGGGAAGCTGGCACTTTGGGCTTACTCTTTTCACTGCCTATGTAAGTAATAAGCTGCCTGAATCTAAAAGTGGCTCATTTGTATCTTTACAGGTCAAATCAGTCAAGCCTGGCCTGGCCTTGTCTTGTGTGAGCTTGAAATTATAAAGTTGAAAAATCAAAACTATATTTAAATAAAAAGTTTAGAGAGTCTGTCCATATAATTCTCAATTATAACCTTTCTGCTAACTACCCTTTATTCATCCACCAAAAATTCTATAGAGCTGGGTCAGGCTGTGACAAGTAAGTGGCCTGTTTTTCTTTTTTTTTTTTTAATTTTTGATGTGGACCACTTTTTAAAAAGTCTTCCAGGGACGTCCCTGGCCTCATTTTCTTATCTCCTCCCGGTCAGAACCGGGAAGACAAGGTGATGGGATTTAAGTACTTCTTGAAGGTGAAGTCACTCAGTCGTGTCCGACTCTTTGCGACCCCATGGACTGTAGCCTACCAGGCTCCTCTGTTCATGGGATTTTCCAAGCAATAGTACTCGAATGGATTGCCATTTCCTTCTCCCAGGGATCTTCCCAACCCAGGGATTGAACCCAGGTCTCCCACATTGTAGACAGACGCTTTTACTGTCTGAGCCACCAGGGAAGTCCTTCTTAATTCCTCATTATTCTCCACACTGAGTAGAAAGGAATGATAAACTATGTATTCTCTTAACTTTGGCTTTGGGATCCCTTTGGGTTCCACTCTCCATAATCTCAATACAGTCCCAATAAAAGTGGTGATGTGAGGCTGCCTGAGTCCTCTTCCTGAGGCAGTCACAACTCACTCCCTCTGTGCTGCCAAGCTTCCTGCACTCCAGGTAGTTGGGGCCTTCCAAGGCCAGTTAAAACTATTAAAAGTGGGTACTGGGTGAGCATCAGTTTTTTGCACTCTATAAAAAGCATGTTTTATTTCTAAAGAAACTTAGTAGTCTGTCACATATTTAAACAGTTGACTATGGTCACCTTTTATTATACACTTCTCTATTTGCTAAATACATTGTAAATCCCACCCCTTCAACTAGATTATAAACCTTTCAAGGACTCTGTCATATTTCATTTTTGTTCAACATGGTGCCTAGAATAATGAGTGCTACAAAGACAATGGTCACTAATGAAGTCCTTTCTAAACCGTCCAATTAGTAGAGGAAGCTCCTGACACAGATGCAAAGAATCTACACTCTGCCACGTCATCATGTGAAGGAATGACTTACCGTGCAAAGTCCTGGGGGGAGATCAAAAACTTCTCTTTCATCTGGAACTCAGCCTTGTTTTCCCACCAGAATTTGTTGGTTGCTTTCTTGTGCTCTGGACTGAGAATGGACAGGACAAGTAATCTCAATGATAGATCACAGAATATTACATGGCATTTGATAAACAATACAAACTGACACCTGGGTCTCTGGGCAAGGCTGAGAGAATACTAACAGTAGTTTCAAGATCTCCAGTTTTCCCCTTCCAATAAAAATGTGACAATCTGAGAGGAAGCGATGGGAAGGAAACTTGATTGAGCCAGTTGTCCAATCAAGGCCACCCCCAGCACTGGGACCACTGGGACCATAAGGCCGCTACCCCTCAGGGTTGGCCATGCCTACAAGATGACGGAATCATCCAATCTGATCAAATCACAAAAACGTTCTTCCTCTCACCCACCCTAAACCCTCCCTCCATTCATTTATAGATTAATCTAAACCTATTATACAACCTCTGTATCATACAACTAGCGCTGTATGCGGTTCCGGGCCCGGCGCTGACCTGGCCAGATGCTCCAGCAGCCCCCCGTGCAGAACGGTCAGGTTTCCGTGGCTCAGGTGTTTCCGCACCTCACAGCCGCAGCACAGGCACCAGCACCATCGCTCGTGCTCGGGCACGTAACGCTCCACCTGAGCAGCGCGGACGGCCTTGCGGGCGGCCTCCACCTGCGGCGGAGAGGATGCCAAGGCGGACAGGCTAAGTAGGACCCCGGCGGGATCCGCAGAGCCCACCCTTTCGGGCCTTCACAGCCCCGCCCCAGGCCGTCCATGGTCCCCTCCAGCCTCCCGGCCGTACCTGCGGCAGGAGCCGCTCCAAAGCCACCTTCAGCTGCCGCTGGTGCTTGCGACTGTAGACGTGCCCGCGACCGCAGAAGAAAGTCTGGCGGCAAAGAGGACAACGCTGCGCCGGCGCCATCTGCCCAGGACTGGGAAGCCGCGACGCAGAGCTTCTCCTTCGCGGCCCCGTGACCTCTGACCTCTGGGGGCGGGAGAATTCCGGAGCCCCGCGGCCCCCAGCGGCTGGTAGGCGCCACTGCAAGTCCTTTCGCGGCTGCGCACGATTTTCTCCCGGCTCCTCCCTGGGCGCAAGCCGAACCAGTCACCAGCATCGCCAAATGCTGTCTGGCTGGGAAAGGTGAAAGGAAAGAGCGCCCGCAATAGTTAAGGGAGACCGCACACGTATCGGGAACACTGACAAGGACCCGTAAGTGAAAGTGAAGTCGCTCAGTCGTGTCCGACTCTTTGCGACCCGTGGACGTAGCCCACCAAGTTCCTCCGTCCATGGAATTCTCCAGGCAAGAATACTGGAGTGGGTTGCCATTTCCTTCTCCAGGGGATCTTCCCGACCCAGGGATCGAACCCAGGTCTCCCACATTGCAGGCAGACTCTTTAACCTCTGCACCACCAGGGAAGCCCCATACAATGTAACCAATCGTAACTCGTGTTTATAGGGTGCTCAGTATGTGTCCAGAAGTTGACACGTACTCTGTGATCACAATAACTCTCTATGTGCATGCGTGCTGAAGTCGCTTCAGTCGTGTCCGACTCTTGTGATCGCACAAGGACTGTAGCCCACCAGGCTCCTCTGTCCATGGAATTTCCCAGGCAAGAATACTGGAGTGGGTTACCATTCCCTTCTCCAGGGTATCTTCCTGACACAGGGGTCGAACCCGGGTCTTCCTCATTGCGGACGGATTCTTTACCCTCTGAGCCACCAGTGACCTCTTGGGAGCACAGGTGGATGGCCTAATCTAAGACCTAGTCACTCACACCCATGCTGCCACAGGGGCGATCTGAACGCTGCCCCTGTAAAGCTGTAAAAAGGGAAAGCTATAAGGGGTTCAGAATCATTGCTGACATCTTTAATCTACAAATGTGCTAAACTAGTGGAATTTTTTCTTCACAAGCCACTCACTTCTCCTAGAGTCAACAGCCTTCCTGTCTGTCTAGCTCCCTTAAGAACTCATAGGTTGAAATCCCCAGACTGTGACTGTGATCTGCACCCTAGAGCTCCCTCCAAAATATCTGAGGCCTGGCCCAGACTCTACTTGTAGGACTTGCAAACAGAGCTGTCACAGGGTCCCCAGCTTCCCTGACTGTGTGTTACCTGTACTGGTGCATTAACCTGGATGGGTTACAGTGGCTGTGGGTGTATACAGTCAACTCTACATTATTCAGACCCAGGAAGTAGGCAGACTCCCCTTCAGAGCTTGACTTCCTGTTGGAGCTTCCCCTTAGACTCAGGCCTTCACTAGATGTGATCCATTTTGATGACCCTTGCAGTTCTCAATTCCTTGACCTCTCATCACTCCCCTAGCAGGGGTGATCCCGAACTTTTTTCACCAAAAACTGCACCTTCTCTGACTTCAAACTCTGAAATTCTTCTCTGACCACCGTCTTCCATCCTCCCTTGTGGCCCTACCTTCCAGGTAGTCTTTAACTGCAAGGATGAATATAAGCACTCTTATCCATTCACTGAGAAAATTATTCAGCATTTGCCAGAAGCTAAATACTTTGCTCCTTTAAAGATTTTAAAATCTTTAAAGTGTGGCCTCCAGGTCAGCAGCATCAGCATCTGGGAACTTGTTAGAAATGCAAATGCTTGGGCCCCACCCTAGACCTACTGAATTGGAAACTCTGGAGTAGGGCCCAGAAATCTGTGGTTTAATGAGCCCTTCAGGTGATTCTAATGCCCAGTCAAGAATTGCTGGTCTAGGACTTCCCTGATGGTACAGTGGATAGGAATCTGCCTGCCATTGCAGGGGACATGGGTTCAATCCCTGGTCTGGGAAGATTCCATATGCCTTGGAGCAACTAAGCCGGTGTGTCACAAGTACTGAGCCCAAGTGCCAAGAGCCGGTGCTCCGCAACAAAAGAAGCCACTGCAGCGAGAAGCCCATGTACCACAACTGGGGAGTAGCCCCGGCTCACTGCAGCTAGAGAAAGTCTGCACGCAGCAAGAAAGATCCAGCACAACCAAAAATAAATAATAAAAACAATAAAAACCTATCTCTGCTAAAAAAAAAAAAAAAATCACTGGTCTAGGTCTTAGGTCCTCTTGGCTTTGCTTTACCCACTGGAACCCAGAAATATTTTCACCTCACTCTCATGGCAACCTATCACTTCACTTGACTTACCAAGACCTCTCATTCTGTCACACCCTAACCGTCAACCCAACTATCTCATCTGTCTCCGTCATTTGTTCCAAAACTGCATTAGGTAGTCTACACTGTCTGCTTCAAATTCTAACTTCGCAGCCCTCTGCAGTTTGGCTTTTGAAACTGTTTCCCTAAAGTCCTCCACCACTATTTATTGGGCTGCCATTTGAACTAGATTCTGTGAAACAGAACTCACCATCTTCCTCAGATCTTCCCTGTTTTCATCCTCCCAGGAAATAATACCACCAAGTTAAAGCCTGGAGTTTTGGACTGAGTTATCTTTGACACTCCTTTAGTCCCCACATCCACCCTGCACAAGTTGTCTTATTAGATTTCTGAGATGTTTAAAATCTGTTCTCTACCTTTTACACTCACAGAGCACTTTATTTCAATTCCCTTCCTTTCTTGTTTTGATTCATGTAAAATCTTTCTGACTGGTTTCCAAGTGTCCGGCGTACTTCACCTCCATTCATCCTCCAGACTCTGGTCTGAAGGTAGTCTCTAAAATGACTTTCCTGATTAATGTCTAAATTGCCTTCAGGAAGTATCTAAGTTTTGCAGCAAGAATTTTACACTAGGTTTCCTAACCTCCTTTTCAGTCTTAAACCCCACACTCCCCTCCCCTTCTCCAGGCAGTATTTCTAGTTCCACAGCTTCTCCAGCCCTTGGTTCCCCAGCCTAGAATTTACTTCTTTCCAGCTCTGCCTGACAAATTCTATTACATATAATAGAAATATGAAACTGCTGTGAAATATGAACTAGAATGGAATTTCCCTAAGGCTGGTGATTTTGTCTGGAACATAGTAATATGTCAGTCTATTTATAAACTCTTGGATCAATTCATGATTGAATGAATGAAATGTCACCCCTTTTGTGAAGCCCACCAGAGTGGATCCTGCGGGATTAATTTTTCAATTCCAAGATCCTTTGCTCATCTTGTCATTTTTTTCAATCGTCAGTTGAAAATCTAACAGTTGAAAGATCAAGTGTAGGGACTCTATCTTGGTCGTGCCTGACTTGGTAGAACTAGCAGAAAGGGGTCTTCAATGCATGTTTGTCAAATTAAGTTAAAATCATCAAAACTCCAGGAACCCTTGTGTTGACATGCCCATGGTATGGTAATCTGTGCTGGGAAGAGCCTCAGAAACATGCAGCTAACAGCCTCCTAATTATGTTGCAGAAAGAGGGACCTATTCCAGGGCCTGAGAGTGGCCTCTTTTCTAACATTCAGAAACGAATTGTCCAAGGAAATACACGTGCTGACAAAGCAAGAGACTTTATTGGGAAGGGACAGCTGGGCAGAGAGCAGGAGGGAAGGGACTCCAGAACTACTCTGCCACCTGGCTCACAGTCCCAGTTTTTATGTTGCTAGTGCTAAGTTGCTTCAGTCGTGCCCAACTCTTTGCTATTCTATGGGCTGTAGCCTGCCAGGTTCCTCTGTCCATGAGATTCTCCAGGCAAGAATACAGGAGTGGGTTGCTATGCCCTCCTCCAGGGGATCTTCCTGACCCAGGGATTGAACCCATGTCTCAAGTTTCCTGCGATGGCATGTGGGTTTTTTACCACTAGCACTTATGGTCATAAAATTAATTTCCAGGTTGTCTCTGGCCAGTCATCTTGCTTGGCCCATATTTGATCTCAGGGTCCTTTCTAGTGGCCCACGCATCTCTCAGCCAACATGGATTCCAGTGTGAAGGATTGTGGGAGGTTGGTAGGACAATATTATGGCATCTCCTCTCTCCTTTTGGCCCCTCCCAACTCTCCCCATTTTTGGTGGCAGCACCATGTTCCTTACTGGGACCTCCTGTTGTGAGATAACTTAAGCAAGTGGTCATCATTGTGCCTGGCCAAGGTGGGCAGTTTCAGTCAATGCTTCCCTAACAATTAATAGTATCAAACTACAAAACAGCCTAGTGGATAAGTTTATTTTAAAATTCTAAAAAGTAATTTATTAGAAAAAAAAAAACTGTACCAAGGTTATAAATAAAAAAGATTGGCCTCCATCTCTTTGCTACCTGCCATTCCCCAAAGATGACTATTACTGTTTGATATCTATTTTCTTCAAGGCGCTTTCTGCTTCAACAACATATGTGTATCTATATAAACATAGTTTCTGTCACATTTGGAATCATTTCAAACATACTGTTCTGCTGTTTTTTTCACCCTAAAAATGCATTGTGGATATCTTTCTATATCAGTACACTGAGTGTGATTTAAGTACTGTCTATATATTCCTGTCAGATGTGTTTACATCTTCAGCTCAGGCTTATCTTCTGAACTCCAGACTTACAACAATTATCATCTTGACATAACCACTGTGATATCTCAGATTCTAAACACAAAACTGCTCACACCTGCTACTCATTCACCCAATCACTCAAACAAAAAACCTCAGAGTCACTCTTTTCTTCTTCTGCATCTAATCAATCCTGTTGACTTGTTGATTCTGTCTCCACCCTACAGCATCAAACTGGGCTGCCTCTCCCCTTTCTATTGCCATCTGGATTCTGCAGTCATCTCCCTACAGGCTCCCTGCTTCCACTTTTGCCCCTACAAGCCACCTTCAGTGAATAGCTAAGCATCATTTAAAAAATTGAAGGGAGTTATGTCAGTTATTTCAACTACTTTCCACTATACTTGGGAAAAAACCAAAACCTCTCAATTTCATATCATAGTTTAGAAGGGTCTGGTCTCTGCCTCCCTTCCCAACATCAACTTAGTTACCATATTCTATGGCCGATCCCCATTCTCGCAATAGGCCAAGGTGAGGAGGTTCCTACCTCCTGAGCTTTGTCTATTCTGTTCCCTCTGCTAGAACACTTTTCCTTACCATGCTTCAGCCTGGCTACTCATTAAACAGGTCTCAGTTAAAACACCTTTCTTAGAAAGGCCTTCTCTGACCTCCTCTCCAGTTAGGGTTGAGTATCCATATTGTCTCACAATAACCTAAGTCTACCTTATTAAGACTTCTCATCATTGTCCATTATTAGGGTGTCTGTTTAATATCCTTTGAGACTGTGAGGGAGGAGTCATTCTCGGTTTCACTCTATCCCTAGCAGCTGGCACAGGGCCTGGCATAATGAAAGCTCAAAATGAATAGTTGCTGAATGAACAAAGAGGAGGAGGTAGGTGTAAGTATAGTAGTCTATTAGAGAACAAATGAGCAAAGGCAGATTTTTCTGAGTTCCTTTTCCCACAAAGGCTATATTGTTGTATTCTTTCCTTCTGATCTGTTGCTTTTTGGGATCCACTTGTGGCTTAAACCAAATATCAACAAGAATGTGGACAGGGATAAAGATGTGTACATAGTACAGGTGAAGCAAGCTAAGGCCAGTTGAAACCAGAGCTTAGGATTCAGGACCCTCTTCTTCCTGGGACCTGTATACATAAGGGCGGTCAGTAAGGGGACTCTGGCTGCAGCGTGTTGGGTGGGCTCAGAGCTGATGACACTAATGACCTGACCCTCCACCCCTCCTCTGGTGGATGCCACATTAAAAAAAAAAAAAAAAAAAAGCATCCAGATAGCCCAGAGAAAATCACTCCAGGTGGGCCAGGGAAAGGCAGTTCTTTTTTTCCAAAGAATATTCTTGGTGGCTTCCCTGGTAGCTCAGTGGTAAATAATCCACTTGCCAATACAGGAGACACAGATTCGATCCCTGGTCTGGGAAGATCCCACATGCTGTGGAGCAACTAAACCCGTGTGCCACAACTATTAAACCTGTGCTCTAGAGCCAGGGAGAGGCATCTACTGAGCCCAAGCACTGTAACTACTGAGGCCTGAGCCGTAGAGCCCACACATTGCAACAAGAGAAGCCAGCACAATGAGAAGCCCCTGCTCTCTGCAACTACAGAAAAGCCCCCACACTGATGAAGGCCCAGGACAGCCAAAAACATTTTTTTAAAAGGGGGGTATACTTGTTTTGTTTTTCCCCAGTGGCTAGAGACTATTTTGGCTGTGCATGCAGGATCTTAATCCCTCAACCAAGGATTGAACCTGTGCCCCCTGCATTGAGAGCAGAGTCTTAACCACTGGTCCACCAGGGAAGTCTCAGAAAGGCAGTTCTTGACTTGCTCCAGCCGGGAATCTGCATGCGTGTCATCTCTTTCTTGGCACCAGTCACTTTCTCTTCCCTGATCGACCCCACCTCCCCAGCCTCCTCTACTGCTTGCCCAAAGCATCCTGACCCCTCACCCAGCAGGGCAGGGCTGCCTTTAAGCGCATCTGGAGAAGAACTAGCTGTTGTTTTCCAGACCTGGAAAAAACACCCTGTGTTCATGTCTTCTGTGAGAAGTCTTCCCCAGTTCCTCTCAAGCTAATTGCTCTCTTCTCTGTGCTTCCAGAGAACATGGACTCTGTTAAGAGAAATTACTAGTGACAAGTAATAGCAAACAGCATTCATACTACCTAACGGGCCCCATGCTAGGCTCTGGAGTTTGACATGAAAGGGACTTATTCCATTGTATTTTCCTCAGTGGTTGCCAAAGTCACCGAGGGTGAGCGCCTCTGGGACAGGGGACTATATCTTATACATTCCTTGGTTTGGTGGTTTCCTATTTCATTAGCCTTAGCACCCTAGAATGGAGCAAATACTCTAAGACCATCTTTATTGCTACACATGGGCTTTCTCTTTCTCTAGCTGCAGCGAGTGGGGCTCCTTGTCATTGAGGTGCTCAGGCTTCTCACTTCCTTGGCTTCTCTTGCTAAGCACAGGCTCTAGGGCAAGTGGGTTTCAGCTGTTGTGGTACATGGGCTTAGCTGCCCCATGGCACATGGGATCTTCCTGGACTAGGGGGTCAAACCCATGTCCCCTGCATTGGCGGGTGGTTTCCTAACCACTGGACCACCAGGGAAGTCCCGTACAACCATCTCCACCACCCTGAAGTGAACCTTGCTGACAAAATAACCTACCTATACATATCATTAACAAACAAACTGGAGGACTTCCCTGGTGGTTTGAAGGTTAAGAATATGCCTGCCAAGCAGGGGACTTGGGTTCGATCCCTGACCCTGGAAGATCCCACATGACGAAGAACAACTAAGCCCATGAATCTTACCTGTTGAGCTCTGGAGTCTGGGAGCCACAACTACTGAAACTTGTATGCCCTAGAGCCCAAGCTCTGCAATGAGAGAAGCCACACCCCGCAACGAAGAGTAGCCCCCACTTGCCACAACTAGAGAAAGCCCGTGCACAGCAACGAAGACCCAGTACAGCCAAAAATTAATCATAATAAAATTAAAAAAAATAAACTGTAATGCTCTGTAATATAACAGAAAAAATAAAGCGAAAGAAATTTATAATGAGTATATTGGATGAGAGTACAATGGATAAACTATATTTGAAAACATGAAACAGTTGAACATTTGCACATTCTTACAGTAAATAGCTGAAATTTAAGAGATGTCATTCAGATGATTATTGAAAATCCATTTCCTTTATACTGGCTACCTTGACACCACCACATATTTGTTTATACATGTAGAATCCTTGTGGTCACAACAGATACAAACACAGGCCAATACAGGGATGTGGTACTGGTGACTTAAATACCAGAGCAGCTTTGCTGTCAGTGATTTCCCAAAATGGCAAACAACACTTGGTAAACTTCCAAACGAAAAAAAGGAGTCTTCCTTCATTTTACATAAGAGTTGCATTCCTGGAAAAGTCAGTGTATAATAAAACAATACAACAAATAGTTTCTGCTTAGACGTAAAACTGGGTTAGGTTCTTGGCTCAGCTCATTCATTATCAATGGCCTTAGGTATAAGGGTCAGCTCTTCAAGATGAGACACTATCTCCTACACTGACATTGGACACTCCTGGGCCTGCCAATCTCCCAAATCACTGCACAACCATAGTGCTCCCCAGGGTCAGTGAGAGCCCCTGGCCTAGCACTACTTTTGGTGCATGTTCCAGAAGGAAGGCAAAGCTGCAACGGGTCGAGAAGAGATGGCTCTGGTGACAGACTGGTGACCAGGGCGAGACTTCATTTCTGTTACCAAAAATGTGCAAACCACACATGAACTGGGGCCTTTCTTTCAAGGTAGAGATTTTGGTCAGGTGGGATACTGCTTGTACTTTTCAAGAATAGCACTTCTCAGAGACCAGGGAGGAAGCAGTCTGATTTTATAGTGATACAGACTACAAGGGATTAAGAGCTGAATAAATGGACAGAAAATGAAGGCAACTCCTTAAATATAATGACCACCGCACGCAGTGAGCTGAGGAGAATGACAGCGCGCGTGTGCTCAGCTACTTCAGTCGTGTCAGACCCTCTGCGATCCCACGGACTGTAGAGCCCGCCAGGCTCCTCTGTCCACGGGATTCTCCAGGCAAGAATCCTGAAGTGGGTTGCCATGCCCTCCTCCAGGGGATTTTCCCAACCCAGAGATCAAATCTGCGTCTTACAGCTCCTGCATTGGAAAGCCGGTTGTTTACCACTAGCACCACCTGGGAGATTAACAGTACCTACTCTTTAAGGCTTTTAATCCAGGTTTAATTGTATGGATTAACCCTGAAAACACACATAAAATGATGTCTGGTCCAACTGTAAGCACTCAGTGTTAATGTTGATAAGCCAGACATGGAAGTATACACTTTCCATTGTCCTATTTAGTTTCCAAATCAAAATCTGTGTGTACTTCTATTATCCCTGACTTGCATGCAAAAGAAATGGAAGTTTAGAAGTGTTAAGAAAACTTGTGCTAAAAAAGATACAAAGAGAGAGGACAGGTGATCTGCGGAGAGGGAGCTGAGCTGGGAGTCAGAGATGGAGAACAAGACTTTTGCTGGCAACAGCAAGGTCCCAGTTCCCACTGACAGTTGCCAAGCGCTGAAAGTAGATACAGGCTGTTACTAGCCCACCAGCCTCCAGGAGCAGGGAGGGTGTCCTAACTAGACATCACAATAAGCAATAAAATAGCTACCCTTTATTTAGAACTGAGTTCCAGTTTCAGTAGGAAGCACGCTATTCCATCCCCATCGATCTCCACACTGGTACAGTGCTAAGAAAGCCATCATTAACTCATTTTCCTCATCTAGACACTGAGAAAGTGGCTGCCTGAGGCACGTTCTTCTACAATGAGGATGCAGGAGAAGCAAGTGGCTACATCAGAGCTGAGAAACAGGAAGGCGAGCAGGAAGGAAAGGAGAAGTGAGACTATCCTTGTCCGGGAGCTGCCCGGACAAGGGGTGCCCTTCCTGAGACTCAAGCACCACCCACTGCCACCTCTGGGGAGGAGTGATACCCAGTCCCCTGGGACCGTGTCTGAGGCTGGAGCCATACTTCTGTGCAGGCCAGCTTCGGGGTAAGGGGGAGCAACAGCAGGACAGGTATTTCAGCCCCGTGGGAAACCCACAATGATCTTTGAGCACTGTGGGGAACACCTATGGCATCCTGACACAGCTCTGAATCTTGTTCCCTTCTTATCCGTCCCACTGGCTTCTCTCCCTATTGCTCAGATCTGAGGGTGGCAGCTGGCCTTGCCCTGGACGCAGTCTCCCGCAATCCAGAAAGCCACCTCAGCCCAGCTGAGATCTATAGCCTCTGGGGACCCTGAATCCCCACGTGCTCTGGCTTCTACTGAACCCTGAGGTATGAAAGGGCCATGCCCCTCAGCTCCGAGTTCCCCTCCCTCCCTCCTAATGCTTAAGTGGGAGAAATGAGGCTTGAGCCCAGCTACTCCTTTTCTCAAACTGTTTTCCTTTGGGACTTCCCTGGTGGTCAAGAACTCATCTGCCAATGCATGGGACAGATTCAATCCTTGGTCTCAGAGGATCCCACACGCCACAGGACAACTAAGCCCGTGTGCCATAAAGACTGAGGCTGTACTCTAGAGCCTGGGAGCCACAACTACTGAAGCCCGCCCACCATAGAGCCGGTTTTCTGCAACAAGAGAGGCCACCACCATGAGAAGCCCAAGCACTGCAAACAAAGAGTGATAGTGAAAGTTGCTCAGTCAAGTCCGACTCTGTGAGAGTCCTCTGTCCATAGCATTCTCCAGGCCAGAATACTGGAGTGGGTAGCTGTTCCCTTCTCCAGGGGATCTTCCTGACTCAGGAATCAAACTGGGGTCTCCTGCATTGCAGGCAGATTCTTTACCAGCCTAACTACCAGCCCTTCCTTACTTGCCACAACTAGAGAAAGCCCAAGCACAGCAATGAAGACACAGTGCAGCCAAAAATAGTTTTCAAAAAGAAATTCTTCCGTCTCACCTTTCTCATTGCTCCCTCATGGCCTCCCAGAAGGTATTCCCTTCAACTATTCCATAAATGATACAATTCCCTAGGCCTCTCCTCACTGTCCCCAGCTGATTACATCCACTCCTGTGAGTGGGTGGTGATTTGGGGGGCCTTTTTCAGGGCTGGCTGCTTAATGCTAGCCATCTTCCAAGAAAAAAAGAAATCTCGAGAAGGCTGAGTATTTTCTTCCTTTGAGGAAAGAAGAGTATGGGCTCCCTCTGCTGCACACCAGGCAACCGGCCCATTGCCTCTGGAGCACCCAACAGCTCTGAGGGCAACCCATGTCCACCCTCAGAGCTGACCTGCACCTCCCGTGCTACCTCATCCTCAGACCACACACACACACCAGGCTGCTGCAGATTCTTTAATAAGGCATGGGCTGCTGGCTGGTTCTTGGAACTAAAGGTCAAAGAGTGAGGACATCACATCTGAAAGGAAAGAAGAAAGTCAAAGGGATCTGTCTGCCCCCTGCAGCTGCTCTTCCCTAAACCTGGACCACTCTTTCACAGCAGATGACGTAAGTACTTCTCTCTCAAGCTCAAATGCCACCTGGTCTCCAGGAGAGGAAAAAGCCCCCTTTTGCTGAGAATTTCCCATACCATGCTTCTCACATCATGTGGTCACTACTTCCCCAGGCTGCGGGGCTGTGAGCAGCACCAGCTGTTTCGCCTCAGCTCCCGATACCTCACGTGCCATGCTTGTCTCTGTGAGGACCCCTCAGGCAGGCACCACCCAGCATCTCAGAACACCTCTGGCTTCTCCCCTCCCTCCAGAAGCTGCCCCTCCCCTCCACCTTGGTGTGACCCTAGCTCCTTTCATGCACACCCAGCCTCAGGTCAGGATCTTCAGGTCCCCTCCCCTGGGCCTCGCGTGTGACAAGGCCTCACACCTGGCTGGCTCATGCACTGTCGGATCCTTTCCAGCCGGGTGGAGGCCAAGGCACGGGCCTCTTCTGCAAAGCGGCGGTGTCCCTCGTCAGTCAACTTCCAGAGGCAGGATCGGGGCCGTGAGCTGGCCCCACCCTGCATGCTGACCGGCACCTTCTCGAAGCTGTCTCGGAAACAGAGATTGTGACGCACGGTATTCTTCCAGCCTTCAGGAGCCGTCCGGAAAAAGGGGAAATGTTGTCTGTGGACATGGAGGAATGGTCAGGAGAGGGGTGGTCTTCCTGGAGATGCCTCTCCTGGAGAACATTCTCACCCAGGGGCCAGGAGCCCCCAGCCCTCTTCTCAAGGTGGTGAAGCAGAAGCTGGCCCACGAGGCACTGTGCTGACTAGGCCTGTGGCTGCGCAGCTGGTACAAAGCCTAACCCTCTGAACTCAGTCTACTGCCCCTACACTCCCAGGCTCGCTTTCCTTCCTCCCTCCCTCCAAGGGTTCAGGACTGACAACTGAACAGAGCTAAAATCAGGCCAACAGCTTCTGTCAGAGGAATCCTGGTCAAGGAGGACACCTCTTGAGGATTAATATTCTGTGACTGACTCTTCTAACAGAGGGAAAAGGTCCAAAAAACTCCTCATACTCATGGGTACCTGACTGTCGGAAAGCAGTGTAAATCCTTTCTCAGCTTGGCTTCCCTGGGTCCCTGGGGGACAGGCCGTGCCAGATTAGTTTAGTCCAAAGGGAAAACGTGAGAAACTGCTGGGGGATCTTGAGGGAAGATGACAGAATTTATGACCCAGGTGAAAATATGTTTTGAAGAACTAAGATAGGGACTTCCCTGGTGGTCCAGTGGTTAAGATTTCGCCTTTCAATGCAACTGGAGCAGGTTTGATCCCTGGTCAGGGAGCTAAGAGCCCACATTCCTCATGGTCAAAAAACAAAACATAAAACAGAAAGAATTATTGTAACAAAAACTTAAAAAAAAAAAAGAACTAAGCTATAAAAAGGTTGGAGTCTCTTAGATGTGAGGGGTGGTGGTGGCTATCCTGTCTATGTGAGGTGAGGACACATATTCGGGGACAACCTGGAACCAGGGCCTGGGGACAGAGAGGGATCCTCTGGGGTACATGTGGGGGAGCTGAGGCAGCAGCCCAGGGCCCCCAGCCAACTGGAAGGTATCAGAGCAGGGCCCTGCCCCCTCCCTTCGCCCTCCTCACAGGGCCCCGGCACATACCGAGTGAAACTGTAGATCTGTTGCACGTTGAGGCCACAGGGGGCACTGTTTCTTAATGCCAGTGCAATTAGGTGGAAGTAATTGAGAGGGGGCCGGGACCAGAGCCTCCCCTCCTGGCTGTTGGCTTGCCGAAGCCTCCGACTCTGGAGGGGGGCCGGTTTGTGAGAGGACGGGAGAGCCACAGAGGAGCGGTCATCCTGGTCCTCTGCCTCCTTCTCTTCTGTGAGCTGGAGGAGCACAGAGTAGGAACTGGTCCTGACTCCATGGTCTCGACTCCAGGGGTGCGGTGGCAGGAAGGGGCGGTGGGCCAGGGCCACCATCTGGGCTTCTCCCCACCCCAGAAGATGGGGGGCACAGCTAATTTCTGAACCCACTAACCCTTTGTCAGTCCTAAGAAAACAGAGCCCTCTGCTGCGTCATCCCTGGGCCCACTCCCTGCCTAGAGCCCACCCCAGAAATCCCTACCTCCCAGTTGCTGGGGGAGGTGGCAAACTGCTTCCAAGGGGAAGACTGGTCTCCAGGGGGTGACAGCGACTCCACTTCTGTGGCCTCCGGACATTTGTCAAAGTCTTCTTTTGGGACTGGCTGAGAGGAGGGAGCTGTGGTTGTCAGATTCTTCCCCTTACTGGGTTCTGGGACCTCCAGCTTTCCAGGGGGGAACATGATGTTGGGGTCTACCCACATCCACAAGTTGGGCTCAAAATCTAGACCTGCAATAGAGAGAGAAAGAGACTGTGGCCCATAGCTCAAGGACTTTGGGTAGCCCACCCAGGCCACAGGGCCATGTCACTTCCCTTCACTCACCATCTTTATCAGGGTTGGGTTTTTTTTCCAGAAGTAGCATTGGTGGCTCAACTATTCGGAGTTTATATCTGGCAACTGGCAAAAAGAAAGAGAGTCAAAACATCCTAGGATTTCCATTGTGGCCTTGAAGCCTCCCTGGAAGATGGCTATGGGCCCTGCCTGGGAAGTGATGTCTTATTCTATGGGTTTCCCCTTATCTCTCTGACCTTCTCATTATCCTCTGCATTCTTCCCTTCTCACCCCACATTATGTCCTTGAACCATCTCATTAATGCCTGTTACTTCAGTCAGTCACCATCTATAACCTCAAAGCTTCCATATCTTTATTTCTAGCCTAGACTTCTCTGCTAGCCCTTAAGTATAACTGTCTATGGGATAACCCACAAGCACTTTAACCAGGCAGGCTACAGTCAACAAGGTCAAAAGAGAGTCAGATACAACTTAGTGACTAAACAACAACACCCATATATATGTATTCTTTTTCAGATTCTTTTCCATTATAGGTTATTACAAGATACTGAATATAGTTCCCTGTGTTGTACAGTAGGTCCTTGTTGGTTATCTTTTTTATATATAGTAATATGTATCTGTTAATCCCAAACTCCTAATTTATCCCTCCCCTCACTTCCCTTCAGGGCTTCCCTGGTGGCTCAGACGGTAAAGAATCCACCTTCAATGCATGAGACCTGGGTTCGATTCCTGGGTTGGGAAGATCCCCTGGAGAAGGGAAAGGCTCCCCACTCCAGTATTCTTGCCTGGAGAATTCCATGGACAGAGGAGCGTGACAGACTCTAGTCCATGGGGTCGCAAAGAGACACAACTGAGAGAGTTTCACTTTCACTTCCCTTTTGGTAACCATAAGCTTGTTTTCTATATCTGTGGGTGGAAATCATTCTTGTCTCCTCTTTGCTATAGAGCCACACCCAGTCAATCACCAAGTTCTACCATCCCAGTCTAAGCCTGTAACCTAAAAGTTCTGTTTACCTTTTCTTTAACTTATCATATTGCAATTTTGAGCCAACTCATTGGAAAAGACCCTGATGCTGGGAAAAATTGAGGGCATAAGGAGAAGGGGGCAACAGAAGATGAGATGGTTGGATGGCATCATCCACTCAATGGACAAGAGTTTGAGCAAACTCCAGGAGATAGAGAAAGACAAAGAAGCCTGACATGCTGCAGCCCAGGGGTGGTAAAGAGTTGGACACAACTGAGCAACTGAACAATTGCAGTTTTGAGTGATCTAAAATGTTAATCCAATTTTGCCACTCTTCACTGTAAACCTTTGGATGGCTTTCCATTGCCATTGGGCCAAATCTAAACTCCTTAAGATAGTCTATAAGGCCCTGGCTCCAGGCTCTCAGGCTCCCTCAGTCATGTCCGACTCTTTGTGACCCCATAGACGGTAGCCTACCAGGCTCCTCTGTCCATGGGATTTTCCAGGCAATAGTACTGGAGTAGGTTGCCATTTCCTTCTCCAGGGAATCTTCCCAACCCAGGGCTCGAACCCGGGTCTCCCACATTGTAGACAGACGCTTTACCGTCTGAGCCACCAGGAAAGTCTAAAATAGTCTATAAGGCCCTGGCTCCAGGCTCTCCACCCATCTCCAACAGACCTTATGTAGAAGATCCTAGGTCTTCCCATAAGCTGTTCCCTTTCCTGGAAACCCTCTTCCTGCTTGCCTCATTAATTGCTACTCACCCATTAAGTCTGTTTAAACATCTTTCTAAAGCAGCCTTCTCTGACTATCTGTCCTCTCACAGTACACATTTTATTCTAATTGCTTGCTTAGAGTCTGTCTCCAGGTCTGTTTCCCTCACTGCCTGGGACATAGGAGGAGCTCAATTTAAATTAATGAATGGATACATGGCAAGCTCATCAGAGTAAATTAGGTATACATTAGAGCTAGCTGCGTGGTAGGAATCTAGCGTCTGGTCCAGGTAGGGGGAACTGGTTTTGTCTCCCTCATTGTCCCCATGAGTGTCATACTACAGAAGAATCTAGGTCTTTGGCTGGAAAATGATGGTATACTTATTGGAAAGCTCACTCTAGAAAGGAAAAAGTAGTAAGAGATATAATAAAGAAAAAGGCAAAACTATGATCATTTGCAGGGGAAAAAAACAGATTAGCATAGAAAACCATATAAAATTGATATAGTAATAAAAATTATTAGAACTAATAAGAGTCAGCAGGTTTGATAGATATTAAGAGCAACATACTAATCACCACCGTTCCTTTATACCAGCTCTAAGAAACTGGAAAATAGAATTTTTTCCAAAAAGATGCTGTTTATAATAGCAATCAAAGACATAATGTGGACCTTTATGTGAAAAAAAAATGTAATTACTATTTGAAGACCTAAAAGACTTCAATAAACCAAGACATATAATACATATTATAAAGATGCCAATTGGCTTCCCAGGTGGCATAGTGCTAAGAACCCATCTGCCAATGCAGATGAGGGTTCAATCCCCGGGTTGGTAAGACAACCCATTCCAGTATTCTTGCCTGGGAAGTCTCATGGACAGAGGAGTCAGAGCAGGCTACAGTCCATGGGGTCACAAAAGAGTCAGACACTATTTAGCAACTAAAACAATGATAAAGCTGCCAATTCTCAAATTAACCTATACATTTAATGCAGATATTATAACACATAAATTAGAAGGGTCTGCACAGTAAAACTCACAAGGGGAAAAAAAAAAAAAGCAATAGATAAGAAACCAGAAAAAAAAAATCACCTCCAAAACTCAATTCTCTGACAGACAACTCCTACAAATCAAAAAATAAAAGGCTAAGACAAAACTGTTTGTGGGTAAAAGATACGAATCAGTATTCAGAAGGAGGGGATACCTGAAGACGCTCAACCTCACTAGTCAGAGGAACACAATAAAAGAATGAGATAATACTTTACATGGAACTGACAAGAATTATAAAGACAGGCAAAAAAAAAGCTTTGGCAAAGATGCAGTGAAACCAGATCCTTTATTACACTGCAGATCTGAATAGCAACTGGTACAGGTGAAGAATAATCAAGCAGCACTATAGATTACTGTCTGCCCCTGGGTGTGTCTATTCTAATTAACAGAGGAATTTATACACTAATCTTCATTGTTGCCATCATCTACCAAACTCTTGTCCACTCATTTAGAAGAATTTAGTTCCTGGCTCACAGTCACTAATGCTACTCCTGCCTTAAATCTTGGCTATTTCAATTGATACATAGATGATTCTCCAAAGACCCTGGCCTGGAAGTTTTTTGAATTCTTCGCCTCCCCAAATTTTGCCTTCCATCCTAATATAAACAGTCCTTCTCACTGTAATAACCTGAGCCAGTAACCGCAACCTCTCCATAACCTCATTGCTGGGCCCTGTAGAAGTGTTGCATCACCTCCCCTTTCCAGCCATCTTCTTCTCAACCCCAACCATCTTTTGATACCAGTGATAACACCAATCCACAGATCTATGGCTTTGGAGCACTAGTTTGGAAGAGCTGGATTTAATCAGGGTCGTGATTTGGCGTAGCAAGTGTTCCAGAGCCAAAGGAGTTGACGGTGTATGCAAGAGAGTGATTGTGTTTGACTGCGGGATTCCAGGTTAAAGAGAGGACTTCCTCTCTAACTCCACTCTTTGAGAGCAAGAAAAACGGTGACAGGATCAACAGACTGGTACTCTCAGTGGATCAAAGGACAAGGTCTCTGTCCCTTCTGTCCTTGCTCGGACACAGGCGGCTCTGTGCCTCCTCAAGCATACACAATGTACCTTTTTTTTTTTTTTGGTGGGGGGAGCTCTTGGAGGTTCGTGGGATCTTAGTTTCCTGACCAGTGAGCAAACCCGGCCCTGGCAGTGAAAGTGCCGAGTCCACACTGGACTGCCAGGGAATTCCTGTCTCCTCTCTTTCCTGATGCTGGGAAAGATTGAAGGCAAGAGGAGAAGGGGGAGACAGAGGATGAGATGGTTGGATGGCATCACCAACTCAATGGACATGAGTTTTAGCAAATTTTAGGAGATAGTGAAGGACAGAGGAGCCTCACGTGCTACAGTCCTCGAGATTGCAAAGAGCTGGACATGATTTAGCAACTGAACAGCAAGAGCAACAACAACTCTTTTCTGTTATTAATTTCTGTCTCTGGACCATATCAGCATTCAAATATGCTGCTAATTCTCTGATCTTATTAAAAAGAAGAACTTGTTGGGACTTCCCTGGTGGTCCAGTGGTTAAGACTTCACGCTCCCAATGCAAGCGGCTGGGTTTGATCCCTGGTCAGGGAACCAGATCCCGAATGCTGCAACTAAAGATCCTGCTGCTACCGCTGCTAAATCGCTTCCGTCATGTCTGACTCTGTGCGATCCCAGAGACGGCAGCCCACTAGATTCCTCCATCCCTGGGATTCTCCAGACAAGAACATTGGCGTGTCAACAAAGGCCAAAGATCCAGCAAACTGCAACCAAGACCCAGTGAAGTCAAATAAATAAATACAAATATTAACAAAACTTTTGTTCCTACTGTCTGTACAGGCCACTACTCTATATTTTTGCTTGCTTTTGAGGCAGAACTCCTTGAAAAAATCGCCTGTACTTTCTGTCTTCATTTCCTCTCCCTTCCACTCTTATATCCTTGCCAATCAGACTCCTCCCCCACTCCCCCAAAACCACTATGCTTAAGGTTGCACTCCACCAAAACCATATAATCAAGACTCTGCTTTGATAACTCGAAGTCAGCCCATCCCTGATCTCTCCTGTAACCACTCCTTCTTTGAAACACTTTCTTCACTTGGTTTCCAGGAAAAGACAATCTCAGCTTTGATTCTCAATGGTCATTTCCTCAGTTTTTGTTGGTTATCTCTCTTCTCTCCAATCTCTTTAGAATGGAATGCCCCCTAGGGCTCACTCTATTTTCTCCCCTTAACTGCCACAAGTGTAACAAAGACTTTCAAACTTCCTACCTCTATCCACAATTAAAACATATCTACCAGCTTACTCAACATTTCTACTTGAATATCTAAGAAATATCTCAGCCTTGGCATGTAAAGAACAGAATTCCTGATTTTCCTCCCCGGATCTTCCACATCTCCGTACAAGACAACTCCATCCTTGAACCTGGTCAGCCAGAAGCTCTGGAGGAGTCATCCTCTAATCTTTTTTTTTTACATAATACATCCAATCCATCAAGAGAATCCAGCTGGTTTCTTCTCACCACGTCCTCCACCATCACCCTGGTGGTCCAGTCCACCATCAACTCTTGTCTGGATTACTACTATAACTTCCTATAGAGTTTCCTGGTTCCCAGTCTCTCTACACTTCAACCAGCAGCCACAATGATCTTTTCAGACTATAGATCATTCAGGATAAGCTGTGTAATTTGCAAGTGAAAATGAAGTCACTCAGTCATGTCTCATGACTCTTTGCAACCCCATGGACTGCAGCCTACCAGGCTCCTCCATCCATGGGATTTTCCAGGCAAGAATACTGGAGTAGGGTGCCATTGCCTTCTCCAGGAGATCTTCACGACCCAGGGTTTGAACCCGGGTTTCCTACATTGTAGGTAGACGCTTTACCGTCTGAGCCACCAGGGAAGTCAAATGTGGGGTTCCTTGTTCAAAAATTATTAAAAATCTTGACAGTGATAGCAGGACATTAAACCCAGTATAAACACCCTGTGTAATGGCACAGGTCACTCACTATATTGGCAATCAGGTCACTCCACTGTTCTAAACCTTTCAACGGTACTAAATCTTACTGCTGCTACTGCTAAGTAGCTCCAGTTGTGTCCGACTCTGTGCGACCCTATAGACAGCAGCCCACCAGGCTCCCCTGTCCCTGGGATTCTCCAGGCAAGAACACTGGAGTGGGCTGCCATTTCGTTCTCCAAATCTTACTGAGTCAACCCTAAGGCCCTGAGAGGGGAAGACGGCTCTTCCTGACCTCTGCTCTATGATCCACACCCTCTGAACTCTTCTCTTTATTTACTTTGATCCAGCCTCACTAGCCTCTTTACGAGTTCCTCAAACACTCCAGGCATATTTCTTTCTGAGGGCTTTCTACACGAGCTATTTCTTCTGCTTGAGAAACTTTTCCTGTAAGTATGGTCTAGCTCACCATCTCACCTCCTTCAGTTGTGCTCAAATATGTTCCTGGGACTACCCTGGTGGTCCAGTGGTGGTCCATTGGCTAACACTTGGTGCTCCCCACGCAAGCGACCCCAGTTCAATCCCTGGTCAGGGAACTATATCCCACATGCCACGACTAATATATATAATATATATACACACATACATACACACACACGTGTGTGTGTGTGTATACATATTAATATAAACTGCCTGTGTGGTCCCAGTAGAATATCAGCTCCATAAAGAGTTGTCTCTTTTGCTCATGGTGTATCAAGAGTATCCAGAACAGTGCCTGGGGAAATTGGAGGTGCTCAATTAATATTTCTCTTTTTTTTGGCCATGCCTTGTGGCATGCAGGATCTTAGTAACCAGGGATTGAACCTGGGCCCCCTGAATTGTGGAATCTTAACAACTGGACCACCAGAGAAGTCACTTGATAAGCAAATATTTCTGGAATCAAGACACAGGAATGTTCAGCATTACTCATGATGACAAGGAGTTCCAATGGAGTTTTGTCTCCTTCAGTAAGGAAAATTAAAATACAAAAAGATAATATATGCAGATGATAGAATATCACACAGCTATCAGAAATGATGAATCAGATCTTCATTTAGCAACCCCAAATTACTCTCAAAAACATTGTGAATGGGGGGAAGCAAAGAGTATTATTGTACAAGTAAGGTTACCTATAAAAGCAAAATAATGCTAAACAGTTTTCAAAGATACATTTATCTATAAAGACATTAAATGGATTGGGAGTGTGGGAAGTGAGGAAAGAGAGTGGGGACTGAAGGAAGAAAATGAGTTAATCCAACTACTTTGCCCAAACAGATGGCAATCATATATCAAGAATGTAGTAAGCAATTACCTCAACTCTCAACACCTGAGAACCAAACTAAAAAAAATTTTTTAAGACAACGGTCAACTATCCATACAGCAAATACTGAGCGGCTCTAGGTGTCAGACGATGTATTAAGAGGGGATACGGCCACAGACAAAATTGATTTTAAAAATCTTTTAAAAGAGAAAGATGATGGAAGATCAGTAGTGTGCCCAAAGGGCCTGGGCGCCACGGAGAAAAGGCTGAAAAGAGACCTAGAAAGTTTTGCGACGGCGCCCGTGAACGAGGATGGAAAAGCAGTGTTCAGGCAGGCCCCTGCCTCCCGTGGGCTTCCAGTCGAGGATGGGGCCCCCCTCGCCTCTTGGGAAAAGCAGGGGCCGGGTAGCGGCGCCGCAAAGGGGGCAAGGAGTCCAGAATCGCAACATCGTAACGGGGCTCGTGAGGGCGGGCGGGGCGGTGAGAGCCGGAGCCCCGGCCTGGCGCGCCCGCGAGCGCCCCCTCAGCCGTCGCGGCGCGCCCACGCCCCACGCCCCCGTCCAGGACACTCACGGTTCTGTTCGGCTAAGGGCAGGTGCGACGTGGCGAAGGCCAGAAAGGACTCGTTCCCCATGTCCCAGTCCAGCAACCCCGGGACCTGGCCGTGGAGGCTGGCCCAGAAGTCGACGCGCTGCAGTTTCAGGTCCACGGTTAGGGAGAGGAGGGCCAGCCAGCTCAGGGTGGGAGAGCCGGGAGAGACTGAGGCTGAGGCCTGGGAGGCACGTTCTTAAATCCCCTGGCGCTGATTGACTTGAGTGGAGCCCGCTCAGGTGGGCCTCATTTGGCACCCTCGCCCTCTCGGGCCTACACTGAGCGCCCCCCCCCACCCCCTCGCCTTCTCCACAACCCCTCCCGCTTTCACTTTGGGGTTTGGGGACCTTGGGGATTCAGAAGGGAGGGATCCCAGGCTCTCTCTCCCCTCTACATTTACCCCAAGCTCTTTTTTTATTTGGTAAATCAGTCTACCAATCAAGAATGATCCTATGATGGTATTAGTAGCTACTTTCTAGAAGTTTGGAGGATTTCATGGTTTATCCAAGATCGCATCTGTAAGTGTAAAATGGAGATGGAATTAAATGGTGGTTTTTATTATTTTGTCATTTTTTTGGAATGGTTATTCTTAAATTTTGTTTTTCATACTTACAGAAAAGTCCCAAGACTGCTATAAAAATTCCAGTATACCTAAGTCCTCTAACCAATTATACCAATTATTAACGTTTTATCACATTTTTGTTTTTCTCTCTGTGTAAGACATACATTATCTTTTTCTGAACTACTCAAGAGTAATTTGCTGTCATCATGCCCCTTTACCCATAAATACTTAAGTGTGTATTTCCTGAAAACCAAGCTATTGGTTTACATAACCAGAAAATCAGAAATAAGAAAATTAAAAAACTTAACAAGGATTCAATAAAAGTGAAAGTGGCTCAATCGTGTCTGATTCTCTTTTTGTTTGTTTTGTTTTGATAGGTAAGAAGTAGATTTATTCAGATTCAGAGAGAAGCACACAGAGTGTGGGTCATCGCAGAGAGCGAGTGCAGCTGTGTCTGACTCTCTGTGACCCAGGCCAGAATACTGGAGTGGGTAGCATTCTCTTCTCCGGCGGATCTTCCCAACCCAGGGATCGAACCCAGGGCTTCTGCACTGCAGGCAGATTCTTTACCAGCTGAGCTACCAAGGAAGCCCTTATGGGTTCAATACTGTATTTAAAATATAGATCCTATTCAAATTTCACCAGTTGCTCCAATAATGTGCTTTATATGACCTTGCTTTATTATCTAGAATCCAACTCAGGATCATGCAAGGCATTTAATTTTTATGTCTCTTTAGCCTCTAATCTGGAGCAATTTCTCAGACTTAAATCTTTCATAACATTGGCATTTTGAAGAGTACAGGCCATTTATTCTGCAGAATGTCTTTTAGTTTAGGTTCCTGTTTCCTCATAACTAGATTATGTAATTTTGGCAAGAATGTCAGAGAAGAGATGCTGTTTCCTTATTAGTACATCACACCAAGAGACCCGTGATGTCAGTTTGTCTCATTATTAGTGGTATCCATTATGTTTTTCAACTGTGAAGGTACCTTTTTTTTTTCTTCTCTTTTGTAATTAGTAAGTAATTTGTGGGGAGTTATATTAAAGTGATCTAAAATCTTGTTTCTCATCAAGTTTGTACCCACTAATTCTAGTGTCCATTTATGATTCTTGCCTAAATCAATCATTACTATGATGGGTGTGAAATGCTGATTTTATTTTATTTTTTTTTTGACTGCACCTCCAATCTTGTGGGACCTTAGTTCCCTGACCGTGACAGTGAAAGCACTGAGTCCTCACTGCTGGACTGCCAGGGAGTTCCCTGATTTTTCTAAATCTATCATTCTATCTCCATTTATTTTAGTTGGAATTCTTTTGTAAGAGCTTCCTGGGTGGCGAAGTGATAAAGAATCCACCTACCAGTGCAGGAGGTGCAGGTTCAATCCTTGGATCAGGAAGATCCCCTGGAGAAGGAAATGGCAACCCACTCCAGTATTCTTGCCTAGGAAATCTCATGGACAGAGAAGAACCAGAGCGGGCTACAGTTCATGAGGTTACAAAAGAGTCAGACAGGACTAAGCACAGCACAGCACATTCTTTTGTAAAGAAAAACTTTATCACATATTTGTTATCAGTATGGACTCAAATCAATCAAAGGATTGATTCTTATGTTACAGAAAGTGAAAAGTGAAAGTGAAGTCTCTCAGTTGTGTCTGACTCTTTGCAGCCCCGTGGACTGTAGCCTACCAGGCTCCTCCATCCATGGCATTTTCCAGGCAAGAATACTGGAGTGGGTTGCCATTACTGGAGTGGGTTGCCATTTCCTTCTCCAGCGGATCTTCCCAACCCAGGGATCGAACCCAGGTCTCCTGCACTGTAGGCAGATGCTTTACCATCTGAGCCACCAGGGAAATCACATGTTACAGAGTGGATTATAATTCAGTACTGTATTTGTTTTATCCTTAAATTATTCATATTTGGCCAGAGGGTGAGGCAGCCCCCTCTGGTTCCTTTGTGCATTCTGGGTTTTCCCATCAGAGCCCATCCACCCTGTACTGTGTTGCCAGTTGCTTGCCTCGTAGATTGGAAACTTTGAGAGTAGTACCTGGCATGTAGGAGACCCTCAATAAATGTTGTTTTAACTATGGTGAAAACAACAACTTTCTTTTAAAAAATTTACTGGCACCCTACCTTTAATATCAATAATAACAATAACTTTATGATAATTTCCCTAGTTATAAAAATAATACATGTCTGATACAGGAAGCTTGGAAATATAGAAAGCACAAAGAAAAAGACAAGAAAACAAAAATCATTCTTGTTATCCACCAGAGATAATAATTGATTATATTCTGATGTATAGTATTCTAATCTTTTTCCTATGTTTCATTTTGTTTTATATAAAAAGTTATTGTAATGCATCTACCCTTTTATAGCCCCTTTTAAATTAATGTATCATTTGAAAATGTTAATATCATGTAAATCATATCTCTGATGAGGTTAACACCCATAATGTATAAAGAAATCCCACAAATCATCAAAAAATCCAAACAACCCAGTTTAAAAATGGGCAAAGGACTTGAATAGACATTTCTCCAGAGAAAAAATACAGATGTCCAATAAGCACATGAAAAGATGTGCTTTCATATCATTAACAGTAGAGAAATGCAAATAAAAACCACAATGAGATACTACTTCATATCCATTGGGATGGCTATTATAAAAAAAAACAAAGAAAATACAGGAAATAACAAGTGTTGACTAGGATGCAGAGAAATTGGAATCCTTGTGAATTACTGGTGGGAAAGTAAAATGGTGCAGGCTCTCCAAAAAAAGAAAAAAATAAAAGGATTACTGTATGATCTAGCTGTCTCATTTCTTGGTTAATACCCTGAAGAACAGGAATCAGAGGTTTGGATAGATATCTTTATACCCATGTTCAAGACTGCCTATTCACAGTATCTAAAATGTGGAAACAGGGACTTTCGTGGTAAGAATCTGCCTTGCAATGTAGCGGACTTGGGTTCGATCCCTGGTTGGGAACCGAAGATCCCAAATCCCTGGAGCAACTAGAGAGGAACCCACGTGCCTCAGTGAAGAGCTCACAAAAGATCCTCTGTGCCGCAACTAAGACCCAAGGCAGCCAAATAGATATATTTTAAAGATGTTTAAAATCGTAAATTTTAAGTTTGTATTGTGCGCTTTGTCACTTAGTTGCGTCCGACTCTTTGCCACCCCATGGACTGACTGTAGCACAACAGGCTCCTTTGTCCATGGGGATTCTCCAGGCAAGAATACTGAAGTAGGTTGCTACTTCCGTCTCCAGGGGATCTTCCTGACCTAGAGATTAAACCTGCATCTCCTGCATTGGCAGGCATATTCTTTACCACTGAGTCACCAGGGAAGCAAAGAATGAACGTGCTGTGCTGTACTTAGTCGCTCAGTCATGTCCGACTCCCTGCAACCCCATCGACTAGAGCCTGCCAGGCTCCTCTGTCCATGGGGATTCTCCAGGCAAGAATACTGGAGTGGATTGCCTTGTCCTCCTCCAGGGCATCTTCCCTACCCAGGGATCAAACCCAGGTCTCTCGCATTGCAGGCAAATTCTTTACTATATGAACCACCAGGGAAGCCCTTTATGTTTGTATTATCATGATTTTCAGTTCAGTTCAATCGCTCAGTCACATCCGATTCTTTGTGACCCCATGACTTGCAGCATGCCAGGCCTCCCTGTCCATCACCAGCTCCCGGAGTTCACCAAAACCCATGTGCATCAAGTCTGTAATGCCATCTAGCCATCTCATCTCGGTTGTCCCCTTCTTTCCCCAATCCCTCCCAGCATCAGGGTCTTTTCCAATGAGTCAACTCTTCACATGAGGTGGCAAAAGTATTGGAGTTCAGCTTTAGCATCAGTCCTTCCAATGAACACCAAGGACTGATCTCCTTCAGAATGGACTGGTTGGATCTCCTAGCAGTCCAAGGGACTCTCAAGAGTCATCTCCAACACCACAGTTCAAAAGTATCAATTCTTCGGCACTCAGCCTTCTTCACAGTCCAACTCTCACATCCATACATGACCACTGGAAAAACCATAGCCTTGACTAGACGGACCTTTGTTGGCAAAGTAATATCTCTGCTTTTTAATATGTTAACTAGGTTGGTCATAACTTTGCTTCCAAGGAGTAAGCATCTTTTAATTTCATGGCTGCAATCACCATTTGCAGTGATTTTGGAGCCCAAAAGATAAAGTCTGACACTGTTTCCACTGTTTCCTATCTATTTCCTATGAAGTGATGAGACCAGATGCCATGATCTTCGTTTTCTGAATGTTGAGCTTTAAGCTAACTTTTTCACTCTCCTCTTTCACTTTCATCAAGAGGCTTTTTAGTTCCTCTTCACTTCCTGCCATAAGGGTGGTGTCATCTGCATATCTGAGGTTATTGATATTTCTCCTGGCAATCTTGATTCCAGCCTGTGCTTCTTCCAGCCCAGCGTTTCTTATGATGTACTCTGCATATAAGTTAAATAAGCAGGGTGACAATATGCTCCTTTTCCTATTTGGAACCAGTCTGTTGTTCCATGTCCAGTTCTTCCTGACCTGCAGATAGGTTTCTCAAGAGGCAGATCAGGTGGTCTGGTATTCCCATCTCTTTCAGAATTTTCCACAGTTTGTTGTGATCCACACAGTCAAAGGCTTTGGCATAGTCAATAAAGCAGAAATAGATGTTTTTCTGGAACTCTCTTGCTTTTTCAATGATCCATCAGATGTTGGCAATTTGATCTCTAGTTCCTCTGCCATTTCTAAAACCAGCATGAACATCTGGAAGTTCACAGTTCACGTATTGCTTAAGCCTGGCTTGGAAAATTTTGAGCATTACTTTACTAGTGTGTGAGATGAGTGCAATTGTGCGGTAGTTTGAGCATTCTTTGGCATTGCCTTTCTTTGGGATTGTAATGAAAACTGACCTTTTCCAGTCCTGTGGCCACTGCTGAGTTTTCCAAATTTGCTGGCATATTGAGTGCAGCACTTTCACAGCATCATCTTTCAGGATTTGAAAAAGCTCAATAGGAATTCCATCACCTCCACTAGCTTTGTTCATAGTGATGCTTTCTAAGACCCACTTGACTTCATATTCCAGGATGTCCGGCTCTAGGTGAGTGTGAGTGATCATACCATCGTGATTATCTGGGTCATGAAGATCTTTTTTGTACAGTTCTTCCATGTATTCTTGCCACCTTTTCTTAACATCTTCTGCTTCTGTTAGGTCCATACCATTTCTGTCCTTTATTGAGCCCATCTTTGCATGAAATGTTCCCTTGGTATCTCTAATTTTCTTGAAGAGATCTCTAGTCTTTCCCATTCTGTTGTTTTCCTCTATTTCTTTGCACTGATCGCTGAGGAAGGCTTTCTTATTTCTCCTTGCTATTCTTTGGAACTCTGCATTCAAATGGGAATATCTTTCCTTTTCCCCTTTGCTTTTCACTTCTCTTCTTTTCACAGCTATTTGTAAGGCCTCCTCAGATAGCCATTTTGCTTTTTTGCATTTCTTTTCCATGGGGATGGTCTTGATCCTTATCTCCTGTAGTGTCAGGAACCTCTGTCCATAGTTCATCAGGTACTCTGTCTATCAGATTTAGTCCCTTAAATCTATTTCTCACTTCCACTGTATAATCATAAGGGATTTGATTTAGGTCATACCTGATAGCATATTGAAAAGCAGACACATTACTTTGCCAACAAAGGTCCATCTAGTCAAGGCTATGGTTTTTCTAGTGGTCATGTATGGATGTGAGGGTTGGACTGTGAAGAAGGCAAAGCACCGAAGAATTGATGTTTTTGAACTGTGGTGTTGGAGAAGACTCTTGAGAGTCCCTTGGACTGCAAGGAGATCCAACCAGTCCATTCTAGAGGAGATCAGCCCTGGGTGTTCTTTGGAAGGAATGATGCTAAAGCTGAAACTCCAGTACTTTGACCACCTCTTGCGAAGAGTTGACTCATTGGAAAAGACTCTGATGCTGGGAGGGATTGGGGGCAAGTGGAAAAGGGGACGACAGTGGATGAGATGGCTGGATGGCATCACCGACTCCATGGACGTGAGTTTGAGTGAACTCCGGGAGATGGTGATGGACAGGGAGGCCTGGAGTGCTGCGATTCATGGGGTCGCAGAGAGTCGGACATGACTGAGCGACTGAACTGAACTGAACTGAATGGTCTAGAGGTTTTCCCTACTTTCTTCAATTTAAGTCTGAATTTGGCAATAAGGAGTTCATGATCTGAGCCACAGTCAGCTCCCGGTCTTATTTTTGCTGACCATATAGAGCTTCTCCATCTTTGGCTGCAAAGAATATTATCAATCTGATTTCGGTGTTGACCATCTGGTGATGTCCATGTGTATGGTGATGACCGTGGTGATGGTGATGACCATGATTTAAAAAATGTTTATATCATCCCCCTAGTGAAGTCGCTCAGTCGTGTCCAACTCTCTGGGACCCCGTGGACTGTAGCCCGCCAGGCTCCTCTGTCCATGGGATTCTCCAGGCAAGAATACTGGAGCGGATTGCCATTTCCTTCTCCAGGGGATCTTCCCAACCCAGGGATCAAACCCAGGTCTCCTGCATTGCAGGCAGACGCTTTATCCTCTGAACCACCAGGGAAGCATCCCCCTACCCACATCCATTTGACAGAACTCTAGAAGCAGAGCGCAGGCAGGAAGGAAACTGAAAATTAATAAATAAATAATGTATATATCAGTAATTTCCAAACTTTGCTTCATGTTGGAATCCCCTTTAAAAAGTACTAATGCCTGACTCCCACCCCCCAGTCATTCTGATTCTGGTGTAGGTAATGGCCTGAGTGTTGGGATTTTTAAGTCTCCTGGATGATTCTAATGTGTGGCACAGTTTGGCTCCCTGTCTGGTACTCTTGTTGTTGTTGCTGAGTCACTAAATCATGTTCAACTCTTTTGGGACCCCATGGATTGTGGCCTGCCGGGCTCCTCTATCCATGGGATTTCCCAGGCAAGAATATTGGAGCGGGTTGTCATTTCCTTCTCCAGGGGATCTTCCCAACCCAGGGTCTCCTGCTTGACAGGCAGATTCTTTACCACCATTGGCCACCTGATACGAAGGGCCAACTCAGAAAACACCCTGAAAGGTTGAAGAAAGATTGAAGTCAACAGGAGAAGGGGCCAGAGAAGGGGGCAGCAGAGGATGAGATGGTTAGATAGCCTCACAGACTCAATGGACCTGAACTTGAGGAAACTCCAGGAGATAGTGGAAGACAGAGGAGCCTGGCTTGCTGCGCTTCATGGAGTCGCAAAGAGTCAACAAGACTTAGCTACTGAACAACAAGGACAATTGATGCTCTTCCCGCAATGCAAGAAGAGTGGGCACCATACCTCCCTTGGCTGGTACAGTTAGGATGGGAAGAAGGGCCTGATGGATTCTCCCAGACCCTCCTTCCTGACTTCAGGCCTCAGGGAAGCTGGACCCACCCAAACTAAGGAGGGTCCCGTGTTCGCCTCCTGTCATCTATCATGACACTTACTGCAGTTTTATTTACCTGTTCACACTTTGGGGAATCTCTCTTTCCCTAAATTCTCTGTAAGTTCCATGAGGGAGGAAGAGTGTCTTTTCACAGTTTATTTCTAGCACCTGGCACACAATAAATGCTAAGTTAGTGTTTGTGGAATTAATAAATACTGTTGTTCTTCTCTTCCATGCCTCCCTCTCCAGGATCTTCTAGCTCTGTGTCATTTATTATTGCGTTTTCAGAATTTTGGGCACTTTTCCTAGCCCCCACCTTCTCTTCAGGGGCTTGTTGATTTATCCATTTCCTCACTTGTTCTACAATATATATTGAATATCCACCATGTCCCAGGCACCACAAAGGTACTATAGGCCCTTGGGAGCAAAGAGACAACTCTCAGGGAACCTAAAGTCTGGAGGGAAGACCACTGAACAATCACACAAACATAGTAATAAACAATAGTAATGCCGTGAAAGACAAAATGGGAGAACCCAACCTAATGGTGGGGTGGGGTGGAGGTCAGAGAAGGCTTCCCTGGAGAAGCTGGGTTAACTATGCAAATAGAATGGAACCAGGGGTGGGGGTGGTCTTAAAAGCAGTGTAGGGCTAAGGAAGGGGCTTCCGTGTGGCTCAGATGGTAAAGAATCTGCCTGCAATGTGGGAGACCCAAGTCTTCCCTGGATTGAGAAGACCCCCTGGAGTAGGAAATGGCAACTCGCCCCAGTATTCTTGCCTGGACAATCCATGGACAGAGGAACCTGGTGGGCCACAGTCCATGGGGTCGCAAAGAGTCAGACATGACTGAAGTGACTTAGCATGCACACAGGCTTAAAGAAGAGTCTGTACAAAGGCCTCGAGGCAAGAGGGAACGCAGGACATTAGAAAGAATATAGTGAGAGCTGAGGGATAGTTAGGGGACAGACCCAGGGCTGGCCTTGAAAGTCACCACAAAAATTTTGGTCTTTACCCTAAGAGTAAGGCAAAGATCACCGATCCTTAGAAGGAATAACATATTGGAGAGAATACAAGTGAGCACTCCCACTCTCTCCTCTCGGTTACTCACAGTACCACTTTTGCTCCCTCTGGCAGGGGGTTCCACTTCTCTCTTCCCCTAGTGCCCTTTAGCCTGTTCTTCACTCCCCCGATAACTGTAACCCCTCTTCCCCCACTCCCTGCCCCATCCCCAGTACCATGTCCTTGGGACTCACTCTGGTAGCCTTCTGGCTTTTTTCCCTTCGCTGTGCTGGTTACTCATCACGATGAAGAAAGCCAGGGCTTTCTCTAGTGGCAGAGCACAGGCTCTCGAGTGCTTAGGCTCAGTAGTTATGGTGCTTGGACCTCTCTAGTTGTGGGATCTTAGACCTCCCAGGGATCGAACCAGCACCCCCTGCATTGGAGGCAGATTCTTGACCACTGGACCACCAGGAAAGTCTTGGCCCTCTGGGTTGTTTTTTGGTCAGAGCCTCTCTTTCTGCAGCACTTCTTGCTCTCCTGGCTTCCAGAAAGGCCCTCAGGCCTCTGGGTCCCATGTGGTGGACCAGCGTCAGCTTCACTCCCACCCTAGGGGCCTTGGATGGTGTAAAACCCACAGTCCAGGTGTGGGTTTGAGAATTCTGATTCTTGGATTATCTCATCCGCACCTTCCTGCTTCCTGGGAAGCAGTAACTTTGGGGTTCCAGGGCAGAGGGAGGACTGGGAGCAGCTGCAGCCTGGACACAGATTCTGTACATTTGCCCAAAGTGAAAGTTAAGTGAAAGTCGCTCAGTCATGTCTGACTCTGCGACCCTATGGACTATACAGTCCATGGAATTATCCAGGCCAGGATACTGGAGTGGGTAACCCTTCCCTTCTCCAGGGGATCTTCCCAACTCAGGGATCGAACCCAGGTCTCCCGCATTGTGGGTGGACTCTTTAACAGCTGAGCCACCGGGGAAGCCCAAAGTGGAGCCCACTAAAGAGAAACACCCACAGCAACGTGGCATCGGGCTTTATTGTAGGGACTAAATTCAATGAGGGAGGGGAAAATTCCTGTCTGTCAGGGGTAGAGCGGTTAAAGAAGTGAAATGGGAGAAAAACCAATTCTGACAGGAGTGGGGTGAGGGCAGGAATAGGGAGTGTTGGGCCAAGGGGACACCTTAGGGGATAAGGAGGGGACGGAGGGAGGAAAGGGCTGTAGTGAAGGGAGGGGAGGGGATGGTACTGAAGGATCCCAGGCCTGGTGCCTGTGGCCTGGGAGCAGGCCGTCTTCTCAGCAGTGGAGACAAGAGCAGACGCAGAGCCCCGGGCTGAGAGCATGGACAGTGCCTTGGACTTGCTGCCTGCTCCCCGGGGCTGTCCTCCTCACTTTCAGGCGCCCAGTACTACGGCAATGATCAAGCCCAGAACCAGCAGGAACATGGCGACCGAGAGCAGCACCGTGATGACCACCATGCCCCCTGTCCGGGCCATCGCCAGCCCAATGGATTCTGCCTTTCTTCCTGTCAGAAGAGAGGAGGGAGGCAGTTCTAGGGAGGAAGGGCCTCCACCGTGCCGAAGGCTCCTAGCCCGGCCCCTCATCCATTCATCCAGCCAGCCATCCCCTCATCCATGTATTCATCCAACCAACCAACGAATCATCAGATAAACATTTATGAAGCATCTCCTATGTGAGGCACTGAGGATTCAGAAATTAATCGGACACAGTCACTACCCACAAAGTTTAGCGGTGCGGGGAAATGTGTCAGCGGCCACTTAAATTGCCGGGGGCTCAGTGTGAGGATAGAGGAAGGCAGAGAAGCTAAGGGAAGATAGGAAGGGGCAGATGGGGGATGGGGCGGGATGGGCCAGGGAAGGCTCTGGGGCCCTGAGACGTTACTCACGAGGAAGTGTGGACATTGGGATTTCTCTGCTGGACTCGGTGGATGCCCCCTTTGTCACGAGGTAGGAAATGCTTTTGTGGTGAGGTTCAGGAGAGGACAGAATCCTTGGTCAATGTCCAGGACTTAGAGTATGAGGGAGGCCAGGCCCCCCCTCCGCAGCTGTGCCCAGCAGAGGCCCTGTTCTGTTAGCTGGGCCCCTGCTCTCTCTCCCATACTCACCACATCCCACCACCGCTGCCACCAAAGTCAGGGCCCAGCTCCTCTTCTTATAGCCCTTCCCACCCGTGCCCCAGGCCTGGGCCTGATACTTACTAGTATTTGGTTCCTGGTGCCAGGTTTGTCACCTGGTATGCACTGAGCCGGGTGACTGTGAAGCCAGACCCGCTGTCCACCACGCTCACCAGCTCCCTGCGTCCGCGGCATGGAGGCACCACGAAGCTAGATCTCACCACTGGGTGGGAAATTGGTGATGAAAGGCGGGGTCAAGCCTCAAGAGGCCCCAAGGAGAAGGGCAGTATTTAGAGTATGGATGGTGGGAAAAGGGGGTCAACAGGAAGGGAGAGTGGGAGGAGGGATGCCTGGGTATCCTGGGAAGGGATCTATGGGGACTAGGGGGTGCTGGGAGCGAGAAGCAGACCTTTGCTGTCATTGGCTCTCCGGACAGTCAGTGTGGCGTTGCCCCCTGTGAGGTGACACGGAGGCAAGGCAACTAGCAGGCTTTCCGTCATCACTGGGGACAGCAGACCAGAGAGGCTTGAGATGTTGAAGTCAGCTAGGGGGCCAAGAAGGAGTTCAGGGGAGGATCAATCCCTTTCTCGGCCACCCCACTCCACCCGTGGGGGTCCTCTCTAAGGACGAAGAGTCCTCTCCACTCTAGTCTGTTTGCAGAACATGAGTCTTTGCCTGTATGACCACCAGGTGGCAGGCTTGGGCTGCAGAAGCTGGGTACTCCTCGAAGCCTCCAGATGCAGGGGTGCTAGGAGGGGGCAGCTCCCAACCCCACCGCTGTCGAAAGCCTTGGTCTCTTCCCCACTCCTGCCTGCCTCCTGGATCTGGAAGGGGACAGGCGTGTGCCCTGGGCCCAGTGACTGATGCCTGGTCACCGCCATCACCAGTTCCCCAGCCCCAACTGGCCAGACCAGCCCCTCTTTGACAGCCCTGGAAGGCACAGTGCATCCTCTCCAGACCCCCCCTTCCAAGCCCCTCCCCACCCCGGCCAGAGATGGTAGAGACCTGCAGCCCCGGGGGCCAGGACAGCCAGCAGAATCAGGATCCAAGACAAGGTCCGCACAGGCCGCGGAGATGCCATCGCTGGGCTGGGAGCTGGGGTGGGTGCTGGCAGGCTGTGACTGCCTAAGGCAACTGAAGCCCTGCCCTGGGGGCTGTCTGATTTTGTCTTGGGGGGGTGGGAGGAGCTCGAGGGGAATCCTGCCCAACCTGCCCCTTGGGTACCAACAGCCTCAGGGGAGGCCCCCAGACAGGTTTTTCAGGATGCGGAGCTAGCCCTCAGGCCAGGAAGGGGAGGGCCTGGCTGGATCTCGGTGGCTTAGTCACCGCAGAGGGGCAGAGGAGCTGAGGTGGGGGTGGAAAATCCTTCTTCTGGGACACCCACGTGTAAGAGCACGAGTGTTCCCACCTGCACGAGCATCTGGAGCCTGGCCTGTAGAGGACCACCCCTCCATGTGGTGGGGGTCTTCCCATGAGGGTGGCAAGAACTGAGTTTTCCCTGGTGTGTGGGGAGAGGGGAGTCACCCTGAGGGGCTCCTGAAAGGGCCTTGGCTGGGCAGGAACAGGAGAGAAACAGAGAAACCGGCAGGACAGGATCGGGGCATCAGAGCCCAGGGCCCCAATTCTTGGCATCCACTGAGGGCCAGGCACTGAGCTCTGGGAGAGGCAGAGGGGTATGGGTGCCAGGAAGTGCATAGGGCTTCCCATTCCTCTGGAGAGTGGGCCAGGGATGCCATAGAGGCCTTCCAGAGATCAGAGAGGTGGGCACTGACCTGCCCAGTGCGGGTGGGGGAGGCACACCGTCAGCTTCTGTCAACGACATTTGTGGAACTGTTTGAGAATAAAGCGGAGAGAGAGACGGAGGAAGAAAATGAAAGAGAGACAACTTCTCCAAAGGCCCTCCCACCACTGTGCTCGGTGAGAGAGCCGAGAGACAGGAGGAGAAAGCACCTCTCCTGGGCGCAGGAAGGCACTTTACTCTACACTCACGCTCACCGCCAGCCCGTGCGGTGGACATTACTGGCTCCTTTCGTGGATGTGGAAACTGAGACTCAGAGCCGCTTGTGGAACGTGGAATACTTTGTCAGGAGAGGTCGTAGACCTCCGCAGAGAGCGTTTATGTGTGTCTTTCTGCCCGTGGAGCCACTCTGGCTCCCCCAGTCCCAGAAGAGGGCCAGGGTCCCACCAGGGAATTGAGGGGCTGGTGAGGGTGTGTCCGTACACCCACAGTGAGAAAGTCAGCTCCTGTCCTGGGGTTTGAGCAGGGGGTGAAAATAAAGACAGGACTCCTGGACCAAAGCGGAGAGTGGGAGGGCCTCAGACCAGCGCTTCTCCGAATTGAACGTGCATGTGAACCACCGGGGATCTTGTTAAGATGCAGTATCTGATTCAGTGGGTCTGAGGTGAAGCCTGAAATTCTGCATTTCTAACGAGCTTCCAGGTAAGGCTGATTGATGCTAGCCTGGGAGGCGCACACTCGAGTCACCAGATGCTCCGTATGGCCTCCCTCTGCCCCCGCCCACACGCACACTCTGGATCCTCGGCTGGAGATCAGGGTCAGGTGTCCCCCCCCCCCCCACCCCCCGTCTCCCAGGACAGGCTGCCTTTGGGTGAAGAAATGAATTCTGTTTTCCGTGTGCCTTGGCTTTTGTTCCCTTTCAGATAAGATCTGATCATCATTCTGCAAAATGAAAGAGGATCTTCGGCACATTGAGAACTTTGGAGAGAGGGAACAGACTAAATGGTGGAATTCCAGGGTGAGGGATCTTCTTAGTACTCTTTACATCCCATCCCCAGCCAGGAGGATGTTTACACTTGGGCTTGGGAGAGATCACTTCCCATCTCAGTCACAAACCAGCAGCAGAAAGGAGAAGGGGATGGGTTTATTGCAGACTGGGTCGTGTTGTGTCCACTCCTAAGCTCCCATCTCCATCTGAAATTATGAGTGGGACAGAGTGGGGTAGGGTAGGACAGAGCTCTGACCAAATTTTAAAAGGATAAGAGGGGCCTGTGCCTTTAAACCCTCCTTTCTCTCCCTTCAGTCCTCCCCCCTTCCCCACCCTTGGCCCTCCCCAGGTTTCTGGAGGAGCTGAGAGTTGCGTCTTCTCCCTGCCCTGCCGAGCTGCTCACTGGCTGCTCTGGAGGCTGTGCTTTGGGGTCTCCATGGAAACCATTAGTTGCTAAGCAACTGGAGCATCATCTGTGCTGAGCTCTCGCATCTAATTATCCCATCACAGCCACCGAGAAGGGTTTGGGGAGCTAAGAGGAGGGGGAGGACAAGCACAGGAGCAAGAGGATAACTCTTTTAGCAGAGCAGATTCATTGACAACGCTGAAGTCATTTAAAGCTACAGCACTCTGTTCCTCTGGAGGATTTCCTCATGGCTTGGAGAAATCGAGCCAGGGCCATAAATGCCTGGGGTCTGTCTCTTGGACCCACTCTTTCTAGGCTGTCTCCCTCTTGGTTTCTCGATTCTCAACTCACTCAAGTTTCCTCCCTTGCCTCCTTCCCTCCAAATAGCAAATAGTTATTAAATACCAGTTACGTCCCTGGAACTGTGCTAGGCACCAGGGATATGAGGGTAAGATAAATTTTTGCCCTCAAGGAGTTCCTGATTGTTCTGTTCTGCTCCAAAGATTAGCTCCTGAAACAGACCTACTCTCTAAACTGTGGTTCTTTCTTTCTTGCTCTCTTTCTCCCTTCAGTGCTTCCTTCTTCCCTCCCTCCCTCCTTTCTTTCATTCTTTTTAAATGGAACTATGGTAATTTCGCAACCAAAAGAGCTTGGGTCAGAACCCAGGTCTGCCTGATATATTATACTTTTGTTTCTCCTTTGGCAATGCCATTCTTAGTCACTTAGAAGAACATGCCCACTTGGTTCCATGGGCATGTCAACCTCTGATGGGCACTACCATGTAACTTTAGGTGAGTCAATTTGAACCTCAATTTTCTCACCTAGGAAATGGAAAGACTCTTTCCTTACCATTTGTCTAGCAACATATGGCAGCTGTAAAAATGCTTTAAAAATAAAGGCGCAGCAGGAATGTAGAGACCACTGTCAGAATCTATAGTAGCAGACTGGGGGAAACCCTGGCAACTTGGATCTAGAGGTCAGATGCAGTGCTCACCAAATGTTGGTCCAATGATGAATGGTAGAGCATCTATCCTTGAGATATGAGGCTGGAAAAGGCTGTGAGAGTCAGAAAATCTCAGTCGTTCAGTGATAGAACCCAACTGGATGCGTCTTTATTATTTTTTTTTTTCTAATATTGCCCATGACACAACCACTTCCCTCAAACCTTTCAGCTTTCTGACCTTGACCAAGTTAACTACCTAACTACTCTGAGCTGCAGTTTTCTCTTCCATAGAAAGGGTATAAAATCTGTCTCATCAGGATACTATGACTATTACTCAAGGTAATTTATTTAAGAGTGCCTAGCACTGTATCTGGTTCAATAAATATTAATTTAAGTAATTTATCTTATCCTCTCTTTTTTATTAACCCTTGGTGCAGAAGAAGACTAGAGGCTCAGAGGCAATAAATAACATTCTGAAGGTCTCAGAGTGAGCAGCAAATGAGGTGGGATAGACTTCAGAATTTGCTTTTCCAACCATGTCACTGAGGTAAGGGCTTCCCAGGTGGCTCAGTGGTGAAGAATCGCCTGCCAGTGCGGGAGATGTGGGTTCAATTCCTGGATCAGGAAGATCCCCTGGAGGAGGAAATGGCAGCCTGCTCCAGTATTCTTGCCTGAGAAATCCCATGGACAGAGGAACCTGGAGGGCTACAGTCCATGGGACTGGGAAGAGTTGGACATGACTGAGCGACTGAGCATGCACCCACTGATGCAAAGGAGATGGCTGGGCAGGAAAGGTAGTCTGGGATCAGGGTGGGGGGTGAGTGACTGTGGTGAATCGGCTATAACACACATACCGAAGGGGCGCCAGGGGCGAGGGAACAGCCTGCTCACACCCTTTTCATTCAGTAAATATTTGTTTAACAACTTCTCTATGGTGGGTACTACACTAGGTGATGAAATACAGAGATGACAAGACACAACTCCTGCTCTCAAGTTGCTGATTTTTGGAGAGTTACAGTTAGCCTTCCTAAGTGGAAAGGGATATTCCAAAAAAAAAGGGAACAGCACATGAAAAGACTCAAAGATGTGAATTATCCTGACACCTCCTGGAACTGTGAACAATACATCTTGGCTAGCAAGAAGTATTCAAGGACGAACAGTGAGAGCTCTAGCCATCGGTTAGGCCACCAATGGCTTTGTACGCTATGCTAAGGAGCCTGGCTTTTTTTTCGTTTTTGGCTGTGCTGGGTCTTCGTTGCTGCTTGCAGGCTTTCTCTAGTTGCGGCGAGCAGGGGCTACTCTGCAGCTGTGGTATGCAGGTTTCTCGTTGCAGTGGCTTCTCTTGTGCAGCACAGGTTCTAGAGTGATGGCTCAGTAGTTGCGGTGCACAGGCTTAGTTGCTCTGTGGCATGGAATCGTCTCTGACCGGGGATCAAACCCGTGTCCTCTGCACTGGCAGGCGGATTCGTAACCACTAGACCACCAAGGAAGCCAGGAGCTTGATTTTTTTGCTGAAGAAAACAAGAAGCCTGTGAGGAGCTTTACTTGTTTAAAGATCTTTCTGGAAATAGCATGGGGAATGAATTGGCAGCAGGTAAGAGACTGGTTCATTGTGTCAGGGTTGGTCTATGTGGCCAATAGAATAGGACAGAAATGACAGTAGGTCACCCCTGAGGCTACGTCCCAAAAGCCATCACACCTGCCCCCTTGCTCTCATGGCTTGCTCACCCTGGAGGATATGGGTGCACCTCCATGGGGAGGTCCACGTGGCAGGGACCAAGCAATGGCAGCCCACTCCAGTGCTCTTGCCTGGAAAATCCCATGGACGGAGGAGCCTGGTGAGCTGCAGTCCATGGAGGCGCTAAGACTCTTCTTAGCAACTTCACTTTCACTTTTCACTTTTATGCACTGGAGAAGGAAATGGCACCCTACTCCACTATTCTTGCCTGGAGAATTCCAGGGATGGGGGAGCCTGGTGGGCTGCCGTCTATGGGGTCGTGCAGAGTCAGACATGACTGAAGCGACTTAGCAGCAGCAGCAGCAGCAGCCAAGATCCAAGGGGGAGCTGAGGCCTCCAACCCACAGCCATGTGAATGGGCGAGCTTGGAGACAGATCCTCTGGACCCAGTCAGTCCTTCAGGTGACTGTGGCCCAGGCTGACACCTTCACTGAAGCTTCATGAGACAACCGGCTAAGTCTTACTCAGATTCCTGATTCTCAGAGCAAATGTTTGCTTTTATAAGCCACTAAATTTGGAGATTAGCTGCTATGCAAGAATTGATAACATTCTTTCCTGGAGAATTCCATGGACAGAGGAGCCCGGTAGGCTACAGTCCATGGGATCACAAACAGTCAGACATGACTAAGTAACTAACGCTTTCACTTTTTTCACCAATATCTTGGGGAAGTCAGATGAAAGCGACGTTTTCATGTGAAGTGAAATGAAGTGAAAGTATATAAGTCTGGAGCACAGGAGAGAAGTCTGGGATGAAGAAAGGGAAGGTGGACAATGGCTAAAATCATAAATGTAAGGACTTCCCTGGTAGTCCAATGGTTAAGAATCCGCCTTGCCATGCAAGGGATGCCAGCTTGATCCCTGATTCAGGAAGATTCCACATGCCAAGGGGCAACTAAGCTCGTGAGCCACAACTACTGAAGCCTACGTGCCCGAGAGCCTGTGCCCTTCGACAAGAGAAGCCACCGCAATGAGAAGACTTTGCACTGCAGCAAAGAATAGCCCTTACTAGAGAAAGCCCACACAGCTCCACACAATACAGAATAAAAAATTTTTAAAAATCAGAAATGTAGAAGAGTCCTGGAAGACAGTGGTAGAAGGGAAGGATAAGAAAGCCAAGTACAGAATACTAGGGAACCCAGTGTCTAAAGGACAGATGGAGTGAGAGGAGCTGATGGAGGAATGAGCTTTAGGAGAAGAACCAGGAGAAAGTGGATGGATGGTTTTGCAAAGGAAATGTCAGATGGTATGAAGGTCAGGATTGGAGTCCAGTGGCTAAGACTCTATGCTCCCAAGGCAGGGGCCCTGGGTTCCATCCCTGGTCAGGGAAGTAGATCCTACATACTGCACCTAGAGATCCCGACTGCTACATCTAAAACCCAGCAGACCCAAATAAATAAATATTTTAAAAATATATTTATTTATTTGGGTCTGCTGGGCCTACCTTCTTGAAGGGTGTTGTGTGTCCTTCAGAGTAGGTTCCTGCAGGTGAGCGGGGCAGCAGCCAGATAGCAAGGGTTCAGGGATAACTGGGAGTAGGTGGAGTTAGAACTGTGTAGACTTCTCTGAAGAAACTTGGCTGCAAAGGGAAGGAGACAGATAACCGGAGGGAATTGTGGGTACAGAACAATCTCATCTGTTTTGTTTTTAAAGTTGAAGAGGGAATTCCCTAGTGGCTCAGGGATTAACACCTCATGCTTCCAATACAAGGGGCGCAGGTTTGACCCCTGGTTGCGGAAATAAGATCTCACATGATGTGCCATGCCGTGCCTTGCCATGCAGCCAAAATTTTTTTAATAAAATAGAATAAAGCATGTTTAAAACATAAACTAAAGATAAAGAGAACGGAAGGTATAATTTATGGAGAGCCTCCCGCAGGAGGGAGAAGATGGCACTCAGAAGTGGAGGTATTAGCCTATGGCAGTAGGGATGACACTTTCTAGCAGAGAAGAGAACAGGAGCAATGGTGCAGAGAAATCTTATACCTTCGGTGGGGGGCAGGGGTGGAGAGAAATGGGTTGGGAAAGGCTGGGAGATGAAAGAAGAAAGCTAAGGGAGCTCCCTCCTGAATATCTCTGCTTTCCCTGGAAAGTAGAAAGCTCATTGGGGAGGGAGGTTTGGGGCCTGAAGAGCTGTTGGGGGAGAGGAAGACACAGCTACCAAGAACCCTGAGGAAGACTGTGTTTGGAGAACATGGACAGCTGAGTGGGGACCACTGGTCTTCAGGGGCATGTGTATTAGTCAGGGTTCTCCAGAGAAACAGAACCAACAGGATGTGTATATATAGACAGATTTATTTTAAGGAATTTGCTCATGAAGTTGTGGAGCCTTGGCAAGTTCAAAATCTGAGAGAGGCGGGCAGGTTGGAAACTCAGGAAAAGAGTTGCAATTTTGGAGTCCAAAGGCAGTCTGTTGGCAGAATTCCTTTCTCCTAGTGGGGAGAGGGTGGAGGTCACCTTTGCCACATTGGAACCTTCAACCTTCACCCATATTGTGAGAGAATCTACTTTACTCAAACTCCACTAATTTAAATGTTAATCTCATCCAAAAAACACCATCACAGAAATATCCAGAATAATGGCTTGACTAAATATCTGGGCAACATGGCCCAGCCTGGTTGACACATACAATTAACCATCATACGGACCGTGACATGTTGGGAGTTTTTCAAATTACTCAACAGCTGGAATGTAGAAATGATAAAACTGTCTGGTTGTAGTGACTCAGGGTTAGGGTTTTCAAGGCATGGAAAGTTGAGGGTATTGGCAAGAGTGGAGGGATGGAGAAAAGATCTAGGCTGCTTTCAAGACGGAGCAATAGATAGGACAGGAAAAAGGATGGAAGGAGCGGGTGTTCAGTGAGGTCAAGGTAGAACAAGGCGTGGGAGAGGTGAAGGAGCAGGGGTTTGTGGACGTGGCAGGAGGTGACGTGGGGCTGAGGTGGGGCTGGGCGGCAGCTGAGGAGACAGAGCCAAGGTCTTCACTGCAGCTGGATGGGATCAAAGTGTTGCGAGGCTGGCAGGGGCTGCAGACCCAGTGTCTCCAGGGTCCAGGCAGATAACAGAAGTAGTAAAACCAGGTGGGTGAGACTGGGGCCAACAGGAGAGAGTGTAGCAATATGAGCTCCGTCTACTGAAAGAGTTGCTCTGGGGAAAGGGGAACGTAGTATGGTCACACCTCTGCGCTTTTTCAGGAGAAGCTAGAAATCTAAATTTTTTTGTAAAATGATCATATTTTCAAATTTTAAACTAAATATATATTAGGAAAATGCACTTTGTGAGCCAAACAATATACACCTCCGAGGCCAGCTTTGCCCTGGGGTCCCCAGGTCGTGTCATTTGGGACATAGGATGTTGGAAAGGTATTTGAGGCTGGAGCAGAAAGGCTGGAGGGTGTGGAAGCAACTAGGGGTTCAGTGCAGCCAGTGGGTGGGATCCTAGGCAGGAGGGTTTTCCACAGACAGCAGGAGCCTCCGACAGGGTTTGAGCAGGGAAGTGGCATAATTCATTCTAGTTGTAGAAAAATTACTGAGAGAGTAGGTGGAGGCTTGATTGTGGGGTAATTAAGCTTCTCCTTAGGCTGAAGGAGAGCTAATCCATACAAGAAATAATGATCGCCTGAATTAATTTATTCAATAAATGTTTATTAAATGCCTTTGCATCAGTCACTGTGCTAAGAGCTGGACATTCAGAGGTGAACAAGACATTGTTCTCCCTTAAATTATGGTCCAGTGGAAGCTACTGAAGAGGCCACTACTCACTGTGTCAGGGTTTTGGTGGAAGATGTAATAATAACATTTATTATTTATTGAGTGCTTACAACATGCCAGGCACTGTACTAATCCTTTATGTTTATTTTCTTGTTTAATCCTCATGACAACCTCTATTATTATTGTCCTTATTTTATTGTTTATAATAGTGAAAAAATATTTATTTATATGGCTGTGCCTTGTCTTAGTTGCATCATGAGGAATCTTTTATTTGCGGCATGCAAACTCTTAGCTGTGGCATATGAAATCTAGTTCCCCAACCAGGGATCAAACAGGAGCCCCCTGCACTGGGAGCGGGGAGTCCTAACCACTGCACCACCAGAGAAGGCTCTCTCCTTATTTTATTAATGAGGAATCTAAGGTCAGAGAACTTAAGTGACTTGTCAGAGAGGCACCTCACAGAAGGGGCCAGGGTAGTTCCAAAGGGCTTCCCAGAGGAAGCGGTGATTAAGCGAAGACCTGAAGGTTGAGTAGGAATTAGCAGTGTGAAGGCAGTAGGGGAGGAGTGGAGAGGGGAGACTGTTCTAGGCTGTTAGGGACCAAAGTGAGGGAATGCGCCCATCAGTGGGGGACAAGGTGGGGGCGTATCAGAGTGGATTTTGAGAGAGTCACTGGAGAAGTTACTGGGACCAGATGAAAAGTTTTGCAAGCCCCATTAAGCAATTTAAGTTTTTTAAAATATGATTTATTTTTGGCTGTGCTGGGTCTTCACTGTTGCACGTGGGCTCTCTTTAGTTGTGGTGAATGGGGGCTACGCTGGTTGCGGTGCACGGGCTTCGCACTGCGGTGGTTTCTCTTGTGGAGCTCTGGCCCTAGGGTGCTTGGGCTTCAGCAGCCATGGTGCATGGCTTAGTTGCTCCAAAGTAAGTGGAATCTTCCTGGACCAGAGATTGAACCAGTGTTCCCTGCATTGCAGGTGGACTGTCAACTGCTGGACCACCAGGAAAGTTCTAAGCAATTTTAATTTTTATCCTAAGGCTAAAAGGAAGCCCTTGAAAGGTTTTAAACTGCAGAGCATCATGATCAGATTTGTATCTTATAAAGATGGCTTTTGCTGCAGTGCAGAGATTTTGTTGGGTGAACAGCTGGGAGATATTTTGGACATCTCTGACATGCTGTGGAGATAAGATTCCAGGCAAAAGATGATAGAAGAGGAGATTGGGGGGTGATGGTTGGTTTGGGAAGGCTGTGGAGAGGGGTGAAGAGCAGAGTTAATGATGCCTCCCAGGTCCTGGCTAGGGCAGCTGGATGGAGGATGGCAACATCACTAGCTGGGCATGCGTTGGGGTTGGAGGGACAGATTTGTGGAAAGGGGGTAGAGATCATTGAATTTGCTGAGTTGAGGTGCTGGAGGACACCCAGGTGGAGGTGTATGGAAGGTGGGTGGGTGCATTTTCTGGAGCCCCAAGGGTTGTCGGCTCAGATATGACAGCTGCAATCTTGGAGAGAAGGATGTGCCAAGTAAGAGGACAAGGTCAAGGAGAGAAACTAGGGAACACCAATACTATGGGCAGAGGAACAGAGGAGCCTGCAAAGGAGACTGAGTGCATGTGTGCTCCATAGCTTCAATCGTGTCCGACTCTTTGAGACACTATGGACTGTAGCCCGCCAGGCTCCTCTGTCCATGGGATTGTCCAGGCAAGAATATTGGAGTGGGTTGCCACTTCCTTCTCGGGGGAATCTTCCTGACCCAGTGACTGAACCTGAGTCTCTTTTGTTTCCCACATTGGCGGGCGGATTCTTTACCTTCAGCACCAACTGAGGAGACTGAGAAGCTTCCCAAAAGGAAAAGAGAAGAGCCAGGAGAGGTATCTCAGGCACAGAAAGGAGAACACTTCTGGGAGGCACGTTCCCCATCTAGTTGGTGCTCAGCAAATAAAGAGCCGTGACGTGTGCTCTGTGCACGTGGCAAGTAGGAGTCATGGAGACTGCTTCAGACTAGGGGGACTCTTGAGTGAGGGGGACTGGGCTGGGCATGAGGGTGTTAAAGGCTGGCCGGTCTGGGAGGAGCTGGGTCTGAGGCTCGGCGAAGGGCGAGTTGGCCAGTCTGGGGAGGACAGGTGTGAAGGAGGACACCGAAGAGGCTCTTTTTCTCACCCCCACCCTCCTGCAATCCAAACCCTTTTGGGTCTGGAACCTGTGATGCGAACAGGGAAGGAGGGTCAGGAGGGCCATCCTGGATGTTGGTGGCTTGTGGAAGAGATGGTGTGAAATGAAGCAACAGAAGCGGGTTGATCTAGATCAGCTTTCCCTCAGGCCTCAGGAGGAAGGAGGTTTACCTCTGTTCCCCACCCCACCCCGGCCTCCGCCTCCGCCCCTGCCCCCGCCCCACCCCCTCCTCAACCTCCTCTACAGGGGTGGGGGGCAGGGACCTGGGATCTCCAGCTCAGAGACAAGCTGGAGCCACTACAGGCGCGCACGCGCGCGCACACACACACACACACACACACACACACACTCTTCCTGGTTAGGGTGTGGCTCAAGCCAGCCCCCAGAAAGAGTTGTTTCAAGGTAGCCAGGTGGGCCAGAGGGCCAGAATCCCCTTGAATCCCAGGGCATCCTCCTGAGGGGGAGGGTGGTCTTGGCAGAACTGCCCAGGCCACAGCCTCTGACTTGGCCTTCTCCCACCTCCTCTGGCCCTGTTTAATATGCGCGTCAGCTACGGTGCCCTTTGCAAAACTGTTATTTGTACAGAAGCCCGAGGGAGGAGGAGGGAAGCCGCGCCCCACTTCGCCCCCTCCAGGCACTTCACTTGCAGGGACCTGCAGTCAAATACCAGCCCCCGGTCCCTCTGGCTCACTAGCTCAGAGGCTTGCAAACCAAGACCGCAGGTTCCCCGGCTCCCCACGTGGCCGCGCTGGAGTTCCTCCGCAGCACTGCCGGAAATGGTCTGGCCTCTGCGCTTCCCCCACTCCCACGGTCCTCCCCACCTCAGCCCTTCCTCCCCACTCCCGCAGCCCTGAGCTCAGAGCACCCCGGCGCCTCCCACTGAGCCCAGAGTCTGGCTGCTGTGGTGTATTTTCCTCCCGTTTTCCCAACTCTATCTCTCAGAACGGAATGAGAGCCCCTAACTCATCTACCCCTCCCCTCCCCACCCCCAACAGCGCCCATCCTGCCCCGTCCAGTCCCAAGGGGGTGCAGGAAAAGCCAGGCACTTCGACACAGGTTCTGCAAGGTAGGCAGAGGGCTAGGAAGGGAGGAAATGGCTTTGGAGGAGATGGGCCCCACCGCGCCCCACTCTGGCTGCTGCTTGCCAGCTTGGGGCCTTGTTCGAAGTTTCCTGCCTACCAGTGGAGGCGATCAAATCTCCCTCCAAGGGCTGTGCTGCAGACGGAATGAAAAAACGCCTGAGGTGCCCAGCACAGTGTTTGGCACATAGTAGGTGCTTAAAACAAGTTCCCTCCTCTCTCTTCACTGATGAAGAGGTAGAATGACAGAAACTAGGGTCTATGGAGAGAACTCTTCAAGAGCCTAGGAAGCCTAGGGTAGGGGGGCGCCTGGGGCCCTCCTTTGCTCCTTGCTCCCCACTGGCCTTCCCACTGGCCACACAAAACCTCTGAGAAAGGCATTCCTATGTATTAAGGAGGTCTGGTGGGGAGGGCCTGAGGTGGGGACACTGCCTCTGGGTCTTGAGCAACCCTCCCTCTCCACTCCCCCAACTCATAATCCGATTTATATTCCTACTCCCTCCTCTGGACCCGTCACCATGGCAACAGTTTTCTCAGTTGCACTTCATCAGTTTCTCGGCAAATCTTTTTTTCTGCCCCCTTCTTGAGTCTGGTTTTCCCTTCTATCAGTCTGCCTTTTTCTGTACCCATGGTGCTCACCTTTCCCCACTCTCCCACCTGCCTCCCCCCACCCCCACCCCTTCAGCTTTTCTGTTTCTCTCTTGCAGCTCACTTTGTCCCTGCCTGCCCTTCTCTACACTTTCCCCTTGTCTTTTCCTTCTCAAGTCCAGGATTGTAGTAACAAGCTAGAGCCTATTGGCTGGACAAGAGCTTGAATTCCTTCTGACATTAGGGTAGAAAAGCGGAGAGTTGTGGAGGGACACAGTTTGAGTTCCAGTGGGCTCTGGACAGAGGTCAGTGATGCGAAGGTGGATGGAAGGTCTCATCTCTATTCAGTTCTGACCAGGGGGCAGGAGATGGGAGTGGGGGCATGGGGGGATCAGACAGTTTCTTCAGTCCCAAACAGAATCAGTGTGGTTCTGGGAGGTCCCCCATGGCACAGTCCTTGGTTCACTTCCCAACTCACCCTCAGAGACCTCACGCCATGCCTACAACACCCAATGGCATGGGGTGTGTCCCAAATACATGAATCTGGCTCTGACTTCTCTCCAGGCTTTACTCAAGTCTCTTACTTTCTCGGGGTCAGAACCAGGGTATACTTCTCATCATGCTTGATTCAACAACTCTAACCATGAACCTGTCTTCTGAACACCATCACCCCTCCTTATAGTACTTCCTCATCACCACCCAGTGTAAAAACATTGGTGCTACCTGTGAGTCCTCTCTCTCTGTCATCCTCCATATGTAGCTAGAGTTCAAGAGGTATCAATTCTTTGTAAGAGGAGAATCTGCTTCTATCCCTGTACCCTTTCATCTAGATGACCTGAGACCAAGTTCCCAGTGAGTCACTTGGGGCTCTCCCTATAGCCTCATTCTCTCTGGGCCGCCTAGAAAGATAGTCTCCTCTTAGAAACCAGACCCATCTGAGACATGACTTTCTTCTCTCCTTTTTTCTCTACCTGATTTATTGAGTGTGCATGCTCAGTTATGTCTGACTCTTTGTGACCTCGTTGACTGTAGCCTGCCAGGCTCCTCTGTCCATAGGATTTCCCAGCAAGAACACTGGAATGGATTGCCATTTTCTCTTCTAGGGGATCTTGCCTACCCAGGGACCAAACTGACATCTCCTATGTTGGCAGGTGAATTCTTTACCACTGAGCCATCTAGGAAGCCTAGATTTATTGCACACCCATTATGTATTAGGCTCTTTATATATGTCATTTAATTTAATCTTCACCCTAGTCTATAAAGTAGGTATCATTTTACAGAAGAAGGAATTGATGCTCAGAGTGGTTAATCTGTCCAAGTTCTACAGCTAGTAAGCAATAAGGCTAGGACTCAAGTCCAGATCTGTGGAGTTCCACAGTTAGTGTTTTATTCTGTTGCTATACCTAGAGTCTGCTTCCAGGTGACTCTTCTACTCAAAAACTCTGTTCTGGTTCTGAGCCTTCCGACTTTCTTAATCTTCTGTTAGGCTTGTGAGGTTCATTATGATCTGACCCATTCCACCTACAAGACCCTGGATCTTGCTACTTCTCAGTATGACATGGACGGGTATCAACCAGGAACATTTGTTTGCTTTAGGACTTGCCTTCATCTCTGTCCTGTTAAATATTTTTATATAGTATATACAAAAATATAGTATCACATTTCACAGAGATAAACCTCGAGGTATAGCAAACGCTTTGAAAGACAGGCTAAGGATCCAAATATCATCTCCATGCGTAGAATGGTAGGAAAACCCAACAAGATGAAATGATCAGAGATCTGTGTAAGATCCCAGCCACACACACAGACTACACGTCTTAGAGGCAGTTCAGGTAAAACAGAATCAGGAGGATTAGTAAATTCAGTCCGAGTCATCAGTGTAACACGGTCACCAAAAGTGAATCCAAGCTTAAGCCATATTAATAGAGGTTTAGTTTTTGGAATAAAGGAGAGGACTGATAGTCCTGCTTTACTTTAAGCTGGCCAGGTGTCATTGTGGGCATAACATTAGTGAACTGGGAATGTTTAGGCCAGAGAAAAGAAGAGTCTGAAATCATTAAAGCTTAGATATATGAAGGGCCAGGAGGTAATTCATGGACTAATGAATAGAGACCACTAGGAGATAGAATTCAGCTCAAAGGAAGGAAAAAGATGTTCATAAGTGGAATGGACTGTCCCATTACTGGAGATATTCTTCAAGATGCTGATATACTGCTTGCTTGGGATGTTAACAGAGAGCTGAGAATCAGAAAGAATTAGAGCTAGGTAGTTGGTCTTTGTGGAGAAGGCAATGGCTCCTCACTCCAGTACTCTTGCCTGGAAAATCCCATGGACAGAGGAGCCTGGTAGGCTGCAGTCCATGGGGTCGCTAAGAGTCGGACATGACTGAGCGACTTCACTTTCACTTTTCACTTTCATGCATTGGAGAAGGAAATGGCAACCCACTCCAGTGTTCTTGCCTGGAGAATCCCAGGGACGGTGGGCTGCTGTCTACGAGGTCGCACAGAGTCGGACACGACTGAAGCAACTTAGCAGCAGCAGCAGCAGCAGCAGTTGATCTTTGAGACCCCTTCCCACCAGGATCTGTGATTCCTCCTGCTTTGGCTCCATCTGCGCCCCTCACCAAGGCCTCTGTGGTCCCCTGTACCTGAGGTCAGTTTCCTGTTTCTCTTCCATGTCGACCAAAGGATGCAACCTGCACTGGTTGCATCAACCTCACATCTTTTAATGATTTAGCATCTTTTATTGTTCTTTAGTTGTCCCCATTTTATAAGCTCCTTTAGGGCAGGTGCCTTTATTATCTGTTACAGGATAAAAACTTCTGTTCTCAGACTCCCTCTGCCCTGCAGCCCCTCACCCCCGAGATAATTTTATCCCTCACTTGGTGTTGGAAATCTTGTCGTGGCCTGCTCAGGGCTTTTGTAACATAGAGCTGGGAGAGTAGGAGGTGATAGATAAGACTAGAGAGACAGGAGACAGGTAACTTTCTTGTGGGTTAGGGAGAATCTGGGTAATGGGTGAAGGAAAAAAGAAAATAATGAAACCTGAGAGGCTAAGCTACTCTAGGAAAAAGTAAAAAGAAGGTGACTGGCGAAAGAGACAGAAAACTGTTTTGAATACAAAGAACAGAGAGAGGCAGAGAAGGAGGCTGATTTAGGGTTTGCAGAGAGCAATTTAACTGCTGCAAGGTTTAGCAGAATAGAAGAGGAAAGGGAATTTGAACAAGATGTGCTGTAGGTTAAGAACTGGATCACCTTCAAGAGATAAAAGTAAATAATGCTCTGTGGTTACCTGAATGGGAAGGAAGTCCGAAAGGGAGGGGCTATATGTATACACATAGCTGATTCACCTAGCTGTGGAGTGCTGTGCTAAGTTGCTTCAGTCCTGTACGACTCTTTGTGACCACCATGGACTGTAGCCCGCCAGGCTCCTCTGTCCACGGAATTCTCCAGGCAAGAACACTGGAGTGGATTGCCATGCCCTTCTCCAGGGAATCTTCCTGGCCCAGGGATCAAACTGGAGTCTCTTACACCTAACCTGCATTGGCAGGTGGGTTCTTTACCAGTAGTGCCACAGTAGAAACTAAAAGAACATTGTAAAGCAACTATAGTCCAATAAAAATTTTAAAAAAGAAAAAAAAAAAGAGATACAAGTAAAAATTGTAATTCCTTTTCGAAATTATTCTTGTTTGGGACCCCGGAATATACTCAGGCTACACATTTGTCACTTTCATATGACCTGGCATGGTATCGAGGTATCAGTGCCTGCATCAAGCAGCACCTAGTCCCTGCAGATAGAGCAGACATAGTCTGCTGGGGTTATGGGGTCCTGCAGAAAGGCAGAAAGTGAAGTGAAAGTGTTAGTTGCTCAGTTGTGTCTGACTCTTTGAGACCCATGGACTGTAGCCTGCCAGGCTCCTCCGTCCATGGGATTTTTCCAGGCGAGAATACTGGAGTGGATTGCCATTTCCTTCTCCAGGGGATCTTCCTGACCCAGGGATTCAACCCAGGTCTCCTGCATTGCAGGCAGACTCTTAACTGTCTGAGCCTCTGGGGAAGCCCCAAAAGGCAGAAAGGTTAAGCGTTTACCCTACTTCAGAGTTATAGCTTTAAAAAACACATCCTAATCTGAGATTTCAAGTTACAAATACTCCAGGAGTTAGAATTTGCTATAGGTCTCGACAGATGGTGAAAACGAGGCCCAGGGAAGTTATTCAACTTGCTCAGAGTCACAGGCCTGGGAATATGTCTGGCCCAAGGCTCTGTCCACAATCCTGGGATGCCTTTTTAGATTGAGTCAGAGAACTACGTGCATGTAAATAGGGTCATGATGAGAGAGGAAAGGGCGGCTGGGAGACTGGGAGTTCTGACCACCTCTCCCTCTGTTTAGAGCCATGTACCAGGCTCTGGGGGACGTCCAGATAAGGAGGCCAAGCCTGCCTTCCCAGATCTTATGGCCTCACTGGGAAATGAGCCAGACGCAGGAAGAAGTCCAGTGGAAAGTTGGAAGCAAGTGCTGCAGTGGTGTCGTGGAAAGAGTCTGGACTGGGAGTGAGGAGACCCGGGCGCCCCTTCCAGCTGTCACTCACCATCCATGTGATTTCAGGCCTGTCCTTTTACCACTCTCTGCCTCAGTTTCCTTACCTCTGAATATCCTATCTCTTCAAAATAAAAGCTCTATGGTGCTACATGGGCTTCCCTGGTAGCTCAGATGGTAAAGAGTCTGCCTGCAATGCAGGAGACACAGGAGATGCAGGTTCCATCCCTGGGTCAAGAAGATCCCCTGGACAAGGGAATGGCAATCCACTCCAATATTCTTGCCTGGAGAATCCTCATGGACAGAGGAACCTGCAGTCCGTGGGATCACAAAGAGTTGGACATGGCTGAGTGCGGGAAGAGCAAATTAATGCAGCTGCACTATATTGATATTTAGGGGGTGCTGTCCCCCAGGGCTCACCCCTCATAGCACAACCTCAGAAAGGCTCTTGCTTTGAGTTGATGACACGAATTAAATGTTCCCAGGACTCACAACTGCCAGGCAACCTGGGAGGTGAGGAGTAGGTGGTGACTCAAGTGGCTTTCTCTAGGCCTTGCCTCCGCCAGCCTTTCCTAGGCTTATGAACTCTGCCTTCTATTCCCAAGCTAGCCAGAGCCACATAATTGTTTTTCTCTGAACAAACTAAGCCTGCTATCTAACTGCTATCTTCCTGATTAAAAAGAGCCTGGAGATAAGCGCATCCAACTCTCTTGTTTTTTGAAGAAACTAAGGTCCAGAGATGAGGCTGACTAGTCCAAGGTCATATGCTCTTGGCTTTCCGGCTAGTCTCCTTTCTTTTGGAACTTGGAGAACTTAATAGAAATGGATTGTTGGTGAATGCAGCCTTGGCGATCTCTCTTTTTTAAAAATTTATTTATTTTTAAAATTCATTTTTATTTTTATCTGGCCTGCGTCTTTGCCACTGCGCATGTTGGCTGGTGAGCAGGGGCTACTCTAGTTGTGGTGGGCTGGCTTCCCTTGTTTCAGAGCAAGGGCTCTAGAGCACTGGTTCAGTAGTTGTGCTGCACGGGCTTAGTTGTTCCGCTGCATGTAGTATCTTCCCAGACCAGGGATCAACAAGCAATAAAACCCATGTGCCCTGCCTTGGCCTTCAGATTCTTAACCCCTGGACCACCAGGGAAGTCCTCAATAGATATTTTTTGAACAAATAAGTAGATGTCAGAGAAGGATTCCTGGAGGAGTCAGGTATCATAGCCTCCAAGTAGGACAGGATTGTCCTTGGTTGGGTGAACTTCTTATGGGAAAGGAAGTCTTAGATAGAAGATAATGGGAAATGGGAAATGGGGGAGGGAAGGAAGTAGGGGGAAAAAAGGAGAAAGCAACCCTTGAAGGTCACTAACCTGGGAGGGTTTCTGGGTAGAGGGGAGGAAGGGTGTTAGCCCTACCTGCGACAGGAAGAAATGGTTGTGAGCACCTCAAATCCATCAAGAGGCCTCCTTTATGGGGGAGAAATCTGAAGGCAACTGAGCTTGAGGGGGGGGACACTGGTGGGGGATTATGTAGCTGATAGGAGTGTTGAAGCCTGGCTAGAGGTCTGCTTTTGCTGCTGGGGTCTGGAGGGAAGCAGACTCCAGGGAGTTCTGGGAAGGCCTGGGGAATAGAAAAGAAGATGAGGGACAGCTTCCCTCTACTGCCCTCCTTCATTAGGTTGAGACTCTGGCAGGATAGGGTGTCTTCTATTTTTCCTATCCTCCTCCAGGTGTCTGGGCACCTGGGACCCCCAAGTAGAGTCCCTAGGGCAAACATCTGGAAGTGACTGAGGCAGCCTGGTAAGTGAGGATGGCATGGCAGAGATTGTGGAAGCTCCACCAGCCTCCCCAGAGGATCCTCTGTCTCTCCGAAGGTGCTGCTCCTGAAGGAGTACTCGAGCAGTCTCCAAAGTTTTCTTTCCACCAATCCCCACCTGAGCGCATCCTTTGCCAGAGACTGCTAAGCCAGGTCTAGCCACCAGGGGGCAAAAGAGCAGCCCTGAGGTCAGCGTCCCTCCGCTTCCCCACAAGCACACCTGAAGGCCAAGATGGGCGGTGCCTCACCTGGCTCTCACAGGGCGCCTGGGAGCTCCTTTAACTCTTTACTGCCTAGATTGAGGCACTGCCTTCAGGCAGAGCCTTCCGTGGCAGAATTGGGCGCGCAAATCTGACGAAGGAAGTGCTGCTTAGGCGAGGGGCTAGGGTGGAAGTGAAGTCAGGGTTTCCGGCTCCTCGGGCTCTTGTCCTAGCTGGGGCTGGGGGAGGCTAGCATTCCCCGCCTCGGTTAAGTAGCTACTCCCGCAGATGGGTGAAGGCGCCCTCTGGAATCCAAAGAGGTCCCGGGCTGCGGTCACCTGCGCGGGGCCTCGCGGGCGGGATGAGGAGAACGCCGAGGCCGCCACAGCACCCAAACTTCCGGGTTCCCTGCAGCCCTGTATCTATCTGTCAGGGCTCTTTGCAGCAATTAGTGGGGGTGGCGGCGGGAGGGCGGCCAAAGGGATGAGGAAGAGGCACCGAGGTGGCGGGGGAGGGTAAGAGAGTTAAGATTTGGCAGAAGAGCGGGCTGGGTTACGCAGCTCTCAGGCGCCGGGTTTTGTGGGTCGCTTTTCGAGGACTAGGCAGCTTTCCAGGGCTCTGACAAGACCGAGTTCCAGAGACTGGGTTCTGGGCCACAAGGTGTTAAGCCATGGGTGGGAGTGGGGTCTGGAGTCCCTCCCTCTTGCCCTCCCTCACAAGCGTCACCACCTAGGAGTCCACCGGGCTGGCGCTCAAGGAGTTAAGTCTGCCCGCATTCTGCAAAGACTGGAGCCGGGGAGAGGGAGGAAGGGGGGAAGGAGGGGGTAGAGGACAAGGGTAAGCAGACTGCGGGGAGACAGCGCCAGGAACCCCCTCCCCAGGGACCTGGCCCCTGGGCCCCCAGCCCCAAAAGAGGCCCTGCCCTCCCCGGGGTCGTGCTCTCTCCCCCGCCGCCCTGCCTCCGCCCTCCAGCTTTGTGTCCCCAGGAGGGTGGGCTGCAGAATTTCCAGCCAAGCCTTGGCTGCCTGCTCAGTTTTTCCAAACCCTCCAGTCGGGGAAGGCGGGAGCCCTGTCAGGATAAGAGTCCCTCCCCCACTGCCCCTGCCGGCCCCCTTTCCCAGCCTCCCTCTCCCTGCCCCCCGCACATTTTCCAAACTCCTTCCCCAATCCGACCCTGGTCCCTACGCCCCCAATCCCCACCTCTATTGGCTCCCAAGTTCCAAGTTCAGGTTGGAAGGGGCCAAGTGGGTCCCACAATTCTGGAGAGGCGCTGGTAACACCGTACTCCTCAGGCCAACCCTGAGACCTGCTGGGCGCCCGCCGGACTCCCAGCCTGGCGCCCGCCCCCATCCCAGGACGTGGCCCCAAAGGCCACCAGGGAGGGTGGCCCAGGGGTCTCCCGCCCCGGAGTGGAGGCGGTGCCGGGGGCGCCGGTCGAGCTGGGCGGCGGGCCCTGTGCTGCTGGTGCCAGGCCCTGGGGCAGGCTTCGAGGAGGGGCAAAGTGTTCCGAGCTCTGGCACGGCTCTGTCCAGCAGGTCTATTATATAATAATCACCATCTATCAGGAAGCCAGGCAGCTGGAGTGAGTGGAGAAGCCAGGATGCCCAGATCCGCTCCTTGTCCAGGGCTCAGGAAGGTGTCTTCATCAAGGTGGGGGGTGTGGCTGCAGCCCAGAGGTGAAACCAAGTTGGGGGGCTAGGGGCAAGTGAGGGGAGCTGGGCAGTCCGAAGGCAGCCCCCACAAGCCCCGCCCCAAAAAGCTGACTGACAGTGCCCTGAGCCAATGATTGAAGTCACTGTGGGGGTTCAAAGTTAACCCTTTCTTGGCTTTTTTGTCGCTTAGGGGATAGAGTCCCCTTCCCAGGAAGTGTTCCCTAGTTCAGAATTTCTCCCACCTGCCCGAGATCGGCGATGAGTACCAGCTGGAGGGTCCTTTCGTCCTCGTCATCCCAGGTAGAAATCTCAGATAATCAATAGCCCTAACACCGCTCACCCCCTACCCCCACCCCAAAAGTTAATTGCATTACAAAATGTGGTTGTGTGTACAAGTTGTGGTTCCAGAAACAGACCCGCGTAACGCTGGCTCTCCCACACTGCACCACGAACACGCACTCTCACACAACAATACCCATGCCCGAACTTCCACCGACACTCGCTGACACACCTGTGACACTCCTCGTGACACAGTGACACAGAGATAGGGGAAAACACACGGTGATTCCCCGAACTCGCCAGTAGAGGGAGCCACTCTGTTCCAGCAATGGGCCACGGGCCTCTCTCCTCTCCTCCTCGCTCACTCCAGGGTTCCACCCAGAACTCTTGGCTGCCTAGAGCTGGGGCTCCGCATCCCAACCTGGAACCTACGCTGGGGCAATGAGTCACAGCCCCACCCAAGGGAGTGCTCTACATGTCACCTCCACGGGACATGCCGAATACACTGGAACTTACAGTGTGCCACAGTTAACTGACCCCTTGCAACATGGCCATCACTCCCTGCTACAAACATTGTTTTCTGGACCTGCTATGAACCCGCATGGTGCCAAACAGATAATCAAGCCCATGTGTCTTGTCACGTATGTAAATAGGAAACTAACCCAAGTAACTGAATGGACCCTTCCTTCTAACAAGCAAATCCTCTGAGAAATAACCCTCTTGTCTTGTGGCTCATCTTATATATACCCTCAGGACCTAGAGAGGGGAGAGGAGATGAAACCCTACTTCTATGGGTCAGGTACCATCCTAGGCTCTGAGACCTTTTATACCAGAGCTGAGCCTCTCTGGGCTTTAGTTTACTTTTCGTTTAAGTGAGAATAATACCTACCTCATAGAGCTGTGATGATTCAATCCCTGACCCAGCTTGATCTTAGCATAGCAGATAATAGACACTTGTCAAAGTTTTGTTGATTGGCTCAAAGCAGGATCAAGAGATAATGTGTATGAAAATGCTTCGTAAATGTCATGTTAGGCACCCGCAGGGAGTGTTATCTTCTCTCAGGGTTTCTCCCCCTTTTCTACCTGGGCCTCCCCAGACCTTGCTCAGCTCTCAACTCCAGGTAATCAACCCATCCAGTGAGTATTTCAGTCAGTTCAGTTCAGTTCAGTCACTCAATCATGTCTGACTGTTTGTGACCCCATGAATTGCAGCACACCAGGCCTCCCTGTCCATCACCAACTCCCGGAGTCCACTCAAACTCATGTCGGTGATGCCATCCAGCCATCTCATCCTCTGTTGTCCCCTTCTCCTCCTGCCCCCAATCCCTCCCAGCATCAGGGTCTTTTCCAATGAGTCAACTCTTCGCATGAGGTGGCCAAAGTATTGGAGTTTCAGCTTTAGCATCAGTCCTTCCAGTGAACACCCAGGACTGGTCTCCTTTAGAATGGACTGGTTGGATCTCCTAGCAGTCCAAGGGACTCTCAAGAGTCTTCTCCAACACCACAGTTCAAAAGCATCAATTCTTCAGCGCTCAGCTTTCTTCACAGTCCAACTCTCACATCCATACATGACCACTGGAAAAACCATAGCCTTGACTAGACGGACCTTTGTTGGCAAAGTAATGTCTCTGCTTTTGAATATGCTATCTAGGTTGGTCATAACTTTCCTTCCAAGGAATAAGCATCTTTTAATTTCATGGCTGCAGTCACCATCTGCAGTGATTTTGGAGCCCCCAAAATAAAGTCTGACACTGTTTACACTGTTTCCCCATCTATTTCCCAAGAAGTGACGGGACCAGATGCCACGATCTTCGTTTTCTGAATGTTGAGCTTTAAGCTAACTTTTTCACTCTCCTCTTTCACTTTCATCAAGAGGCTTTTTAGTTCCTCTTCACTATCTGCCATAAGGGTGGTATCATCTGCATATCTGAGGTTATTGATATTTCTCTCGGCAATCTTGATTCCAGCTTGTGCTTCTTCCAGCCCAGTGTTTCTCATGATGTACTCTGCATATAAGTTAAATAAGCAGGATGACAATATACAGCCTTGATGTACTCCTTTTCCTATTTGGAACCAGTCTGTTTTTCCATGTCTAGTTCTAACTGTTGCTTCCTGACCTGCATATAGGTTTTTCCTGGATCCCTATTATGAACCCAGCACTTGAGTGCTTATTATGTAGAGGCATAGAAGGCATGGTCTGGGCCCTCAAGAATCTTTTGGGGCAACTAGACATGCACACAGGAGAGTGAAGATAAAACATGCAAGTAGGTACTCAGTTGGGTGACATAGATGTAATAGGTGGTCAAAAGAGTAGGAGGGCAGGGGCAGGGGAGAGCTCAGAGGAATCAAATAGCATGAGCAAAGGGGCTTGCTAGTGTCCTTCCTTCCTGAAGTGTCCATGCTTATTCTGGGTGCTTGGGGACAGTGGGATCCAGGGAAAGTGCCCTGGGATAGAGACCCAAACTCTAGTCCTTGGCTTGCCACTTTCTATCAGAGTAACCCTGAGGAAGTCCTTAACTAATGCAAGCCGTGGTGTCCTCATCAGTGTCTTGGGGCCATAACATTTCTCATAGGTTTGTGGCACACATTGATATAACATATGTGAAATGCTTTTTTAAAGCCCTTTACTTCTTTTTCATTGGATCTATTCTCCTGTAGGGTCTTGGGTGTTTTTCCCTAGCACTTTGAGACTGGGATAGAATTCTTTTGGGAAAACAAAGGTTTCATTTTCACAAGCACTTTATTAGTATCCACATTGCACTCTGCTGAGGATCCAGCTGAAAAAATTCAGTCCACATCCTC